>NC_067398.1:689585811-689895811 GCF_016432865.1 Antechinus flavipes
GTAACTTGCTCAGGTTCACATAGCTAGTATGTGTCTGAAGTCAGATTTGAACGCAGGAAGATTTGCCTTGCTGACTCCAGTCCTGGTGCACTAAGTTACCCTATGTAATGAAACATATCCTTTATAATGTTATTTCTTCTAACATCATGTTTTCTCAAAAATAATTAAGGGTGTTAAGCAGAATGTGTTTGTACTCTATGTGCAGACTCCCCTAGAATATTATCCATATATGAGGGAATGGATGGGACCTGTCTCCTGTGAAGGTGCCATTAAACTAAATTAATTACTGCCATCCTCAAAAATCATTCACTGCATTCCACTTCACAAGTACAACACCTTTTTTTTTTTCTCTTTTGAGGAGGAGATTTATGACCTTGTTATACTCTTTCTTGCTACTCTCCTTTGCTTTATGACTAGGACACAGTCCAAATCAAGGTTATCATTTATAGCTAAAACATTAGGACTATTAGCTCTGAACAGCTAAGCAAAGTAAACAAACTAGTACCCAAATGGGAACTAAATCTGCTGCCTTTCTCTGCTTTTGTGTCAACAAGGTCAAACTTTCAAAGTCTGAATGTCTTGCAAATCATTTCCAAGGCATCCACCATTCTGTTTATCTTACTTAACACCACAATGACTTGCTGTCCACTGTCAAAGTAGACAAGCATCATAACAAAACTTTCCATATGAATAATTGTTTAATTTTTTCCCCCCATTAGAAATCATTCCAACTTTTTGTGGCATTTTTATCTCCTTAATAGTGAGAAACAGGCATACTTATATGCATTTTCAAAAGCTGAGTGAAAATGGTGAAACATGGAAATTAAGCAACTTAAAATTATTTAATTTAATAATGACAAAACTGGAAATTGGGTCTTGATTCTCCTAATCTAGTGCTCAGGAGCTGGTTACATCCATGCCATCTTTACGAAAGGACTCCCAACCCAACATATTTTCTTCTTTTACAACTCAGAATATTTCTAGTTATCTTTTATTTACTTCCTTTTTTCATTTTATTAAGGCAAATGATCTGAACTTGTAGAAAGACAGGATGCCATAAAGACAGTAGCCATGACAATTTCGTGAATCTCTTACCAGGGCTTGGTATCTTCCCCAGAATAGGGTATGAGTTTACCAATTGATTAAATGTGTGAGGAAAAATAAATTTAGATACAACCCAGGTTTCATATCTGATCCTACTGTTGCCCTGAGATTCCTCCCCATTGCTCCTGGTTCCTCACTTTAAATACAAAGAAGTCTAAGAGTCCTTTCTACACACATTACTTCAAATACTTGAGCAAAGGTATTATTTTTCATCCTTTAATGTTTTATTCTCCAGAATAATCATATCCGTTTTCTTCAGTCTTCATGTGACATTGACACAAGACCATTCAGCATTATGATTGACCTCCTAGGTTTAATTTTTAGACTTCTTATTTTTTGTAATTTTATTTTCTTAAAACTCTGGTGCTCAGAACTGAATATAATCCTCTGGGTAAATTATATCCAGGGTGAAAAATAGAGGAACAATCAATCACCTCCTTATTCAAATGAGATATTTGTAAAATTACTCGGCTGGGTATCTGGCACATAGTAGGCACTTAATAAATTTTGTTCCCTCCCCCTCCTCCCTTATCCTAGAAAGCTGTACCTCTGAAGATAACACAAGATCATATCAATGTTTTTTTTCCCACCACATCATATTGCTAACATATACAAATTGTAGCACATGATATCCTCTAAATCTTTTTTTCCCCTGATAATTGATGTCTAACCAACTTCCTCCATTTTGTATTTCTGAAGCTGATAATTTATAACCAGATGTAAGACTTTAAATATATCTGTCTTGGATTTCATCTTATTATGTTCAGTCTAATACTCTAGCCTGTCAAAATATTTTGGGGTCCTGACTCTGCTATTCATTACGTTAACTATCACTCCCAATTGTCTATCATCTATAAACTTTCATGAGATTGTATTTAGTCATTTATGCAAGTTATTTATTAAGAAAATAAAGTAATTCCATTATAATCTATCTCACTAGACCTCATTGAGAGTACAGGTGAGAGTATGACCTCAGTGGGAATTCAGGTGAGAGTATGACCTCATTGAGAGTTCAGGTGAGAGTATGACCTCATTGAGAGTTCAGGTGAAAGTACGACATTTTAGGCAAAACCTTGTTAGCTAGAGAGAGACCAAAAGAGGGTGAACAAAATGGTGAAAGGCCCTTAGTACATGCAATATAAAGAGGAGTTGAAGAGATTAGGAATGTTTAGTCTGAAGAAAAAAAATATTCAGGAGGAACATGAAAGCCGTTATCAAATATACAAAGAGATTCTTGATGGAAGAAAGATTAATTTTCATCTGTTGTCCAGAGTGGACAGCACAAGACACGATGTGCAAAAGCTGTAAAGAAGTCAATTTAGGGTGTATATTAGGAGCAACTTCATAACAATGAGTAATATCCCAAAGTGGATTAGCTTTCCTCAAAAGATGATAAATTCCTCTTTCTTGAAGGTCTTTAAGAAGAGACTGGATCACCTCTAGTTGATTATATTATGCTCCTGTGGAATGGATTAAATTAGGTGGCTTCTGATTCTCAGATTTTGTGATTCTGTGAATACTAAAACCCTCATTCAGGAAATAGTTGACCGGTTACTTCCATGATGCTTATTGGACCATAAGCCTCCTATATAACTCATTCTCCCAATAAAAATGTATTAAGTTTGTAGAAAGAATGGGAAATGCAAATTCTTAGGGCAAAAACACAATGAATATAAAGAAAGTTTTTATTGAACAGTCTCATGAATCAGTGAAGACTTCTCTTTTATTTGTCCTCAAGAAAGGAGGTGAGTTATCCACTGAATTAATTACCACAGGCTAAACAAAACAGCTATTTGTAACTGCTACCTGGGTTCATTGATCTTGAATATTTTGGCTAGAGTTCAGCAAATATGGATCTGTAACAAGGTGTATTTGTAAAGAAAAAATGGTTTCTTAGAATTAGGGCTGGAAATGAATTGAAAAGTCTATTGGACCCATTTTAGACATTATGAATACCTGATCATGCCCTTTGAATTAGCTAGTGTACTTGTGACCTTCTAGCCTCTGATTAATGAGGTACTGCCAGATCTTTCTAATCAATACATCATGACATATTTAGTCTGTTTTTTTTTTCTTTTGGTATGCAGAGAATTCTATCTTGCAGGTTCAAAAATTCACCTATTGACTTTACTAGTGCTTATATTCCAAGCATAGGGGGGAAAGTCTTTCCCTACAATCAGGTTCCCTTCTTAGAGTTTGAGGGCTGAATCTAGAATACCTATAAATGAATCAACAGATAGAAATGATCATACAAGACTGGCATCTGCCAGCAGGAGTCAAGTCCTGTACCAATTGCTAATGTCCAAATTCTTATAGACATATTTTCTTCAAGATAATCAAGGCTATAAAAAAATTCATAATCAGTAAGACAGAATGTAATGCCAATCTCAAAGAATTTACAAATTTGATTTTTCTCTGCCCCAAATATTAAAGATATATGTGGTTTCAAACCTCACTTCTGATACTTACTACTTGTTATTCCTGCTGTTGTTTTGTTTGTACTTCATGCTTAAAGAGGACCATAGCACCATAGTTGATGCTATGGCATGCAAGTAAACTGGATTTAAGTGAGGAAAGACTGTGCAAAGTCGCCAGTCTCTCTTTCTTCTTCAGAGTCATCCTGGTCCAGTGGCAAGATATAGATGAGGATAACTAGTTGAATGAACTTGAGCAACAGTCACAAATAATCCCCTGGTCCTTAGTTTTTATTATGTAAATTAAAGGATTAAATTTGGTGTCTTGTAGGGTTCCCTCTTACCACAAATCTACTTGTTATGACTATATTTTTACACTAGAATTTTTTTTCACATTTTCCAGATTTCATTGTTGAGCTTTTCCTATCCTTTATGGGTTGACTTTCTTCAAATTATTTTTGTCCATATGATCCTGCTTTTCTTTCCTTTAAACCTTTTGAAATCTTTTCTCCCAAAGCCATATATATGCCAATCTATGCCACTCCAATAACCAATTCCTAATAATTAGCATAAATAAAATGTATAGTTGAATTTCCTTTTGTTACCTTCCTGAGTTAAAATCTGACCTTAGACACTTATTAACTGTGACTTTGGGCAAGTCATTTAACCTCTGTTAGTAGTCTGCTAGATGGCTCAGTGGATAAAGCACTATGACAGTAATCAGGAAGACCTAAGTTGAAATCTGACCTCAAAAATTTATTAACTGTGTGACCATAGGTAAATCAATCTTTACTTATCTTGATCTGTTAAACAGCAAACTACTCTGCTATCTTTGTCAAGAACAATATAGTCCATAGGGCCATAAAGAATTAACCATGAATAAAGAACAAAAATTGTTCCCTCTACTTTTTGAGGGACAAATTATCACTAGGAAATTCAAAAAGTTATTAATCTCTCTGCTTTGGGGAGAATTAAGGGTAAGAGAGAAAGAGAAAAACAGAGGCGGAAACAAAAGCAGAGAGACAGAAACAGTCAGAGAGACAGACACAGATCAATGGTCTATTTCCCAAATTTTTCATCTAACAGGTATTCTGCGTTGTTCAATCATTTCTTTCAGTCATGCTGACTCTCCATGATCACATTTGGGGTTTTTTTGACAAAAATACTCAGGTGATTTGCCATTTCTCTTCTCCAGATCATTTTTCAAATGAGTTAACTGAGGCAAATGGGTTAAGTTACTTACTCAGAGTCACCCAGCTAGTAAGTCTCTGAACCCAGATTTGAACTCAGGAAGATGAGTCTTCCTGATTCC
Source organism: Antechinus flavipes (assembly GCF_016432865.1). Taxonomy (NCBI): domain Eukaryota; kingdom Metazoa; phylum Chordata; class Mammalia; order Dasyuromorphia; family Dasyuridae; genus Antechinus; species Antechinus flavipes. The sequence continues at coordinate 689,590,642 of NC_067398.1, forward strand.
AAACCTGGTAGTATATTCACTGTATCACCCAGCTTCCCCCAGTTATGCTCTATAGTGTACTCCAATGATAAATCCCATTTTCCTTTCCATTGACCTTCACCCAAATCCTCCCTCTATTGTGTTTATTTATTCTGCTATCTTTCTGGAACCTCACTAGTTCCTTTTATTTCTTCATATGAGTATACCTACTTAATATAATGTGCCATCCCTCCTTTTTTTGCTTACTTTTGGATAACATTTTATACGGAGCTATACCACAATAATATTTTTTGTCATGATTCCTTTAAGATTGAATTTTGCCCCATAGGATAGAATCTATTGGTCCTTGTTTGTTTTCAAACTTTGGGCACATGTGTATAGATACTTGAAACTATTATTTTTGTGATTCTTTTCTTGAATGTTTTTTTTCCTGTTGTGAATTTCTGAGCATCTTAGGTGTTATTCTTCTTCCATCTTTGCTGCCAATCTCTAGATTATCCAACTTTGAAGATATACATAGGGATTCTTCTCTCATTATTTGTATGACACTTGGCAATTACATTCATATCATTCTTTAATAGATACACTTCATCTCTAGCAAAAAAAAAAATCTGTCAACTTCATATTTTAAATTGTGATCCATAAATCCAAATCCTGTTCTTAGACAACCTGTTACTTCCTATTTTTGTCTCTTTTCCATCATTTGCCTTCAATGAACAGCAATGAGAAAATGCAACATTTTCCCTTATGTTAAGTTTTTTGCTCAAGACTTGATTATTACTTCCAACATTAAAAAAGGAAAAAAAAAAACTTCTGTCTGGAAGTTTTAGTATTGCAACCACAAGCGAATAGTTATCAATTATGATGACATTGCAAAGAGTGTCTGCAAAGTCTTAGATACATGCACCAGGAAGAAAACACATCACTTCATTACTAGATAGCTATGTGATAAAGAGACAAAGACAGGAATAGATAGACAGACAGATAGATAAGCATTTATTAAGTACTTATTATGTACCAGACACTTGTTCACCTTCCCTTCAGCCTTTCATCAGTCACCTCTTTGTCTTGCCAATTTGCCAATCCACCAATTATTTAACCCTCGATTGTTCTGAACTTTTATTATTTAACTTGACTCATTTCACAAACTACCTTTATCTCATGTTATTTGAGTCTGCCTTTTCATATTCTATTCCTTAATCTTCATTGTTCTTCCTTAATACTTCTTAATTCTTTTACAGCCTCTTTTATTATTTGTGAACTAGCTTGTGATATAATTAAGAAATAGACTTTGGATCAATATCTAGATCCAGAGAGCATTTTTCAAATTGTCTTCAATTTGTCCCACATTTCTCCTCTCCATTTTCAACTTCTGACCTACTTTACTGCTCCATACTAATCTAAGTTAGCTGCATGAAATTCTTTAACTTTTTTTGAATTCAAAGTTCTCTCTTTTCTTTCTCCTTTTCCCCTAACTTTATCCCATCAAAATTGGTAAGAAAATTATTTTTACCTTTCAAAGCATTACTATTGTCCTCAACAAAGTGATTTGCTTTTCAATACTGTGTCACTTGTAATTCAGGTTACTTTTATATCCCATAGACACTAGAATTTCTCATGATTCCTTCACTTCCCTGGATTCCCAAAGAGATCACCTTATATGTTCTCCATAGTTTAAAGTGAATTTTAGGGCATTTTAAAAGTGATTGTGGTTGAGGTATGACTTATTGCTTGCTACCCATCTTGACTGTTATTGTGCTGATTTTTTCTACATATGGTTAAAATAAATGATTGCTGAGTCTCTTCCAATTCCATGTTTTTTCCATTCTGTAATAAAAATACAAAAAGAAAAAGATGCTTCTGGTTCATCTATGTGATGAATGAGTATTCACATGTCTGCACATGATGTGCCACTCCAGCCTCTCTTGTTACACATAGGTACATAAACCATCTGATTTCAAAAAAAAGAAAGAAAAACAATGTAATTTATACTATTCTTAAAATTTTCTCTTCTCTAGTATTCCATCTACCATTCTCCTGAACATTTTCAGCTTCTGACCAAACTCAACCATTCTTGAAGAATGAAAAATGCTTGCAGAAATGAAGCAAAGAAATCAGAAAATTTTAATGTGGTCATGGGAAGAGCATGCTAAATAAAAAAAATTTAAATCTATTATTCAAAATAGACCAGGTTTAGCTGGATAATTTATTTGCTGTGTGACCTTGAACCCTTAATTTCACTTTGTTTTCTCATCTGTATAAGGAATACTTTGAAGGGTTGTTGTAAAGAAGAAGTGAGAAATTATTTGCAAAAAGCATTTAATATAGTGCTATAGGTACTATATAAATGTTTATTCTGTTCCCTTTAAGTATGTGCTATGTATATAGGCCCTTATGAGACATCTTCCATTGAGTGAACCTGGTAATCTATGAAAAACATGGAAGATAGACCTTAACTTTTTTGGTGGACACCTTAAATTAATATATTCTTTCATATTCTTGTGGCAGTAGTTATAATAGTTAAATTTGGATATAAAATGTGAAAAATTTGAGATTATGAATAGAGGAATTTTGGTGATACTATCTAATTGATATAACTAAAAGAACTTCATGGAAATTAATAGAAACCATCTTTCCCAATTCCTAGTTAGCAGGTTTTACCCGACGTTCACAAGTAACCCCAGAGCATCAACCCCCCCCCCCATCAAGGAACTAGTGTCTAATAAAAAAGGAAAATGCTGGGGCAATTTCTATTTACACTACCATTATTAGAGTTCAGAGATGTATTTACAGGTATATTTAAGGATGGAAGACCATTTATTGTTGCTGGTTAGTTATAAGACTGCACTCAAACTCAGAATCCTAGGGATAACAGTATTGTGGGCAATTCTCTTGTCCTATTTAATATTATAGTGCTCTAGCCCCTAATGGTACGATTCCCATTTACACCAAGCCAACAATTCATGATGATGAAGCATTAAATGTGGTAGAGTAACTTGCACCTATCATTGTCTTCCTTCTGCCCCAGTAACAGTTGGCCCAACAAAGTTCCTTGATGAACAGGCTTCTATGTTTAACAGATGTTTCCACTATTAAATGAGTTCATCCACACTGCTGGATAACCACCTCATTGGGCATAATCTCAACCAAACTAATCAATCCATTGGTTGAATTCTCTGATTCTCTTCTTTCAAGTTGTCCTTTTTCTCACCTTGACTTAGTACTCTACAACAACTATTATTTCATCATTTTTAAATTTTTGGTGGGGAAGAAAGAGGTAACAATTGAATTGAGAAAAAAAAATGACAAAAGTCTTTCCAATTCTGCTCCTTTTCAGTATTCATCTTCTCCTTATCCACCTCTCAGCAAAATAAGACAAGGCAGAAGTGAAGCTTCTCTCTTTCCTATCTTGTCTTCTCAGTAGAAAATCCTTTAAATACAATAACAAAATCTATCCTTTCACCTTTCTTATCCCTTTAAGTTCAGACCTCTGTCCTTTTTGCAGATGATCTCTCCTTTATTATTAGTTTTCATATTAGTTATGATCAGGCAAATTATACTTGTCTCCTAATCATAGAACAGTTTTGATGTCCAGGTTTTCCCACTTCTTTATCCAATTTTCCATATACAACTACTAAAGCATTCTTCATTCACCATTTGCTTCTGTATTCTATAACTTTTCACATTCAAATGAGCAACTCATGTCACAGATCTGAGTACAACTTTGCAGTAAATGCTTTCTTTAAAAATCTTAATAGACATATTAAAAACTTGACAAGTGAACTCTCAAAGCAGAGGACTCAGGAACTTTTTTTTTTCCTGAAGCAGTCTTTTGTGCCAGACAAATGAACCATCAAGGGTCACTCTCTTATCTATCAGTGGAAAAAAGGTCAGCACTACTTGTGTCTTCACAACATGAGAATGATGCAGTGACATTTTAGGGATTACCGAAATAACTTCCCTTTAAATATATATTCTTTGGAAGACTCTACTAGTATTTTGACTATGTTCCAAGCATTTCAAGAATTATCTCATAGAAGAGTATTAGGATTAGATTTGTTTTTCTTGGTTTTAAAAGAGAGGCAGATTTATTCTTTAAAAAATGTAAAATGATTACAACTCTCTAAAAGTAGATTGGTCTACTTCAGGAAAACTTGATTCACCATTCAGTAAAGTCTTCAAGAAAAGGTGAAATTTTTACCAATGAGTATATTAGAGAGGGGGTTTTATATAGGTACAGATTGGATTAAATAGTCATTGAGATTTTTCCCAACTGTAAAATTTTGTGATTCTTAAATTCAATAGGAGATCAAATATTCCCACAAAACTTCTTCTTTCCTAAATAAATTATTCATTCTCCCAAATAAGAATTTTCTTTGAGTTCATTCTACTATAAACAACTAGTGATATTGTTATTGGTATATTAAGTTGTCTAGGTGACAATGGATAGAATGCCCAGATATGAAGTCAGGAAGATTCATCTTCCTGAATTCACATCTTATTTTATAAGCTCACTAGCTGTATGACTCCAGACAAGTCATTTAAACCTGTTGACCTCTGTTTCCTTATTTGTAAAATGGCAAACTACTCCAGTATATTTGCCAAGAAAGCCACAAATGATATTGTGTAGAGTCAGACATGACTGAAAAATGCCCGATCAATAACAAAATTATTTTGCATACAATTCACGATACACAATACTTCAAACTCAGGAAAATTTGAGAGACAGAATTCTAACCAACAGTTTGATAAAGCTTATCAACATCCTCTCTGAATCTCCAGAAAAATGCTATAAAAGGTAATTACTTTATTGGGAAAGAAAAACATCTGAATTATGAGCAGGCTATATAGAAACCACCAAGATTGTGAGCATAATGGAGACCATCTGTTAGCTACTATATATTAATCAACATACATTATTTAGCACCTATAATGTTCCAGGCACCAGAAATACAAAGAAAAGGTAATTACTTATCTTCATAGTCATTTAGATAGATACAAAATATATACAAAGTAAGAAAAGAGACAGTGGTAGGAGACAGTAAACACTAAAGCAAATAGGTGACTAAGTGTATGGAGCACCAGATGAGTACAAATTCAGTCTCAGGTACTCATTAGCTTTGTGATCTTAGGTAAGTCCACTTAATCCTTTTTGTCTCAAATTCTTCATCTGTAAAATGAACTGGAGAAGAAAATGACAAACTTCTTCAGTATCTTTGCCAAGAAAACTCCAAATGGAGTTATGAAGAGTCAAACCAAAAAAAAAACTGAAGGCACCAAAGGCATTAGAATATAAGATCACTATGCAATCGTTATAGTTTTATACTTGCATCTTAAGCACTTAAGTAGAATTTAGTGTAGTGTAAACACTAAATATGGTTTTCATTCATTCTCCCATATTGTCCTAGAGAACTTTGAATCTTAACTTTTACCCTACATCTCCCACACCTACTCCAAAAATCACTCACATTCACTTGTATTGTGTTTATATGTATTATGTTCATCCCACTCCAGGAAAATATGATAAGCTTGAGATCAGAGGCTGTAATTATTATTTATTTATTTTTGCAGCCCCAAGACTAAACACACTATCTTATAAATTAGATGACACACACAAGCTTTTTTAAAAGGTGCTAAAAATAATATTAACTATGATCATGCTTGCCCTCAAATTTATGGAATTAAAAAAGTATGACCCCAATACCCCTATAACAAGATAAGATGAAAATGGGTTCATGATTTAGACCTAAAGAGTGACACTATAAGAAAATTAGGAGAACAAAGGATAATCCACCCCTCAGATCTGTGAAGAAGGAAGGAATTCATAGCCAAAGAAGAACTAGAGAAAATAATGAAATACAATATAGACAATTCTGATTATATTAAATTTAAAAGGGTTTGTATAAACAAAACTAATGCAGCCAAGATTAATAGGGAAGCAGAAAATTGAGAAAAAATACATCCAAGTGCTCTAATAAAGGCCTCATTTCTAAAATAGAGAGAATTTACTCAAATTATAAGATTACAAGCCATTATATCCTAAAGAGATCATAAAGAAGGGAAAGGGACCTGTATGTGCATGAATGTTTGTGGCAACCCTCTTTGTAGTGGCCAGAAACTGGAAACTGAGTAGATGCCCATCAATTAGAGAATGGCTGAATAAATTGTGGTATATGAATAACATGGAATATTATTGTTCGGTAAGAAATGACCAACAGGATGATTTCAGAAAGGCCTGGAGAGACTTATATGAACTGATGCTGAGTGAAATGAGCAGGGCCAGAAGAGCATTATAAACTTCAACAACAATACTACATGATGACCAATTCTGATGGAACTGGCCATCCTCAGCAATGAGATGAACCAAATCATTTCCAATGGAGCAGTAATGAACTGAACCAGCTACGTCCAGCGAAAGAACTCTGGGAGATGACTAAGAACCATTACATTGAATTCCCAATCCCTCTATTTTTGCCCACCTGCATTTTTGATTTCCTTCACAGGCTAATTGTACAATATTTCAGAGTCCAATTCTTTTTGTACAGCAAAATAACGGTTTGGTCATATATACTTATTATGTATCTAATTTATACTTTAATATATTTAACATCTACTGGTCATCCTGCCATCTGGGGGAGGGGGTGAGGAGAAGGAGGGGAAAAATTGGAACAAGAGGTTTGGCAATTGTCAATGCTGTAAAGTTACCCATACATATAACCTGTAAATAAAAGGCTATTAAAATTTTAAAAAAATAAATAAAAAGATTACAAGTCATTCTTCCAATTGATAAAAGTTTAAAGAATATGAATAGACAAGTTAAAGCCATTTCTAGTCGTATAAAAATACTCTAAATCACTATTGATAGAAAATGCAAATTAAGAATTTACTCAAATTATAAGATTACAAGCCATTATATCCCAAAGAGATCATAAAGAAGGGAAAGGGATCTGTATGTGCATGAATGTTTGTGGCAGCCCTATTTGTAGTGGAAAGAAACTGGAAACTGAGTAGATGCCCATCAATTGGAGAATGGCTGAATAAATTGTGGTACATGAATATCATGGAATATTATTGTTCGGTAAGGTACCACTAGACACCTGTCAGATTGAGAGGGAAAGATGATAAATGTTGTAGCGGATGTGGGAAAAATTGGACACTAATACATTGTTGTTGGAGTTGTGGTGCCAGAAAGCAATTTGGAACCATGCCCAAAGGGCTATCAAACTGTGCATACCCTTTGATCCAGCAGTGTCTCTACTGGGTCTGCATCCCAAAAGTGACCTACATATGCAAAAATATTTATCGCAGCCCTTTTTGTAGTAGTAAGGAACTGGAAACTCAGTGAATGCACATTAGCTGGGGGATAACTGAATAAGCTATGGTATATGTTATGGAATATTTTTGTTCTATAAGAAATGATCAAGATGTGGGGAGGATTCTGAGAAGATGGCAAAGAAGGTAGGTAAATTTCAAGCTCTCCAGACAAATTTGTACCACAGGGTAAACATAAACTAATGGGGCAGAACAGGGTTCTTCTGATAGAAGCCAAGAAGAGGCAAAGAAAGACCCTGGGATGGGGATTAACCTGTCTGAACTGCAAAAACCTCCAGTCTAGCTCTGCAGAAACACCAAGTAGGGACTCTTTGATCTAGCTAGGTGTGGCTAGAGCCTCAGCAGGTACCACAGAGATTTCTTTTCCAGACTATTTGTAAGGGTCTGAGTCCTAGAGGATTGAGTGAATCTGAGCTGACTAGGAACACTAGATGCACCTGTTCTGCTGAGATGAACCAGTGGCCAGTGAGTGCAGAGGCAATAAGGCAGAAACTCCAATGGCCTTGGGCACTTGCAGGAGGGTAGAACTCTTGGTTTGGGGTTTTTAGTCGGAAGAGACAGTTGAAGGGAAGCCATAGGTACCACCACTCCATGATTAGAGTGCTTACACTAATATCTCTTATTTTTAAAATGAACTGGCAAAGAAGAAAGAAACTCACCATTGAAACATATTATGGGAACAGGGAAGACAGGTTCATCTTCAGAAAAGGATATATTAGTTTAAAAAAATAGCTTCTACCACAAAGAGTAATGTGAAATGGCTCTCCACTCAAAGATAATTTTTAGAAGAACTCAATAAAATTTTAAAAATCAAATGAGAGACAGTGAGGGAAAACAAAAAATAAAAATAAAAACCATTCAAGAAAAACAAAACCATGAGGGGAAAATTAATCAATTAGAAAAAGAGGTACAAAATCTCAAAGGTGAAAATAATTCTTTGAATATTAGAATTGGGCTAGGGGAAGCCTGTGAAGATATGAGAGACCAAGAAATAACAAAACAGATTATAAAGAATGAGAAAATATAACAAAGTGAAATATCTTATAAGAAAAATGATAGATCTGGAGAACAGATCAAGAAGAGAAAATATAAGAATAAGTAGACTGCCAGAAATTTATGACCAAAAAGAGAAGCATGACACAATATTGCTGGAAATAATCCAAGAAAACTGTCCTAAATGATAAAACATAAAGGTAAAGTAGAAATAGAAAAAATTCAGTATTCACCACCTCAAAGAGATCCTTTATGGAAAACACCAAGGAATATTATTGCCAGATTTTGAAACCCCCAGATCGAAGAGAAAAATTTGTAAGAAACAAGAAAAAAATTCAAATATGCTGGAGCTACAATTAGAATTGTATAAGATTTATAAGCAGGCACAATAAAAGATAGAAGGTCCTGGAATCATATCTACTGACAAGCAAAAGAACAAGCCTAGTTCTTGTGGCTAAAAATATACTCAACAAAATTTTCTATAATTTTGAATGAGGATAAATGGACATTAAACAAGCTTGCAGATTTTCAGGACCTTCTATAAACTAAGCCCAAATTTCACAGAAAATTTAACACATAAGAAGAGTCACTATCCAAGATCAATTTAAAGGAACACAACAAGGACAAACTGTTTAAACATGAACAAATTGTTTTGTTTCGTTTTTTACATGAGAAATATATATTATATGTTTAAGATTAATATCAACTCAAAAGAAAGATTGGCAGAGTTAAGATTAAAAATAGTAATTATGTTATACAGATAAGGTGCAGAAGAATAGACACAGGGACATTGGGGGGGGGAAGGCTCATAGTTTTAAAAACCTACTTAAATCAGGAATGGGTTTAATAGGCAACACTACATATATACGGTGAAGGGTATAGAATTCTCCAAAATCTATAAAGAAATAATTGGGGGATAGGGAGATGGGAAAACAAAAGGTGAGGAAATAAGATAAGGAAAAACCCATGGGTGGGAGAAAGTTAAGTAATAGCAATATCAGTTATGGAGTAGAATTTAATTAGAGTCAGTAGGATAGGAAAGGGGTGTGTGTGTGTGTGTTCATATATGTGTACAAAAATATATATTTCCTTCATTATAGCTTGCTAGGGAGTAGGGGAGGAATGCAAGGAGGGAAAAGAATAAAGTATATAAGGTGCACAGCAGAAAAGCAAAGAATAATTTACAAGGAAGTAAAGAAAAATGGACATTCATGAATATAATTTTTTCTACTGATATGTATATACTTTCTTGATCTGGTAATTTGTTGTTATATATTTTGAGTCCTCCCTGATGTTCTATTGACACCTGATGTCAACATGACAATATTCTCTTTTGTTTTGTATTCTTTTTTATTTTTTTCTTACTAGTTTTTTTTTTCAAATAAAATAAAATGAAGGAATAAGAAATTAATTTAAAATTATCAACAGGACAATTTCAGAGGGGACTTACATAAACTGATGCCAGGTGAATAGAGTAAAGCCAAGAGAACATTGTACAAAGAAACAACAAGATTATGTTATGATCAACTGTGATGAACTTGGCTGTTTTCAGCAATGAGGGGATTCAGGGCAATTCACAGAGATGAGATGAAGAGAGCCATCTGTATCAAGAAAAAAAGACTAAGAGCACTGAATGTGTATCACAACATAGTATTTCTACCTTTTGGTTGTTTTTTGCTTGCTTTTTTAGTATTTTTTCATGTTTTGATCCTATTTTTATTGTGTAGGATGAGAAATGTGGAAACATGTTTAGAAGAATTGTATATGTTTAATCTATATTGGTTTACTTAATGTCTGGGGGAGGGGTAGATGAAGGAAGGGAGGAAAATTTGGGACTCAAGATTTTGTAAGAGTGAATGTTGAAAACTATTTTTGCAAGTATTTTGAAAATAAAAAACATTAAAGTTAATTTTAAAAATTTCTGGAATTTGAAGAATATCATCTGTGAAATATTCTAGCTAAGTATAATAAAGACTATTCCTGAAAAAGGCGGGGGTTGTGTGAATGCCATTGCCCTCTTCATTGCTCAGATCACAAATGGGGACCTATATTCAACTCTGGTATACAGGAAGGACATTGATAGAGTTCTAGAACATCCAAAGAGCTTCCAATATGGTAGAAAGCCTCAAGTTCATTGCCATACAATTGACTTCTTGTTTATCCTGGAGAAAAGAAAACTAAGAAAATGGATTAGTATTGACAGATATTAGGGGGAAAAGGAAGGGAAGACGAAGATGGTATCAAATATTTCAAGGACTGACATATGGGAAAATGAAAAGATTATATTTGACCCCAGAAGATACAATCTGAAATAATTGAAGATTTAAAGAGGTAAAATACAGGCCTGAATTCAGTGGGGGGGCGGGGGGGGGGCGAAGAGGGGGAAACTTCTTAAAAATGAGAGTTATCCAAAGATACAATGGGCTTCCTCCATTTGTGCTGGTCTCCCCATCAGTGGTGGTCTTTGAACAAAGAATAGATAATTATTGGTCAAAGATGTTATGGTAGGTTTTCCTTTAATAGATAAATTTGACAAGGTAGATCCTAAGTTCTCTTCTGCTCTGAAGGTCTGTGGTTCCATGATTGAGTTTTTCTTTTTTCACCCCTTAAAATAGGGACAGATTATTGACACCCAGACTGTGAATTCTAATGTGCTCACTAATGCTTAGTGCCACAAATCTGAAAGCTGTGGAATGATTGATGGTTCCGAATGTGGCTATCTCCTCCAACAGTGAGCCCATTTGAATTTTATCTGCAAACTAAAATCAAAAGCATCCTTTCATTTGTAATCTGCCAATGCAAGGTCCCATCTTTGAAGTCTGCTTTCACTCTAGGATTTTTCTCTGGAATTAGACATCTTCATCAGGTGGCTTGTTTTTGTTTTATTATTTTGGTTTGTTTTGTTTTTCTTTTTGCTGAAGGGATTCATCCCATTATTTCATTTCTAATAAGCAAATTATGGAAATAAATTAAAGTAGAACTAACATTTTCTTTCAGTTTTGAGGTTTCCAAAGCTACCTGGCATATAATAAATAAAGTTTGTTGCTTGAATGATGATGTCATTCAAGGGAGGTAGATGGCAGAGTGGGTAACAGTTTTGAGCTTGGAGTCAGAAAGATCTGAGTTCAAATGTTAAATATCCATGTGACCCTGGATATATCATTAAACCTTTTTCTGCTTCAGTTTCCTTAATTACAAAATAGGGGTAAAACCTCCCAAGGTTGTTGTAAGCATCAAATAGAACAGTATTTGTAAAGTGCTTAGCACATGGTCTGGAACATAAAATATGTGGTTCCTTCTTTCTTTCCCTCTCTTCTCTCCTTCTTCCCTTCCTTCATCTGATCCTCATAACAACCCAAAGCTAGAAAGGACATTAGAGACATCTAATCCAATTCTGCCATTTTACAAATGAGGAAGTTGAGGTCCAGAAAGATGAAGTAGTTTTTCAAAAGTCCTGTAAGCAGTAAATGACAGATCAGTGATAAAAACTCAATCTCTGATTCCAAGCCCACTACTTTCTCCTCTGTACCATGATATATTTGAGGGTAGGGATTATCTATTGCCTCATCATATCCTAAATACTTACACATAATAGGCACTTAATAAATGTTTGTTTATTAAAGGAATAAAAGAATCATGACTCCAATGGATTTGTGACCTCATCTTTGAGGATATTCCCAACAACAATGCACATCATAAATCAACCATCACCTCATATTTCATGTAATTCTCTTCCTTGTCCTGATATAAACTAGCCTTAGGGAATAACCAAACCTTATATGGACCTTTCTTGAATATTTTCATCCCATGGAGCTTCTACATGCATAGAGCATGAAGGCTGTCTATCAGTTATCCCTCAATTTTACATGTAACTTCCACATATTTTCCCCAAGTTGTATATTTCTTATATGATATCTTTTACATTATTTCTCCACATGCTCACAGTTACACTGGGATGAACTTCAATTTCATTTACTCAGAGTCTCTAGTAATTTATTATTTGTAGCCATAATGCCCAGCAACACCTGAAAATTATGGGCATTAATTAGACTGGATTTTGTTTCAAGGAAGAGTTTGAGGTTGTTTGTTTTGTTTGTTTTGGGGGGGAGTTGCCAGGCAACTGGGGTTAAATTACTTGCCTAAGGTCACACAACTAGTTAAGTGTCAAGTATCTGATGTCAGATTTGAATTCAGGTCCATATGACTCCAGGGCTGATACTGCATCCACTGCATGACCTAGCTGCCCCAAGTTTAGGGTTTTATAAAGAACTTGATAATTTCCTTCAGCCAATTCAATTTGTTCTCCTCTTTATCATCAATTCTTAATCCATCTCATAATTTATACTACAATATACATACATGTATATTGTAGTATAAATTATATATAGCATGAGTATATATAAATATATATTACCATATGTTGTTATTTCTAGATATACATGTATACAAATACACGTGTTTGTGTGTATCTGTGTATGTCGCACATCCTCTGAAGCTCTCTAAAATCCCATCAAAGAATAATTTCCGTAGCTCCCACTTGCATTGTTCAACTGGTTCCTTGGAAGGCAGCTGACTACTTCTCACTTGTGATATAGGGGGTCTGGAACTGATGCTGACAAGCTCCAGAAGACATGATCAAGATAATGTAGGGAAGACTTTATCTCAACTGAAACGAAATCTTAATTACTTGCACCCAAACTCATAGATAGTCAAGACAACTCTCTATCTCCAATGGATTTGCATTTTCCTTCTCCAAAGACAATTTCTAAACTTCCAGTACTATCATGAGCATAGGGTCACCTCACAAGAAGAAAGTTTATAGTTTGGGGAGAGACAAGGTTCTAAAAATGACCTGGAGTGAGTCTGAGTTAGCTCTCAAGAGTCAGTTGCTAAATTTTCAATAAGAGGATTTAAATCTTGGAAATTGGTAAATTCTGCAAATTGGAGCTTAGTTGGTATTTTATTGGTTGTTCAGATTTAAGAAAGTTATACTGAAGATATTCATGGTGCAGAATAAATTTAAAACTATATTATGCTTCTCCCCTTCCCCCCACAGAGAACTGGTGGTTAAAATTTTATCAACACATCCCTTCAAGTAAATTCCTTTCCTCATTATTCCTTTCCCCCATTGTACTTCAGGAGAATTTAAACCCAAGTATTCTTGGCTTAAGGCCAGATTTCTATTCCCTCTGCTATATTACCTCTCATTGTCCACACTAGAAAAAGATTAGGACTATTGTTGACAGGACTTGTATCATTGATATTTTTCCCTTGGCTTACCTTGAGATACCTTTATTTCTGGAAGTTGTCAATAGCAACATTAGCTCTACTGGTGATGTTATATAACAGCATTTCATGTTGTTTACTAACCAGAAAGCAACTTTCAGTCCATCTTTCACAAGCAGCTAAAATAATTTTTCTTAAATGCAGGGATGGCAACATCACTTTCTTAATAACGCCAATGTTGTTGTTGAGTTATTTTACAGTCATGTTTCACTCTTCATGACCCCATTTGGGATTTTCTTGGCAAATACACTGGAGGGATTTGCCATTTCTTTCTCCAGCTTGTTTTGTAGATGAGGAAACTGAATCAAACTGGGGTAAGTGACTTGATCAGGGTCACATAGTTAATAAGTGTCTGAGTCTGATTTGTACTCAGGGAGATGAGTCTTCTTGATTCCAAGCCCAGTATCTTCTATGGCCCTCGTTAGGTTCCCTAATAACTCCATTGCCTCCCTATTGATTCTACAATCACATAGAAACTTGTTTTATGTTTAAATTTCTTTCTAATGTGGCATTTTCAATTTTTTCTATATATCCTATACCTTAATGTGATCTGTGGATTGGTGATGCTGGCCTATTTGTTCCTCAAATACATCTCTATTTTCTACTGTGACTTTACAATAGACTGGACACCATGCTTAGAATGTTCTACTTCCCCATCTCTGCTTCTTAGCATCTTTGAAGACTCAACCAAATACCTCCTTCTCAAAAGTTCTTTCCCAATCACTCATATATCAATGCCTTTCCCTCCAAAATTATATTATATATGCTTTGTATCTTGTATTTAAATTTGCATACATATATTTTCCCACCTTTTGTTGTGATACAGGACATCTGCCAGTGACTGCTGGAAGTTTAATTCAGTCCTGTAGAATAGATCCCTTCATGTGAGAGGATAATGATACGATATGATACGATACAATACGATACGAGGAGACTGAGAGACAGTTCCATACTCTGACCTCTATCCTCTTCTCTTTTGCCTCCAATTTATTTTATTCCCAATTCACAAGCAACACCTGTGTCAGCAAAGGCTGCTTTGCAACTCCTTCAGGTTTATGATTCACAGCTGTAGATCTGGGAGAGTTGACCTGCCCCTTCACTTAGGCATGGTCCTTAACACCTTGAGCTCCTTGAGGAAAGGGAATGTTTTTGGTATCTCATTGAATACTTATCACTTAGCAATGTACCTATAGCATAGTTAAGAGCTTAACAAATGTTGATTACTGCATTGATTCACTGACTTAAGACTCTTAGTTTTTTTATGAGGGATAAGAGAAAAAAGAGTTCACCCTAAACAAACAGGAGGCTACATTTCTTTCCCCCAGAATATTAGATGAGCTTGACTTGAGGAAATGAGAGGACTTTTTTTTCCAATATTCCCCATGGCTTTCTAAGTAGAAATGCAGTAATCAATCATAAACATTTTATAAACAAAGACATAGAGAAAGTTCATTTCCCAGACTTGTTAAAAAGACTGAAGCATCCATTCATCCCCTTTAGGTCCTACTACATACTGACATAGCAGCAGCACAAAACATCAAACTCCATGAGTTTTTAGCTCTTTAATAAACCTCAAGAACCTGATATAATATCTATCCCCAATTTGCCCACACCATCATCATCATCATCATCATCATCATCATCATCATCATCATCATCATCATCGCTACTATTATTAATTCAAATGTTCTTCCAAAGGCCAAGTAAAATGTGTCCAGAGTCAAGTCAGAAGGTTGTATTTGTCCAAAAGAAATTGAAAAGATTTCATAGCAAAATGATAGAAGTGGAAAGTTAAAAATATTAGATGGCATGTAGAAAAAATGGAACAATAATTAATTTCTGGTGGAATTGAAAACTGGTCCATTTTGAAGAGCAGTCTGGAAATATAAAGAATTGTTAAACTACCTATATTCTTAGATCTAGCAACAGTACTACTTCATCTATTTCTGAAGATAGAAAGGAAAAGAAGATACACATTCTAAAAGGTTTATATCAGCTCTCTTTATAATGGAAAAGAACTGGAAATTGCAGAGAAACATCAACTGGGGAAGAGCTAAACAAGTTGTGGTTTATGATATAGCACTATAAGAAATTATGAGATCAGTGATTTAAAAAAAAACATGGATAGAGTCACATGAAATAATGAAGAATGAAATGAGCAGAACCAAAAGAATATTGCATAGAGTTATAGCAATATTATTTTAACAATGAGCTGGAGAGAATAACTTATTTTGACTATTATAAATACCCAAATTAGGACATATAAAGAAAGATACTATCTGCAACTAGAAAAATAACTGATAAATAGAAGTATGTATAAGATAATTTCATACACATATGCATATATGTGTGCATGTGCATGTGTATATATGCCTATTTGTATATAATGGTAGCCTTGTCTGGGGGAGGAGTGGGACAATTACATGACAATTTTGTTGTGTATTTGAAAGAAATATTCCAGATGAAACTGGAATTTCATACAGCAGGTATACGCTTTCACCTCACATGAAACATGAGAACTTTTCAATGTCCTCTTTCCATGGACAGAACTTTATTTCTGCATGTACTCTACTCTGGCACTTCAATGCTGTCTCCTTATTTTTCCAATGTCCTTCAGATTCAAGGGACCAAAAAGTATACAGCTACTAATTCTCTTCAGTCAGAAATGGGTGCATCTCTGAATTTCCTCAGTCCCTTTATTTCCTATTAGCTGTGTCAAAGAGCTTTCCCTGTGCATTTCCAGTTCCAGGAATGTTAATTGTTGAATGAAAAAACATGAGTTCTGATTCTGAAAATATTTATTCTATTCTCTCTCCAACCCTCCATTCAATTCCTTTAACTCTTTCCTGCCACCACCATTAATTTTTGAAGTATTCCAATAGATGTTATCTCTTGTTCTCTTAATGACACTCCAGAAAGAGAAATATTTTAAAAGGAAATAGTTTCTCTGTCTCTTGAACCTTAGATTGCTTTAACTATTTATTCTATGCTTGCAATACTATCATGTTTACCTGTTATGTTTCTTTGGTTTCATAATTTTACATCAAATCAAAATCCTGTGATTTCTTCTGAAGAAAAAAACACAGCTGTCCTTTTTAGGGAAAAAAGTATTTCTCTTTTTCCTAAATTAGTAAACTCACTTTTGCAAGATAGGCTTTTTCGGACTGCAACCAGAATTCCTTTCCTTTGCAAAATGCAAAGGAAATTGTTCATGGATTTTTCATAAACAAGAATTTGTATAACCCAATTTATTTTCACTTTGGAATAAGATTGACTTTCTGGTTAAAATTTCTAAGATCTATTCTTTAATATGCAAGTTCTGAAGCTTGACTATAATATTTCTCTATGTTCTGTTCTTTATTCTATACTATCAATTTAAATATGATCTATTTTGATCTGTATTTTCCTTTCTGTAATTTTTCTGAATAATTTTATTGTATGATTTCTAAGAGAATTATATTTTGGTTTAGTTTATTTTCATTTCTTCATAATAACAATGAATCTCTAATGATCTATTAGCATTTTATTTCCATGGACACCAAGATGGCACAGTGGATAGAGTGTCAGGAAGATTTGAATTCCAATTTGATACAGGTACTTAATTGACCAGGGACAAGTCACTTAACCTTGTTTAACTCATTTTCTCATCTGTAAAATGAACTGGAGAAGGAAATGGCAAACCACTCCAGTATCTTTGTCCAGAATGCCTCAAAAGAGGTCATGAAGAGTTGGATGAGACTGAAAAAAAAAAAAAACCTAAAAGTCTACAAGATCCTATTGTCAGATTTAGTGTTCTTTGCTTACATTAAAAAAAAAACATTTTTAGAACTATATCACTTTGTATCGCCTTTTGTTCTGTCAATTTATCTTCCATCTCTATAATTTTGAATATGAAATTTTTATCAGTTAATTTTTATATTGGAAGCATTTTGGGTCATTTCTTTTAATTGTCTGTTTAACTTTTTTTGAAAACTTTATTTTTGTCTTAATTCCTTTTCTTATTTTCAATTAGTTTATTACTCCTTTGAAAATTTCTGCATTTCTCTGAAATCATTTGTTTATTGTTTCAGGGATCTTTGCTAGTTTTTGTAATATCTCTTCTCTCATTAGAAAATTTTGAATCACTTTATTTCACTCCAAGGCACATATTCATATGGAATCCTTTTTTTTTTTCATTGTTTACTTGTTTTCCTTTTATATCTATCTGTCTATTGTCTTTTCTGGGAAGTTTTTCTTAAAATGAATTCTCCTCTCCCCTCTGCATTACTTGCCATTATTCTTTTATTGTTTTGGACAAGTCTTGCTATTTTGGAATGATGGATTAGAGACAGGCTTAAACATGACCTCTCATTCAATAATCTTTCCAGGTATTTCCCTCTTTTCTTCCATTTTGCTTACTGTTGTTTTTCTCTCAGTTTATTTGATGCCTTTCCAGGTGTTTTAAAATATAAGATGATAAAGGGAAAGGACCATTTATATTCTTTTTTATCTTGATAGACATGAATTTATGATCCAAATAACATAATGTCTCATACAAACTTTCTGCCATCCAAAGTAGTATGACTGGGCAACTTCAAAAATTAGTAGAGAAAGAACTGGAAGGGAACTAGAGATCATATGGTCCACCTCCCTCACTTTAAACATAAACTAAAGCCCAGAGAGTTTAAATAATTTATCCAAAAGCTCACAAATAATGTAGGAAATCATAAGATTCAGTCTCAGGTACTGTGTCTTCAAGTTCAACTGGCTTTTTCCTTCATCAACATATTCCCAAGCCTCCACTTGTTGAGGGATGGGAGAGTCTAACCAAACCAATGTTCAAGGAAGACTCCTAGAAGTAATGACAGATGACACTGAGCCATATTCAGCTCATGGAGTGGGAACCAGAACAGAGCATCCAAGTCCAGACCAGTAATACTGCCTTCTGTTTTATTTCCCATTTAGAATGGCCATGTGGAGAATTGTTTCCTTCCTCCTCCGCTTGCTATTTTTATTGCTTTCTTTGGCATACTTGTTGTAGGTTTAAGATGCAAAGGGAGAGGTCAATTTATATGCAGCCATTCATTTAGCCATCTGGCCAGAAGTTTCAGATCTACTATGTTAACAGACAAGAAGTCCAAAGCTTAGGGAGGTCCCCCATGAAGTCACAATGGAAACCAGGATCTTGACTCCAAACCCAATGTTCTCACTCCTGTTTTGTTCTTCTTGGTCTCTATCCTTCTACCTTGTAGAAATCCATATAGTCAGCTAGTCAGCTAGTCAATTATCAAGAACTTATTTTTTTCGAAACATAAGCGAGTGCAAGGGATAATGTTGTAAAAAAATTACCCTGGCATGGATTCTGTCAATACAAAGTTATTATTAAATAAAATAAAATTTAAAATTAAAAAAAAAATAAAGGTCTAATTATAAATTATATCTCTTCATCCTATTATCTGTGACTAATTCTCAATGTTTTTTTTAGAATCTTTTGCTTTAAGTACTCAGAATGACAGGTATTGGAGGACTTTTTTATTTTTGTTGTTGTTGTTTTTTTTTTTACTTTTGTCTTTTCTTTTTTTTTTTTAATCCTCGGTGCCTTTACAAATAGCAGAATGTTAAGAAATATTGCTGCTTTGGATTGGATTACCTTGGTTTAGACAGTAAATAAAAATTATAATTATAGCATTAAAAAAAAAGAACTTATTTTTTGCAGATCACTGGGATACAAAGACAAAAAGCAAAAAGTGAAAAACCCTATCCTCAAAAAATTTGCATTTTAATAGAAAAAAGAGATAATATAAACTTGTAAACAAATAAGTGCATACAAGGTATATACAGGATATATAGGAGGTCCTACCAGCTTGTGAGACCAAGAATGCCTCTTACAGAGGCAGGATTTGAGTTGTATCTTGAAGGAAGCAAAGGACACCAAGTCATGAAAGAGAGGAGGCAGAACATTCCAAGCAAAGGCATGAAGACAGGTGATGGAGTGTCTCTGTTGAGGTGCACAAATAGGCAATGTAGCTAGATCACAGACAGCATGAAGGGAAGTAGTCTGAAAAGTTTGGAAGGGAACAAGGTATGAATGTTTGTATGGGTACACACACAAATAGGGTATCACAAACACACATATATGCATACTCAGACACACACATTTACACACACTCTTTATCTGATACTAAATTAAAATACTAAGAGCACAAGAAGAGAAAGGATTACTTTAGCAGAAATGTTTATATTAAAACCTTGAGTTCATTAAAATTTTGTTTTTCAGTTTGCTTTCAAACCATTTTCACCTGTGTAAGGCTCCTTCCACAATAGAAAGGTAAGATCTCTTGAAAAGACCACACACGTGTCACATCACACACACATATACACACAAACAGAAAATAGTAAATATTTAGATCAAAGCTCCATTTCCCACTATGCTGTGAGATCCTTGAGGATTTTGCCTCTTTTTTATATCCTTGGCATTTGCCGTGATGCCACAGAGCACATAGTAGGTACCTAATTTTATTGATAGATTAACTTTTCCATACATATACAAATTATTCCATATATAAACCATCACAATAAAGAAAATACCTTTCTTCTCTCAAGCCCTAAATATCCTGATGCCAAGGTGTATCCTGGACAAATTGCCAGTCATCTGGACGTTTGTCCTGCTCCAAGGTTTCAATGGCTTAGGTAGAAAAAGCGAGGTTGCCAACTTTGTGCAACTCTGTCTCAGTTAAATCCAATTCATGAGCGAGACAAGATATCACTTTGTGATGTCATTGGTCCTCTTTGAAAATGAAGGACAACCAACTAAAACAACAATTAAAAAAAAAAAACTTAAGTTCTCAGGCCTCTACTCTAGTTGTCTATTCAGAGAAAGGGTTTTTAATTTAGGTTCTCTCAACCTGTTTTCCTTTTCAGATTTTGATTACTGCATTTGAGTATAATTATTTCCCCTTGTAATTCCAGGTGTCATAATGATTAAGAAGGCTGAAGTTGGAGTCAGAAAGAACCTAAGTTCAAATCCTACCTCACATACTTACTCATTTAAAAATCAGTCTCTATTTCTTCATCTGTCAAAACGTCTTAGAGTTGTGAGATTAAGATGAGATATAAGATGAATACTGGTTTTTACTATTACCATTTATTGTATACATTTAAAAGCATTATTCTGAAATATCTGCATGCATGACTTCTCAAATTTACTAAGAGTTTCTTATCTCACACAAAGATGAATAACCCCTGATTTCAAGTGAATATAGATCAGTCAATATCTGCTTAATATTTCCAAAGGGACTGATGGCCAATTACAAGGCATATTAGTCCAAATGACTTTCCAGTTGCTGGATAAGAGTTTCCTGAACTTGATTTGAAAGTACAGATCTAGGTAGATTGCTTTTTTAAATCACCTAGGGCAGTCTGACAACTTGCAAAGGACATATTGGAATGCGGGAGTGGGGTGGGTTATGGAGGAAGGAAAAAATTGCTTTCATTTAAAAATTACTCTTTCATTATCACTTCTGCTGAGTTGCCTGGGCCCTGTAGACCTTGTTCCTTTAATGGCATTCCACATTTCACAGTCATTAAGAGATGTTGATGGGGTCTATCCCTATGTGTGAAAGCAGCCATTCTTCCAATGTCCCAATTATTCTACTTATTGTCGCCCATGATTCAGATGGACTGGAGATATACAGCATTCCACAGAAGGCACATATGAATATCTTTGGATGCTTTCCTCAGCAGATTTACATCTCAATCACCTATTAGGGTTCATAGGGAAGTCATAATCACATACATTCAGGCATTTCTGCTACAAACGTCCTAAATTGTGGAGGCTTTCAGCTATGATTCATTCCTTTAGTCCTTTTGAGGGAATAAAAAATGAGAGACTCTATGAGTTATGAGTCCCAGCCAGGGCGAATATAAATTGAAACAAGCTAATCGCAGCCAGAGAAGACTATCATTTTTTCCATCATGCTGAATTATGATGAACAACAGCAGAAAGATATGTAAACATGTCAATGTCGGTTCGGGAGCCTTCAATTTCTCAATAAATCTGGCTTCCGATAGGCTTTCCAAGATGATGTCACATATCCAAATGTCCCATTCCAATGGCATGAGCAAAAAAACTAAAAAAAGCCCACAAGCTCAGGGAAGGTTTCCTAGATTGGTGATTTATAGTTACTGAATCTGAGTTTATATGACAGATATGTATTTTACAGACTGCCCTCCAACTCTACCTTGTTAATGTCTTCTGTACCTGCACTAAGCCACATCCCAGTGGAAACAATTTGAGGGCTAATATTCAACTATGTGCTATGTTGTTTAATCTGTAACATGGTTTAGAGTCTACTATGCAATCTTTCACATGCCCAGCCAGCACCTCTTAAATAGTTGTCCTCAATTGAAATCAATATTCCATTAGCACAATGGATACTCCCATGCTCCTAAATCTTTTGAATTTGTCATTTTCAATGGTCTCAGCTGGGTATCTTCTGACAACTTGTAGCTGGCTAGTTAAAGGTGACTGCTTATTGTTTTTACAGTAATACACACAGGGCTGGATCAAGGTCGGGAGAATTTGGTTGGCAGCATTGAGGGGGCTTGAGATAGGAGTGAGAAGAGCTGGCTTCTCATTCTGGCTCTGGCTCTATTTGGCTCTGTGATGGAAGTAATTCCAGGGTTGGGAAAAACACTTTGGAGGCCATCTAATCCAACCTGTATCTGAAACAGAGCTCTTTTATTTCTACAAAACATTAGTTGTTTATGTCAGTATACCTGACAAAGAGCTACCAGACCTTGGCTGAAATGACCAGTGAGGGAGAACTCATTACCACTTGAGGCAGCCTCTTTATTCCAATTTTAGATAGTTCTCATTAACTAAATCATCAGTATGGTGAAGAGGAGGAGGAAGAGGAGAAGAAGAAGGAGGAGGAGGAGGAGGAGGAGGAGGAGAAAAAATAAGAGGAGGAGGAGGAGGATACTTATATCTAGTATTTATGATAGCAACTATTTACATAGCACTTTAAGGACTGCAAAGTCATTTACATATATTTTCTCATTTCCTCACAACAACCCTGGGAAGGAGGTACTATTATTCCTTCCATATTACAAATGAGGAAACAGAGGCTGAGAGAAGCCAAGGGACTTTCCTAGGGTCACACTTCTAATCTGATCCCTCAGTACTCAAATTCAAGTCATTTTGACTCCAAGTCTGAATACTATTTTAAATTTCCCTGGGAGTGCATGACAAATTTGTGGTGGTGGTGGTGGTTGCAAAAAAAGGAGTTGGTTTAACCAAAAAAAAATTATAACTACTGGTAATTTAATTTATTAATTTATAGTAGAGGAAACTGAGGCTGAGAAAGGTGAACTAAATAGCTTGCTCAAGATCATGGGTTAAGAAGAACCAGGACCTAAACTTGGACTTTCTGAAACCAGATTTAACATTCTTTCCCCTCTGTCACTTTTTATCTTCCATAGAATTTCCTTACACAAAACCAAAATGTGTGTACTTGGATTTTCCACCAAATGTTACTGGTTCTTCCAGTAACTGGAGCCAAGCAGAAGAAAAAAAAATCCTGAAATTTCTCAGGTATGATATAGAAAAAAAATGACCTTCAGTGAAGAAAGACAGGGAGAACCACTACCTAGACAGTATTCCTATTTCCTATTTGGTAGCTCTAATTTAATATGTCTAATTTCTCTCTTTTCTCAAAGATTTTCAATTCCATGAAGATGTCTATCACTATCCCTTTCCTCCTCCAGTCTTCTCTTCTCTGCATTAGGCTACCATAGTTCCTTT
Organism: Antechinus flavipes; assembly: GCF_016432865.1. NCBI lineage: Eukaryota > Metazoa > Chordata > Mammalia > Dasyuromorphia > Dasyuridae > Antechinus > Antechinus flavipes. Next base: position 689,614,016 of record NC_067398.1, read on the forward strand.
AATCTATCATTCTATGACAGAGCCTTTTGCCAACTAAGGCAAAAAATTAGCCTTGGATTGGAAAAAGAGATCTATTAGCCCAATCCATAATTGACCCTACCTCTTTGGGCCTTAATTTTTACATCTCTTAAATATGGGGGTCAAATTCAATGATTTTTAATGAGCCCTCAAGCTTTAACCTTAAATTACTCTGTCTAGAAATTAAATAACCAAGACTCCATCGTTTCTGTTTTTCTGAAGAAATTGATTTATAGCACATAGAAAACTCTTTTGCTTGAAAACTGGGTAAGCAGGTGGCTGCAATTTATATCAATTAAATTGTGGACCTGTTGCCAGGACTTGAGTTGTTTTTTTTTTTTTCCTTAATTATATCTTTTTAACCAAACTGCTGACGTCTGAGTATTTGCCCTGTTTGGCTTCTTCATGTCCATGCTTCCTCTGCCTTAATCTCTTTGAGCTGTAATGAGAAATTTACTCCCCATCTACCGGAAACTTCATGAGCAAGAATTAATGCAGTGTTTCCTTTTATTTAAAAACAAGTCAAGTAGAGTGGCTCATGGAAATTCTGGGTAAGGACAAATTATGATTCCATATTGTGGTCTCGTGTAATTTTCTCCTGCCAGACCCTGAGCTATCATTACAATCAAAATTCTTTCTCCTGGAAAATAGAGAACAAATTTAAAGCCTTGAAATAGCCATTGGATGGCGGCAGATAGAAGATTAGGCAAGATGCTAATGCTGAGCTAGATCTATGTAGGTTCCTCTGTATAATTACAGATCCTGGCAAGGTAGAGCTATTTTTCAGAGAGTTAAGACTTGAAACATCTCTTCCTCCTACTAGGAAGAGAGAATGGGATTTGAGAGATATTGATGCTTCTCAGTGTCCTTGGCAACGACTGAGTGTTTGTGAAAGTTGTTATGGCAACAGGGGGAACTGAATAAGCAGGGCTAGCTGCAGGTCTGTAAGTATCAACTCTGAGTATCTCTGTCTTCATCATGGGCTGCTCCCTAGTGACCTTGCTACTGCTGCCCAAATGATCCCAACAAGGTAAAAGAATAAATAAATATATGCTTTTTTCTATCTAGGGGTTCCCTGCAGGGGTGAGAGTGGAAGTAGAGAGACCTAGCTAAGCCAAACCAATACCCAAAAAATACTTGCAACATTTAAGCTCCTATGTGGAAAATCCCAATCGACTATGATTACTTGAATCCTTCTAGAAGGGATGTTATATAATGTCGTAGTTTGAGAATGGAGCAAGGAGTCAGGAGAGCCTGGATTCAAATCTACCTGCACCCCAATAGCACTGTCTACCATATCGAGTCTTTGCCCTCTATTTGCCAGAATTAGCTTAGCTGAAATTAAGGTCAATAATGTCACCAACACTTTCAGTACTTCCCAAGCAATTTTCAAATAAATTGTAGAGCAGAAGCTGAGAATAGCAGAAGCTAGCATTGATATAGCAGTTAAGGGTTTACAAAACACTTTATAAATAGTTATATTTTTATTCTTCTCAAAATTCCTTGAAGGTAATTGTTATCATCCCTAACTTATGATGAGGAAATTAAGGCAGATAGACCTTGATGACTTGCCAAGAGTTACATAGTTGAATTGAAGCTCAACTTTCCCTGCCTCCATGTGTAAGGTGGCAGGCATTGAACTACCAGCTGCCCTAGGTGCTAATCTACATTATTCCAGAATGGTAGTTTTTGAAATAATAGTAATAATAACAACAATAATAAAAGTTACCATATACAATTTTATGGTTTTCAAGGCATTTTACACATGTCATTTGATCTTAGAAAAACTTGGCTATGGAAGTACTATTATATATATATATATATATATAGATAGATAGATAGATATAGATAGATATAGATATAGATATATAAATACATAACAAACATGTTATATATACAAATATATACACATAAATACAAATATATATTATGTATGTGCATACACATATGTGCAAAGAGCATTCATCCATTTGTGCACGTAGATACATATGTATTATAATCACATTATGCATTTATTTATATAAATGTAAACATGTGCTTGTAACATATATCTGTAGTACCTACTCCAGAGATGTGGCAAAAGCAGTTTCTATTATGGTCCCTGCCCCATAGTTTTTCCTAAGACTCTTCTCCATGAGGTTTCAGTTGTTTTTTCCCCTTAAAAAGTACTGAAACTATCTTTAAGGCTTAAAGGAACTAAAGTTCAAAGCATTGACATGGATTCCTGGGAGGCTGAGGTACATTAACCAGAACAAAAGTAGTCAAGGGCAAGGTGTACTCCTGGCTTCTGGTCACCAAAGCAAGGAAACTGTGTGCGACTGATGCTATGGTATCCCTTGGTAAGTGTCTTTTCCATACAATGACCATTAAAACCATCTTTTTAAAATTGCTAAATGGTTTATGAATGTCCCATTTCCTTCCAATTTAAATCCTGACCCACTAGTCTGGTCTGGTCTATAGCCAGAAGGTTGTTCTGAGTTTAAAGGAAAATAGTACATATCAAGAGGTTGTGACTGTTAGATTCAGCTCTCATGTTTGCTAATAACATAGCATGATACGGGGCAATTTTTAAAAGACCTGAGAATTCTAGTTCTGGTGCTTCTACTTGTGTGATCCCAGGCAGATCATTACTCTTCTGTCAGGAGGTAAGTAGGCTTACATCTTATTATACATCTTCTGGGATCATATGAACATTGTGTTGAATAGCTTTTAAATCTTTTAAAGTTGCTTGTTTTAACAAGATTGTTGGCAGTTATACAAATTGTTCTCCTGGTTTTCCTTGCTTCACTACACATCAGTTCATACAAGTCATCTGAAATTTCTGCAAATACTTTGTCCTCTTTTGTGAGAAAATCAGAAAAACTGTTTCTTGGAATCATAGGATGACAGATCTTAGAGTCTTAGATCCTCAAAGATTTTCTCATTTGATCCTCTCTTTCTTTGGATGTAGAAACAAAAAACTCAAGAAATACTCATTGCTAATTACCAGCAGTGGGTATTTAAATGACTGAATGGATTGAACTCCAGGACTAGAATCAGAAAGGCCTGAGCTCAAATACAAAGCTGTGTGACCCTGGACAAGTCACTTAATCCTGCTTGTCTCAGTTTTCTCATCTATAAAATGGACTAGAGAAGGAAATGGCAAACTATTCAAGCATCGCTTCCAATATAAGATCCCAAATAATGAGACATGATTAAAGCAATACTATTGGCAGAACCACTACGAGAATCCAGGTCTTGTAATTCATTGGCCCAATGTTGTCTTTGTCACTCTACATTAACACACATAGCTTTATCCTTTAGGATTCTGCATGATGTTTATGAATAACATGGAAGAGAAAATATCAAGGTAAATTCAACTAAACAATAATGTCAAAAGAACATGACTGGGACCTCTTGATAAACAAAACTGGTCAATGACAGCATGATTTCTTTCTTCATTCCAAATGTATCTGAGACGACTAATGCTTTTCTCCATCTGACCAACAGCTTAGATGCCATAGAGTGAATTTTTAGATAGAAAGATAAAATGGGATACCAGTTGGAGGCCCAGGAATCTTCTTGATCCCTCTGGCAAATGAGGTATAAGAATCCTGATACTAAAACCTCTAAGGAATTAATTACTGTATCGGGGTGTAAACTGCCTTCACTCATTTGAGAGCATAAAAAAGAGACAATTCCCTAGTGAGCTTTGACTGATTTTTAAATATTAGAAGCCCATTGTTTGCTCTACTGTATTTTGGATCAAGTGCACTGCCTGTGTTCATTTCAATGTCAAATACATTCAAATTCAGGTTCCATCCCAGATATTCCACATCTAGACTGCTGTTGCTTACTGCTCTTAGGCATCCCTATCTCCACACTCTCTTTCCTCTTCTCCTGACAAAGAAGCCAAAGGCAAAGTTCTGTTTACATAACTTTGTGCAGATATGTTCCTTAAAAAGTTGGTTGAGTTAAATGGTGTTTTAAATGCATCAAATGACTTAGCTATTTTAATAGAATTCTATGCTCAATCATTTTGCAGAGGGAAGGATCTTTTGGTAAACTTGAGGAAGAGAAAAAATAGCCTTTCTTTAATATACTATTTATGAAATCTAAGTTTGCATGTTTCATAAAACTCTAGAGGATGGAAAGACCTTAGAGGTCATCTCATCTAATATTCTCATTTTATAGATGAGCAAACTGAGAAAATGACTTGGCTAAAGTCACATTGTTAACAAGTGACTGAAGTGAGATTTTTAACCAGGAAGAATTAAACTGTAAGGCTTCTAACTCTTAATCTAATTTCTTCTCCAATATACCAATCTATTTCCAATGAAAATGAACCATGATATCAATTTCTAGTTCTTATTTCTCTCTAGATTAAATATTTCCAATATTTTTAATGGATGCTCATCAGTCATGATTTCCAAGCCCTTAGCATTCTGGTTGTCCTTCACTAGGAAGCTGCTGAGATTCCTCTTCTACCTCTTTCTAAAATACAACCATGCATTGGGAGAGATATAAATATGCTACTTGTCATTTGAATCTCTTCCCATTAGCCTCTATGTAATTACAAGGCCCTCATTTGGGAACTTCTCTGTACCTCAGTTTATTCCTCTGTAAAATGGATTTGATTGCCTCTATGATACTTTCTAGGGCTAAATTTATGTCTTTAATCAATCACTTTGCCTCAGATTACACATTTGTAAAATAAAGGGAATAGATAAACATGTAAGTCTCTTTGGACTCTGAATTTATGAATTTTTCATGTCATTTTTCTCTCTTTGCCTCAGTTTTCTCATCTGTAAAAGGAAAGAGGGATTCAATGGTCTCTAAGCTTTAAATCTCTGATCTCATCAATTTCTCTGGACCAGTTTCTACATCTAGTCAATGAGGAGCCCAAACTAATTGCCTCATGCCTTTCTAAGTTATCTTTGATCTCTCTGTATGAAGATTCTGCGGCATCCCGATAGAAAGATTCCAGATCCCTTTCTCCTCAACATCCCCTTTATTCTGCCCTGCTATCTACATCCCCATCAAGTTCCCCTTCCTTCCCTTCAACACCCATCCCTGAGCTTCACTCCAGCTCACCCCATCTGCCTGTGGACAAGTCCCTTCTACCTGTTAAGCCATCAATCTCATTTTATTCAAAATCCATCTCCCAACTCCTCCAGAAAGTCTGCTCTGATTAATCTGGGGGAGGCAGAGAGAAGGCAAGTGGTTGATAATTGTCTAGCTTTCTTTGTAAGAGAGGCCTTTGGCTTCTCATAAAGCAAGAACATAAAAACACAAATAAGTTTAAATAAAAGGGAAGACTACCTATGGGAACAAATTCAGTCTTACCAAGATCTTGGCATTGGAGTGACCACCCTGAGGACCAATTCTACAGCCTTGAGTTAGTGCTGGTACCAGCACATTGCTGGTACCCAAGCATGAAAAGACAATCTGGTTTTTATAGTGCAGTTAAAAGCAATTGTGGGTGTAAATACTTTTTATTTAGTGAATGAAAATTTGTTATAATGTAAATTCAATTTTACACTTAACATATTTTCCCCATACAGGACCCCATTCAGTTTGTAGACTGGCCAGAAAATCCATGGGATTATTAAGAATGATAAGGGAGTTGATGGGTCCCTGCATTCTGCCCTGCTTAGAACACATCTGAAGAAATGCATTCATTTCTATGCACCACATTTTAGGAAAGAAATTCTTAAGTTGAATTTATTTATTCTCTTTATATTTTATATAAATTATGCATGTCCAAGGTGGCCTCTGTCATCAGAATATTCCCCATAGTGATTGTTTCATTCAGCATATTTATATTTCCATCATCCAGTATAGTACCTGGATTATAATTGGTACTTAATAAATACTTATTGATTGCCTGATTAATTGATTTGTTATGAAATTCTTGTTCAGGTTAATTGGTTACTGTTTCTTTCCCATCTTTGATTCTGTGTCGAGAGGGGCCTAGCTGACAAATCATTTTAGCCTTTGACAGACTAGCCCTAGAATCCTAGGAAATGCCATCACCAGCTGGACACCTTGTTAGCCATATAACTATAAATCAGGAAAAGAAAGCAGAGGGGTAGAACAAGCATCGGTCTTGGGTTCAGCAATGTACCATGGAAAGAGCCATGACTCTTGGGAAAAGAACTCATGTCTCATGGGAAAGAACACTGACTCTAAGATCAAAAGGTCTGGATTCATTTTCTGTCTCTGAGAAAAAAAAAACAAATGTATATAGTTGGCAAAGTTAAGAGAAGTCAACAAGCTTTTATTAAGCACCTATGAAGTCACTATGCTAATCGCTTAAAGGTGCTTGATGTTCCTGGACCATAATTTCCTCATCTATAAAATGGGTCGGACTACATGGTCCTTTCCAGCTCCAAATTGATGACACTTTTATTCACCTTATTTTTTTTTTACAATTAATGTGAGCTCTGGCAATACACTTCATCTTTCAGAGGTTCTATTTTCCTATGTGTAAAATGGGCAACAAAAATCCTTGCACAGAGTAGTCCTGAAGAGATGCTTTTATAAACTTTGGAGTATCAGATAGACTTGAATTAATAATATTATCAATATTTTCCATTCTCAATGATCTCTTTCAGAATCCTCTTATTCCTTTTTCATATTTATCTTTTTATCCTTCTCTTTGAGAGACTGAGATGGCTCAGTAGATAGAGTGCCAGATCTGGGGTCAGGAAGATTCATTTTTCTGAATTAAAATCTGATCTTAGAAGTTTGTCAGCTGTGTGATCCTGGACAAGTCACTTAATCTTATTCAACTCAGTTCCTTCATTATAAGATGAACTAGAGAAGGAAATAGCAAATCCCTCCAGTATAGTTGCCAAGAAAGTTCCAAATGGGATCACAAAGAGCCAATCATGACTGAACAACAATTCCTCTCCTCATCATTTAGCTTTTGTCTTTTTGTTAAGTCTGCTTTGCAATTCTGGGTCTTTATCATATTCTCATAGAAAGCACTGTAATTTTTCCCCAATCTAGAATGTCTCATAGGGGACTTCAAAAGCTATGGGTCCAACGTTTTTTATTTTATAGATGAGAAAAAGTGAATTCTGTGGAGATTATTTGCCTTAATTAAGGTCATGTATATAATAGATGAGATTCAAACTCAGATTTTCTGACTCCAGACTCAGAACTCTTTCCAAAATACAGCATTGCCTCCTAGGGGGAAAAAAAAAAAAAGGACATGAGCTGGTCAATCGCCATCCCATTTAGCATCTTTTGCCTTGTCTTGAGAACATGCAGTTGTTATGGACCAATTATTCAGTATATATTTAGCCGACTAACACTGTTAAGTGTCTAAATAAGCAGGCTCCTAATTATTCAGCCAGTTACATTATTAGCTCATCAGCAGCCTATCTAGGGATAAGGAAGAAGAGAAAAAAATAACCAGCCATTACCCAGTCATTTGAGTCTAGACAACATATATATTCTCAACTCCCTGAAGATTGAAACATAATGACTCAGGTTACTGAAAGTAAGAGCTGTTCACCATTGGCCTGGTTTCTAATGGGAGAGTTTCTTGGAGACATTGATAAATGTGTTACAATCCATTCTGTTTCATTGGAAGCCTTTTTCTCTTGCAGTGTGTCGTAACTTCTCTCCCTCGGGAGGAATAAATATGATAATAATGAAAAAGATAGAAATAGATGGGGATGGTAATCTTTTCCCCCCTCCAGGACCATCTGGTCTATTATGTAATTGGAACAAGTTATCACTTGTTGGTACTAGGATCTAATTTAGAAAGGAAATGTCTTACCTCCCCTGGCCACATCACAGAGCTGAGTTCTATTGCCAGCTTTTTAGGATACTGACTTCAATGGGAAAACTTTTTTTTAGATTTAGAAGTGGGTGGTATTAGCGAGACAAGAACTTTAAGAAGACTGACTTCAGGGACTTAGGAAGAAAAATGCTCTCCATCCACAGAGAAAGAACTGATGTTGTCTGAATACAGATTGAAGCATGCTTTTTTAAACTTTTTTATGTTTCTTGATTTTTTTTGGTCTATGTTTTCTTTTACAATATGTCCTATTATGTAAATCTTTTGCATGACTCTATATGTATAATCTATATCTTCTCAATTTGGATGAGTAGGGAGAGAGGAAGAAACAGAATTTGAAACTCAACGTTTTAAAAACAAATGTTAAAAATTGTTTTTAACATGTAGTTGGGGAAAAATAAAATGCTAATTAAATGCCTGGGGAAAAAAAGAACAATGACTTTGCAATAGAAAGTACTCAGAATAAAAAAAAAATTACAGGAAACAGGAATCTTCTTTAGCCCAATTCTATCAACTTATATTCCATAGGAGAAGCAATGTCATTTCCCAATCTGGGAATGGTCAAGTCTAGGGTCCCAGTCCATGATTCAACTGAAATAATATATAGAGAGGACTTTTCAAAAGAGTAAAATCAAGAAGTGACTGATAGAGACTTATGTGTTGCAGAATCCTGGAGATCTCAGAAGAAAGTTGGGAATTTCCTCATGGCAAACTTAATGGAACAGCATAGACAATAGTTTGATGTAAAGGACAGGCATACATTTGTCATCTTCAACACTGGAGGGCACATTCACATTGTTAAGATTATAGATAGCCTATATTTGATCTCGTTGCAATTTTAGGGACAGAGCTTTGGAACTGGAGAGAACATGAGAAGCCATCTAGTCCAACTTTTACTTTTCATATATAATTGAGACACAGAACAATTCTATAAATGAAAAACATAATGGCACTTACCTCAGAGTGTTTAGAACAGGAAGAATATCAGAAGCTTTTTATAGATAAGGAAACTGAGACTCAAAGAGGATACACAACTAACAGGTCAGTTAGTCAGCAAGCAGATCCAGCCATCCTCACCAATTACCACACAGCTATCACAGGTAGAGAAGACATGGCAGAGGCAGCCTGGCTGAAGCAGCAAGACACCCTGAGGCAGAGACAAAATATAGCATAGGCCATACAAGTCAAATAGTCACCACTACCTTGGGCTCTATCTTCCCTCAGATTCTGATTCAGACTGCCAGGATCCTGAATTCAAGAGCAATGTCAATAGCTATACTTCCAGCCCCGCCATCCCTGGGTGAACCAAATCCTGTGGAGAAGCAGCCTGGCAAATACTACTGGAAGTGCTACAGTCATAGCTATTAAAGACTCAGAAAAGAAAGCTCTTTTCATCAAAGTTCTTGTCACCATCAAAAAGTTTAACATCATAAATTATATCATCATAATTTGATGAGTGTAAATGACAATAAGCAAGAGACATTAAATGTTCATAGGACTTTTCCATATGTGTTGTCTCCCATATTAGGATGTAAGTTCCTTGGGAGCAGAGACTATCTTTGGTTTGTATCGCCAGAACTTAGCACAATGCTTTGTATATAGCAGGCACCAAATAAATGCTTTATTCATTTATTCAGAGTGTCAGCTAAGTATGAGGCACTATGCTAAGTAAGAGAGATGCAGAAACAAAAGAGTATCTGCCCTCAAGAAATCTAATGAGGCAGCTAACAAAGAACTGTGCACAAATAAGAAAAAAGCAGAATACATGAGAGATAAGAAGGTCTGTCTTTGTAAATATTCAATGTGTAAAATGGGGATAATAATATCACCTACCTTGCAGCATTCATAAAATCATATTAGAGAAAGGAACATAGAAGCCCTTCAATTGATGACCTGCTTTTTCAAATGAGGAAATTGAGGCTGAGGGAGATTCTATAAAATACCACATATCTCACAGTATTCATAGGAGCTCAGAAGAACATCAAAAGCCATCTAATCCACCATCTTCTTCTTACATAAGAGAAAACTGAGATCCAAAGAGAGGTGGTAAAATGGGGATAGAATGGCAATGTTCAGAATATCATAGTTTTAGGGATGGAAAGGTCTTAAGAAACCATCAAATCAACTTCCAACATTTCATAGTAATATTTATTTGCTTGTTTGTTAGCCATTTAATAGGCACTTAATAAATGCTTGTTCCCTTCCTTTCAAGGTTGATAAAATCATAACTTTTGATCTGAAAGGGTGGCCACCAATCATTTCATAGGTAATAATAATGAGGAAGAAAGAGATTAAGTGGCTTTCACAGAATCACTTGGGTGGTCAGAGTTTTGAACCAAGGTCCTTTTGAATCCAAGTCTAATATTCTAGTCATTATTCCATATCATAATAAAGAACAAAGAAGAAATATAGGAAAATACTTGAAAGAATTACATACATTTATTATTAAGTAATTTAATACTTTAAAATGACATATCTTGTGACTTCAAAACTACTTCCCTTTCCATTGCCTTACTGCCTTTGGGATAATTGGTTGAACTTTATTCTTTCAGTAGAGCGATTCCAGCCATTTGTAAGAAGCAGCCAACTACTAGGTAGCCTAAACTGTAAAATCCTTTTCTTAGTAGTTGGAAGTCCATCTAAAGAAAAGCATCCTCTGATCTACCAAAATACAAAATAGAAAAGACTTTGTTCCATTCAACCTGGTTCTTGTGAACTTTTCTCTGGGCATATGTATTCTCTGTCATTATATCAATCAAAATCTTCTACCGTAGATGACAAAGACAACATGTACCATCTGCAACCTTGGGGCACTAGGATTTAGAGAATAGAGCAGCAAGTTTAGTAGGCCTTGTCTATTGATCCAGGAGGAGAACTACATATTGGACATTCTCATAGAGGCTTTAATCATTAACTCACAATGTATGATGCTAAAAAAGGCCCTTCCTCTCTCTTAATCTTAGTTTCCTCATTTGTAAAATGTCAGAGACTTTTCTATATCAGATGTTGTTAATCTGGGTCCCCACACACCCCTCAGAGAGATTTCCTCTTGAATGGGGAAGAAATTATATTTTAACTAACCTTGAACTGAAATTTTGTATTATTTCAATTTTTGAAAAAGCAAACAGGATTCTGAGACATGGTCCATAATCTTCATCAGATTCTTTTAAAGGAGTACAGGATCCCCCAAAAGGTAAGGAGCTCCTGTTCAACATGATCTTTCAATTTTTCTTGACATTCTATGATCTATGGTGATTCCCCGGTCTAAAATACTATGTTCCTAGGTATCTCCAGCCTTAGACATTCTAAGTCCTGAGAATCCTTTCACATATCCTAAGAACTGAAGTATCCTGGAGACTCTAACTACACAAATACGAAAATCAAAGAATAAAAAAGAATTGGCTCTTGGGTCAGAGGCCCTGGATTCAAATCCTATCTCTAATGTATAATTCTAATTCAGCAAGTCACTGAAACTCCCTGAGTATCATTTTTCTTCTACAAAATGACATTTTGGAATAGATAATCTCTGAGGTCTCTTCAAAATCTATATCAATGATTCTGTGATCCACAGTAGATACATCAATACAATATTGCATGTTTACCAAGTGTGCATTTATGGAAAATTGCTTAATGGGTTTTATATTCTAAGGGATTTTTTCTTCCCCTTTATTTTTACAATGACAAGATTTCTGTCTACTCCCCCACAACATACACACATTGCCAGAGAGTAATTCTTTAAAACTTTTAAGGAAGAAAGAACAGAAAGGAAAGAGAGGAAAAGGGGTTGGAAAAAGAAGGAAGGACGGAAGGAAAGGGATAGAGGAGGGGAGAAGGGAAGGTAGAAAAGGGAGGCAGGGAACAAGGGGACAGAGGGAGGGATGGAGGAAGGAGACAGAGGGTGGAAAGGAAAGAAGAAGGAAGAAAAAGGAGGAGGAAAGAAGTGATCAGAGGGAGGGAAGGAGGAAAGGGATAGAAGGAGGGAAGGAGGGAGAGGACAGAGGGAGGGAGGGAATGAGGGAACAAGGAAGGAAGAAAGGAAGTAAGGGAGAGATAGGAAAGGAGGAAAGAAGAAGGAAGGGAGAGACAGAAGAAGAGAGGGAGGCAAGGAGAGAGAAGGGAAGAAAGATAGGGAAAGAGGGAGGGAAGGAAGAAGAGAGGGGAAAAGAGAATGTAAAGAAGGAAGAGAAAGAGACAGAGGGAGGGATGGAGGAAGGGGACAGAGGGAGAAAGAAAGGGAAGAAATAGAGGGAGAGAGGAAGAGAATGAGGGAATGAGGAAGGGAGAGAGGAAGGGGAATAGAGGGAGGGAGGAAAGAAGGGGACATAGGAAGGGATGAAGGATGGGGACAGAGGGAGGGAGGGAGAGAGGAGGGTGGGGGGGAGAGGGAGGGGGAGAAAAAATAAGGGGGGAAATAGGGGGGAAAAATCAGCTAATAGGATTTTGTTTTCATTTGGTTTGGGTCCAGACCTATTAACAGATGTTACACTGGCAGAACAGAGCAGAGATCTAAAATTATAGATTTAAGACCAAAAGACATCTCTTAAATCTTTGATTTACCAGAGGAAACTGAATCCCACAGAGCAGAATTAACATGCTTACGGTCACTCAGGAAATAAATAGTAGAGCTGGGATTCAAGCCCCAATCCCCTTCATTGCCAAGCTTGTGCTGTGTCTTTGACATATTGCCATATGCTGAAATGCTCAGCTGAGTATCAGATGTCTTTGATGAGGGCAAAAACAGGTATAGAAGAGTTAAAAGACTGGAGATGGGGGAAGACTAGGAGATTGGAATAAAAGAGAGACATTTCAAAGCAAGTAGCATTTAAATCAAGCATATCATTTAAAAATATTCTCCCCTAAGAGTAGTGTTTTGTACCAGAAGTTGTAATAAGACCATGATTGATTAAGCTCTATTTACCTACTCCAGAAAATGATCCAAGCTAGTTTTTCATCATAACTTATGAAGGAATGAATGATGGATCCAATATTTCCAAAGCCAACAATGAGACATTTGGAATATCCTCCCACTATCAGATGCTCTTTGAGCACACTGAGGGTTATAAGGTAATATCTGCTAACATGATAACAAGTGATGCTTTTTCAGCTCTTTACATACTTTATCACATTAGTTCCTCCAAACAACCCAAGAGAGTAGACATTAGAAGTTTTTTTGGATTTTTTGGGCTTTTTTGTGTTTTGGGTCTAGACCTGTGATTTTGCCATTGTCTAAAATTTCCTCGAGTATAAATTCCCTCCACCAAAAGAGATCAGCAATTGACACAGATAATTTAAAGTCATAAAATTGCCTAGGGAACTGAAAGTTTATAGAACACGAAGACATTACATTGTGTCAGAGTATAACCTTGAACCCAGACCAACCTAGTCTGCTAGATGGTATAGTACATAGAGCACTGGATTTAGAGTCAGGATAGAATTAAGTTCAAATCCAGTCAGATATTTTTAACTTTTGTGACTCTGAAAAAAAAATCATTTAGCTTCAGTTTCCCCATCTATGAAGTGGGGATAATATTTGTACCCACCTTGCAGGGTTGCTGTGATGATTCAATGAAAAAATATATTATGAAGTATGTAGCAACTTTAAATCACTACCTATATCCTTTTTATTATTATTATTATTATTATTATTATTATTATTACCCACAATTTCTACTACTCTTTAAGCTATCAAAAATTATCCACAATTTCTACTGCTAAAGCCAGAAAGTGGAAATGTATGTTTTCATCAAGGCTTAATATTATGTTATTTCCCCCAGACCTCCTGATTACTTAGAAGACTTTGGCAATGTAAATACACAGTCATTAATATGAGAAACAAACACCCAAAGTATGTAATATGTAAATCAGGTTTGTAAATTATAAATTGGGAAATTAAACTTGTCAACAGAACCCCAAGCTGAATATTACACAAATACTTCTCCGCTTCGTTTTCCCTTTAAGCGATGTATCAGAAATATTAATCTGACAGCCACCCAGTGATTTTGGCTTACGCAGAATTCTAAATGCTCCTTTTGTTTCCCGATCAGCTCGTGTGTGACAAAGAGCTCAGAGTTTCTGTTACCTAGTTATTGATATTTTCATATACAGTAATTTATTTTTCATTTATGTTCTTCCCATTTAAATGATGTCGCTCCATCTTCTTCAAAGTCAGCTTTTCCAATGATGGCTTTTAATATACTTGAAAAAATAACTATCCTTTATCTTGCTCAGCACATTGTACTTTTGAGTGGATAACCCCAATCACTGAGAATCCTGTGAAGGAATCCAAGGGCTTGGGATGGTTAAGTTGGCTTTGTTCTTCCTTTCACAGGTGGGTGTTTTTGACAGGAGAGGCAGTCAGGTCTAATGGAGAGAGTGATGGACTTGGAAACAAGAAGGCCTGCGCTTAACTCTAGCCTGTGCCACTGGCCTGTAGATTTACATTATAGACAGAGAAGGATTTCAGAGGCCCACTAGTCACATTGATTGTAAGTAGAAAACCCCGGATTTGAACCCAAATTATTTGACTATAAAGAGAGAAATGGCAATAATAACAGCAAAACATCCAAAATGGGATCACAAAGAGTTCAAGCCTGACTGAAAAATAGGCAACAGCATCCAACTATAAATGCAATTTTCTTTCCACTGTGCCATGCCTTCATTGAGTAAGATGTTAGGAAATTTACACCATTAGCTGTTCACAGGTACAGTGAAAATAATGCCAGCTTTGTGGTCCCAGGTTGTATATTCTAAGTCCTGTCATGTAGAACTGTCTTCCAGACTTCCATATTGCTGTTGAGGATGCCATCATCCTTTCTATTACACAGGTGTCCTAACACACATGTGTTCCAATCACAGATCTCGGTATTAATCTCACACCCTATACCAAGGTAAGGTTGAAATGGGTACATGATTTAGACATAAAAGATGAAACCATAACTAAATTAGGAAAGCAAGGAATAGTTTACCTGTCTGATCTTTGGAGAAAGGAAAAATTTATGACCAAACAAGAAACAGAGAACATTATGAAATATAAAATGAATAATTTTGATTACATCCAATTTAAAAGGTTTTGCAATCCATGCAATCAAGATTAGAAGGAAAGCAGAAAGCTAGGGAACAATTTTTACAGTTAGTGACACCAGAATACCAGAATAACATCGATTTTTTTTCATTATTTAGTAGTATTATTTTTTTTTCTAATTCCATGCAAATCTAGTTTTCAACATTCATTTCTGTAAGATTTTGACTTCCAATTTTTCCTTCCTTTTTTTTGCTTCCTGCTCCCCAAGCAATCTGATATAGGCTTTACGTGTACAATCATATTAAATATATTTCCAATGATATTCAGCACTAAAAAAAATCTCTGGTAATCTGATCTCACTGTCACTTACCCACCACTATCCTATCAGTTGCCAGTTCCTGCTTCTTTGTCCATAGCATCTCTAAGATAGAACCAAATAAGATTTCACTCACCCCATTGCCACCATGCTCTGACCACTTAGCAATATCTTTATAATTGTTTCCCTGCCTCAAGTCTGTATCCATTCCAAACCATCCTCCACTCAATAGCCAAAAAGAAGTTTGTAAAACACAGAATTAACTATGTCCTTCCCCTACTCACTAAACTCCAGAGTTTCCTATTATCTCCAAGATAAACTATCAATTTATCATCTAAAACTCTTCAAGACTAGGCAGTCTCTGGCACTTTGGAAGTGCTTAATAAGTGCTTGCTGATTGATTGTGACATAAGATGAGCTAAACCTAATTTCTTCCAATTCAGTTGAGTTGAGAGTTCTCACCTCAACAGTTAGTATTCTTGGATTATCATACTAGGCTACCAAGTCACACTGTTTGTGGACTTTTTCCTTCTGACTATCCCATCAGTGCCAGATAGCTTTTTAATCTTTCTCTCCTTGCCATTAGAAAAAATCCATTATGTTCTTCACCATTCATTCCTTCAGGTGACAATTGTAATTGTTCTGTTTCTGAAGTAATTCATTGGCCTTTTCTTGGGTAAATTAATTTAGGTAGTATCACCATAGCAGTTACCTTGATAGTGCCCTTGTATCATTTTTCTTGACCACCTTGTGAATATTTGCCCTGTGTGAATTCCCCATAAAATAGTCTTTTTGGCAAGCTCACATTTGCCATTGAAACAACATGGCCAGAATAATGTGGCTAGTTTAATGGAGCTGTATTCTCTGAAGTAGAGTTCGAATGCTTGGCCCAATCATAGCAATGCTCTACCTGGCAGTCCTTCATTTTCCCTTCATTGGTTCCTTCATTCCTTACTTCCTCTTTCTGTTCCTCTCCTTCCCTTTCTTCATTTCTTCATCTACTTGTTCATCTTCCTTCTTCCTTCCCTCCTCCCTCATTCCTTCATTCTTTCCTTTTTATCTTCCTTCTTCCCTCCCTTCCTTTCTTTCTCCCCCTTCCCTTAGTTCCTCTTTCCCTCCTTCTTTCCTTTCTTCCTTCTTTCCTTCCTCCTTCCCTCCCTCCCTCCTTCTTTCTGTCTCTCTCTCTCTCTCTCTCTCTCTCTCTCTCTCTCTTTCTCTCCTTTCCTTCCTTCCTTCCTTTCTTGGTTTCTATTTAAGGTCCCATTGTATTCACAAAAAAAGAGAGAGGTTTGTGGAATTAGGAAAAAGTATAAAATAGACAAAGTCATTGTTTTCCCTTCAAAGTCAAATGTTTCCTGGAGTTGAAGAGTCATTGGAGTGGAAATGAGGAAACTCTTGTTAAATCTCCATCTAAAAATAAATAAATAAATATTGGACAGCAAAGTGAGAAATTGTTATTGCTATACCTTATTTCAAAATGGGCCTCACTGTGAATTCTGGGGAAAAAAGTTGTTGGGTAATTATGGAATGCTAATTTCCAAGATGGCAATTGCTAGTTCCAAGACACAAAAAATACAGAGAAATGACTTTATTGGGAGGGTTGTAAAGAACATTATGGAGATTATCTTCTTCCTCATTATCAAACTTCTGAACTGGGTTTGGGACTTCATGAATTACAAAGTCCTGTCACAATCATTTCATCTGAGATTTATAAACATCCACTAAGCTAGGAAATGGTTAAATGGTTATTGCTGTTGTTTGTTCTTTCTTGAAGAGGAGCATGCAATCAGGGAGATGATTCCATGACATGCAGGTAAATTGCATTTAAGAGAGAGAGGATGTCCTCACTTTCCCCTCCAGAGCTATCTAGGTTCAATGGCAAGATATAGATCAGGATGACTGGAGATGGCCCTGGATGCAATGGGAAACTGATCTTTTTAAGCTAGCATCTTCAACAGGGCTCAATTTGACTGAGACTGCATTCATTCAATGATTAAGGCTAGGTAGCAATTGAGACAAAAAAATCTCCTCTTTCATCTATTTTTTTTTTTAAATAAATAAATAAATAAGGGAGGGGAAGAACCTCTGGGTTTCTGGCCAAAGCAGAAATGATAACTAATTAAATTCAATTGGGGCAATCAAAACCCAATGACCAAATGGGGTTTGGCCTGGAATCTATTGGTGACCAATCAATGAGAATCAGATTGGTTTTGGTTCAGGGCATGGTCCTGAAAGAAATCTAGCCAGTAATGGTGTGGTATGGTGAATAGGCTGTCAGGAAAACCTAGATTCAATTCTACATCTTCCATGTATGTTGTTTGATCAGAAGCATGTCCTTTACCTCTATGAGTGTAACTGTGATCATGTAAAATGATTTTTTTAGGTGCAGTGGATATTTTTTTTTGTTATTCTGACCCATACTTTCATTGGGGTAGGGGCAAAGTTGTACTGGAACCAGCTTGAACTGGCTTGAAAGGCCCAATTATTAAATGTTCAAGATGAAGAGTCACACCTTGAAAATCAAAAAAGAATAAAAATGAAGGCTTTGTTTATTGTTTCATTGATTGTATAAACTCAGGAAAGAAAGAAAGAAAATGTTAACAGTGAAAATTAAACTTCAAAGTGTTTCCTGCACATATTATTTTCTGAGAGAGCTAGTTGTTAAATATTTTCCAACATATCACTGAGTAGAATCCTCACAGATTAGAAACTCCCACTATCAATGCAAATCAGCCAGTTGCCCATATTTCTAGAATCCTAGAACTTGAAAGTTGGAAGAGACTTCAGAAACTGTGTGATCCAATTTATCCTTGTACAAAGGGGATACTTATTAATTACAAATGCTAAAAATGGCCATCTAGGCTTTGCTTGAAGACCCTCAAAGAGAACAAAGTTATAACCTCCCATGAAAGCCCATTTGGCTTAGAGATACTTCTTATAATTAGGAAGCTATTTCTGATAGCAAGTCTAAATTAGGCTTTTTGTAACTTCCATCCATAGCTCTACTGTTTCCCGTATGGGCCAAACATAACAAATCATCTTCTTCCTCCACATAGTAATCTTTAAAATGGTTGAACAGAAATCTCTTCTCCCTGCCCCAATTCCAACTCTTGAGACTTATTTTCCACAACTAAAATATCCCAGGTCCTTCAATTAATCCTCATATGACATAGACCAAAGCCTTCTACCCAATCTAGTTATCTTCTCTGGAAACATTTTTAGAATTTTACCATGGTGCTTGGGATCCTGAAAGACCACAACTACATAATGACACAGCATATATTACATACATAATATGTAAGTCCCTAATTACATATCTATGATATCTCTAGATCTTCCTAACTTTAAGACTAGTTTTTTGTTCATTATTCTTCATGCTTTCTTTTCATCCTCTGAAAAATGAAAATAAGACTAGTTTGTAGCATCAACTTCTGAGTTACTTCCATTGAAGTTGCCTTAGGAATATTCTGAAGATCACCTGTCAGGATAAGGTACCAGACAATAAGGTCCTTTCTCGAACTAAATTGCCAACCATTCGAACTGTACTCCACAGAACACAGACAGCTCCATTGAACTTAGCACATTATTCTGGCCATGTTGTTCCAATGCCAAATGTGAGCTTGCCAAAAAGTCTATTTTATGGAGAACTCACAGGTCAAATATTCACAAGGTGGTCAAGAAAAGTAATACAAGGACACCCTCAAGGTAATCCTTAAAAATTTTAGAATTGATTGTACGACATGGGAGGCATTGGCACAAGATCACGCTGTATGGAGACTATTTGTATCCAAACTGTGGCAGAGTACTCCAAGCTTCTATTGGTATGATCAGCCACAGTTACTCTCAACTCTAACATAGTGATGTCATTGTGGTACTTTTAGAGAACAACCAATTAACCAGCACCAACTTCATTGGGTTTTTGTGAGATTTAAACAAGAGAAAATGTGAGAGGCATTCTGAAAACCCTAAAATACAACATCACTGTCAATTATTATTATTACCTCTATTTCACAAATGAAGATTGAGAAAGGTTAAGGAGTTTATTCAAGTCACACAGCTGATTAATGAAAGATCAGTTTAAGACCTGGATTACATGACTAACTCTTTCTTTTTTTTCCATTTTATTATAGATTTTTATTGGCAAAACATATGCCTGGGTAATTTTTCAACATTGACCCTTGCAAAAATGACTTCCTCTTTTTATGACATGATGGTCCTGATCATCACAATGAGTCAGCCAACAGAATACAGATTTACTCAGAAGTGTTTGTACACTGTGATATGATTGTTTACTTCTGGTGAAAGAGGTGAGAGGTGGAAATGTTTACCCAGAGATTGAGGAGTTTGATTGTTAAAAAGTCCCCTAGCTGTGCAGAAGGAACTTGAATTGAAGCACTTATCACTCAGTTATTCAAACCACTTGCTTCCTATCTATTCTTTCACTCTACTTCAGTCACACACATAGTCTTATCTTTCATATTTCCATCATCCAAAATGAAATGAGGGTTCGAGGGACTGGAGATCACAGAGTGGACAAAGAATAAAGTCTGGTAAGAGAAGGCAGAGGAGGAGATAGAAAGCATATAGGTTATGATCACTCAGAGAATTTCCTCTATGGACATCTCATGACTTCTCTTCCCCCTCCCCATCCTCTCAGCTAAGAATCTTGTTTCATATAAAACTGAGGGAAAATGAGGTCATCTGCTAAGAGCTTTTTCTCCTGCCCTTCTCTTCATTCAATATCACTCAGAATATTTCTGTCATGATCTCTTTCATCTCTTTTTCACACAGAGGTGACCCTTCTCCTTGACTAGGCTAACCCTTTTGACAACTCAAGCAATCCTATTTCATCCCATCTCCTCAAACAAATTGCCCCTTTTGTCATCATCACTCTATTATTTTTCTTCAATCTCCCTCTCGCTCCTGGCTTCTTCCGTATGACCAGCATGCAAGTATACCCATATCTTCCTAAGCCTCAAAAAACCATCACTTGATCCTTCTGCTTCTGCTATCATCATATATCTCATCTGTCTTTGTGAATAAATTCTTTGAGGTTATCCATAATATGTGCTTCCATTTCCTTCCCTCTCTCCTTACCTTCATATAATCTGGTTTCTGACTCATATTTTAATTTAGATTGCTCTTCCCAAAGTTACCAAAAATCTTTTAATTGTCAAAAGTAATGGCCTTTTCTCAGTCTTCTGCCTTCTTGCACACTCTACTTTTTAACACTGTTCACTCTTATCAACAGAATTTTAATTGTAATCTGATTTGAACTGGTCTCTAACTGGACAATGGCTTCAGTCAAAAAGAGCAGGTTAGAGGCAAATGTGTCAAGAATCAGATAAAAGGCTGATTAATTTCAGAGTGAAGAAGCTTCTCTTGCTAGGGCAAAGACAGAGCTTATGCTATGTCTAGAGTCTGTCTTCTATTCAGCTACCAAAGGAATTTTTTAAAGCTACAATCCAACCATATCATCTCCACAATTTACTCTTTGTACTGTGACCTCTGAGGGAGATGGATTACAACACAATCATTCATAGGTCTTAATGCAGATACATTAATAATACAGGTGCTCTTGAGTACAATCAGAACAATTCTTAAGTTGATTATTTCGGGTCTCAAGAGTCACTGAACCTTGTGATTATTCAGCAGGGTATAGAACCAGAGTTAGCTTGGCAGAAACAGAGCTTCTGATTCAGTTTACTTGGTGGTTATAAGCTCAGGAATTTGTAAATTGCTAGCATGTCAGTTCTTGATTTATCATTTTCAGCTTCAGCATGTTGGCTGTAGCTCTGGCTCCCAAGCCAGAATCTCCTGGGAAATTTGGGAGTTCCAACATATCTAGATAGTATAATCATTGCACGTATCATATTGATTAATATGAGACTCACAAATCCCTTGACACTCTATTCTCCTTAATACTCTTTTCTTTCTAAGTTTTCAGGATGCCACTCTCTCCTGGTTCTCTTTCTGTGAAAGCAGCTTCTCAATCTCCTTATCCAGATCATAGCCACTAATTCTGAATGTCCAAAATGCCTTTTTCTTGGCTTTTCTCTTTTCTCTCTCTACTACTTTACTTGGTAATCTCATCAGGTACCATGGATTTAATTATATCTCTAAGCTAATGAGTCTTAAATTTACTTATCCAGCCTCAATTTCTCCTGATTTCTAGTCTTTTGTCTTTTTAGACATCTCAAATTGGATATCCTGTTGATACCTTAAGCTCCATGTGTAAAAAAAAAAAAAAAAAACCTCACTATCTTCCCCCCTAAACTATCCTTCCTTCCAAATATTCCTATTATTATGTAATGAACTAATATCCTCCAGTCCCCCAGACTCGTAACATAGGAGTCAACTTCAGTTATTCATGATATCTTTATCCCTTATGTCTTTTTTTTTTTGCCCATGCCTGTTAATTTCACCTTTGTAGTAACTCTGCAATATACCCCATCTTTCCTCTTATATTGGAACCATTCTGGTGCAGGCTCTCATCACCTCATGCCTGAATGATTATAATAGCCTTCTGATTTATCTGGGTTTTTTTCCCACATATTTTTCACTTCAATCCATCCTCTCTTCAGCTATCAAGGGGATTTTCAATTCTATTTCCGAACAACTTCCCTGCCTTAGCCACTCTCTTCTTCTCAGCTTGATCACTTGATGAATCAATTCAACTTAAAACTACCCCACTCTCTTAAATCCCTGGTCTCCTTATCATACATCTACACTCAACTAAGCCTCAGCCTTGGATTACTCTGACCATTCATCTTCACTTTGACATCAATACTGCTATATAAAGATAAAAAAAATCATGCAGCCATTCTGACTGAATTCACTATAAATCTGTAGTACAACCACAACTGGGCCCTTAGTGCTGCCTGGCAATCCTGCAATGCATTCTTTATCAACTTACTATCCCACTCTCCATAGAGGTTCTTCCAAATCTTTTCATTTCTCTTCAAATGTCCCATGGTTCTTTCCCTCTTCACTTTCACAATTGAGAATCTTACCTCAAATTTTACAAAAAAAAAAAAAAAATCAGACCATTTGCATTACTTCCCTTTTCCTCATCTCCTATCACTCAATTGCTTTCTGCCACTTTCTCTTTTTCACCTGTTTTATATTACAGAGCGATCTTACTCCAAGGCTAACCACTAATGTTCAAGAAATCTCATTCCATTCTGTCTCCTCCAACAGACAGTTTCCCCCATAATTCCAGTGTTTTACTTATTTTCAATCTTTTACTGTATCCCGGCTCATTTCCTATTGCCTACAGTGATGACCATATCTCCCTCATCCTTAAAAAAAATTCTCACTGGATTCTTCTACCCCACTAAATATTGTCCTATATCTCTTCTACCTATTCTGGTTAAACTCCTCAAAAAAGCTATATATAATAAATGCCTCCACTTTTCCTACTCACTCTAACCCCTTACAAGTTGTTTTCCAGTCTTATCATTCCACTAAAACTTCTTTCTTCAAAGTCATTAATAATCTCTTATTTGTCAGATCCAAAGACTTTTTCTCTCTTTTGCCATTAAGATATATTCATATTTTCTGTTTCTTGTATCACCATAATACTTTATGTATCCCTTCCCTTAAGGTAATCCCATATGACAAATCGAATTTCTTAGAAAGAAAAAAAATAAACTCAGCACAACTGATCAATATATTGAAAAGGCATGAAAACATGTGAAATGACCATTAACCTACTGGAGAATGGATATTATTTGTATGTATGTATATGTTGATTGTTTAATATATCTTAGACCTTATATCCAACTATTATCAAAGGAATTTGATACAAAGATTTTTTGTGCCCATTTAACCACATATGTAACTAAACTCCTTGGAAAGAAATAGGTTCCTCTACTTTTTCTTTTTCTCCTTAACACCCTTAGTTCTGACAATTCTGTAATCAAGGTTTGTGGCAGATCAAGGGAAAATTTGGTTGCTCGGGGAAATTTATCATGATGTGACACCAGGTTTCACAAAGGTATACTTACACAGGTTATAGATAATGGAGATTGCTCTTATACTTTCCAAGTTACTAGTAAAATGAAGCAGGCTTTATCCCATATTTTTAGTATGATATTTTCAGAGATCTTGTTAGAATCCTTCAAAGAAGTTGAAAATGGCATCAATGTCAGCTTCCACTCCAATGGTAAATTATTTTTTGAATGTCAAAAGTGTTTATTAAGCATCTTAAATGTGTCAGGTACTGTTCTAAGTGCTGGGAACAATGTTTTTATTCAATTAAAACATTTTATTTTCAAAATATATACATGAATAATTTTCCACATTCATCTCTACAAAACCCTGTGTTCTAATTGTTCCCTCTCCCAGTGGGCAAGTGGTCCAATATATGTTAAATATGTGCAATTCCTCCATATATATTTCCACAAATATCATGCTGCACAAGAAAAATCAGATATAAAAAATGAGAAAGAAAACAAAAATCAAGCAAACAATGGAAATTATTTAACTTGAAAAAGCTACAAGCCAAGATTTTTTAGAACAGGATTTGGTCCATGACTTTTGATTCACAGATGAGTATGCACTCAATGCAGTTTTTGAGGTTGAGATGCAACAGAGTTTAGTTTCTCTGCTACCTATCCTCATTTTGACCTGACAATTAACGCCAAGAAAACAGCTGTTCTCTACCAGCCAGCATTGCACTATCCATACATGCAGTGATTGGTAGCAAATTTTGAATGCTGTGGAGAATTTCATATAATTTTGCAGTGTTTTCCAGGGATGTACATACTGATAATGAGGTTTGATACACATGCTACCAATGTTAGCTCAATGTTTGGGAGCCTCTGAAAGTGTGGGGAAAAGGAAGTATTAGATTGCCTACCAAAATGAAGGCTATAGAGCCACTGTTTTGATCTCATTATTTTATGCCTGTGAAACCTGGACAATATACCAGTGGTGTGCCAGAAAACTGAATCATTTCCATTTTAATTGTCTTAGGAAGATTTTGAAGATTACCTGGCAAGATAAGGTACACACTAAGGTGCTTTCTTTAGCTGAACTGCCAATCCTTCAAATTCTATTACAGAGAACACAACCCCAATGGCTGACCACATTGTTTGATTGTCAAACACACATTTGTCTAACACATGCTCACACAAGGCAAATGCTCCCACAGAAATCAGAAGATGTATTATAATATGATACTCTCAAGGTCTCTTTGAAGAACTTGAGTTGATATGAGACATGGGAGAGACTGGCACAGGACCACCCAGTATGGTGTCCCTGCAGCAAAGAAGATACTGTAGTCTATGTCAGAGGCTCAAAAGAAATAACAAATGTACAAAGTTAAAGATATCTCAACTCTAAATACTCATGTGAACTATTTGTGCCCAGCCTGTGGTAGAGTTATTGGTTCATATTGGTCATAATTGGTCACAATGAGACCTGCTATACCTTTAATGTAGTGATGTAATTTTAATCCTAAGGATAATAACCATAGCACTTGTTTATATAACTTAAACTTTACATCTTAGACCAAACCATAATCAAAGAAATTTTATACAAAGATTTTTTTTTCCGATTTGAGCACTTTTGTAACCTTGGAAAGGCAAAAGGTACTTCCACTTTTTCTTCTCTCTCTTCTTAACTCCCTACAATCTAGCTTCTGACCTTATTATTCCGTGAAGTTAGTCTCTCCAAAGTTACCAAGGATCTCTTGATTGCCAAATCCAATGGCCTTTTTTCAGTCCTCCTTCTTGAACACTCTATAGTTTTTGTTAAAGCTGATCACCCTCTTCATCTTGATACTCTCTTTTCTCTAAGTTTTCAGGATCACTCTCTCCTGGTTCTCCAATCTATCTGATTGTTCCTTTTCTGTCTTCTTTGTTAGAGATTCTTCCACTTCATGCCCTCTAATTGTAGGTGCTCCTCAGGATTCTCTCCTGGGTCTTCTTCTCATCTCTCTTTACAGTTATTTTGCTTGGTGATCTTATCAACTCCTATGAATTTAATTATCATCTCTAGATTGATGATTCTTAAATCTACCTCTTCTGCCCCAAATACTCTGGTGATATCTACTCTTACGTATCCAACCGACTTTTAAACATCTTGAAATGGCTGTCCAGTAAAGTTACTTAAACTCAATATGTGCAAATCAGAACTTGTTATATTTTACCTAAATCCTACTACCTTTCCAGTTTCTGTAGAGCACAATACTATCATTTCAATCCCTCAATCTTGCAATGTGGGAGTCATCCTGGATTCCTCACTTATCTATCATCCAATTCAAGCTGTTGTCAAGGCCTATTGAGCTCTGCAACATTTCTCAAATCTACCCCTCTTTTTTACTCTGATGACCCTAGTGTGTGAGTCTTTATTATCACACACCCAAATTATTGCAATAATTTGTGATGGGTCGCCACTAAAGTACAAGCCTCATCATGTCACCTCCAAACTCAATAAACTCCAGTGATTTCTGGTTGTCTTTATGTGCAAATACAAAATGTCTCCTCTGACATTCAAAATACTTCATTACTTACCACCCTTTCCAGCCTTCTTACACTTTACTTCCCATGATGTACTCTTCAATCCAATGACATTGCCCTCCTGGATGTGACACTTCTCTTGGATCTGGGCATTTTTTCTGACTGTCCTCTGTGTCCTTCTCTGATATAATTACTGCCTTCCTAGATTCTTTTAAATCACAAATAAAAGATCACCTTTTATAGGAAGACTGCTTCAATCTTTCTTATTTCCAGTGCTTTCCTTCCATTAATTATCTCCTATATAGCTTGTATATGGTAGGCTTTATGTATATTTGCTTGAATGTTGTCTCCTCCATGAGACTTTGAGCCCTTTTGCCTTTTGTCTCTTTTTGTATCCCCAACAGTTAGCACAATGTCTGGCAGAGTAGACACTTAATAAGTGCTCATTGATTGATCAAAACTAATAGTTCATCATTTTAAAAATAAATTTGATTACTGCCTTTGCTTTTGCCTTAAATTTGATTCTATATATATAGAGAGAGAGAGAGAGAGTATACACACACACACACACACACACACACACACATATATATATAAAATTAATCAATGGAATGAATAAAGTACTAGCCCTGGATTCAGAAAAGCATGAGCTTAATTTCTATTTCAGAAAAATAATAAGATAATAATCATAACAATAGCCTTTACATGGCTTCTATAGTTTTTTTTTTGCGTATTTTTCTTATTTGATCCCCACAAAATCTTGTGAAATAGATAGTATTGTGATCCTATTTTACAGATGTGGAAACTGAAGAAAACAACTGAAGTCATTTACTCGAATCACACAGTAAATGTCTGAGACTGGATTCCAACTCAAATATTATTGACTCCAAATCTCATGTGTACTGTGTCACTTAGCTACTTTAGTAACTGCCACTGGACAAATCACTTAACTGCTGTCTGACTCAGTTTCCTCAGCTGTAAAGTTGGAATAAAAATAATACATACCCCCAGGCTGGTTCTGAGGATAAAATGAGATAATATTTATTAAGTTCTTTATTAATTTTAAAGCGCATCATCATCTTCATTATTATAATGACCTTGTGTGTAACATTACATACCTATAGTCTCTCACCTCTCCATCAAAAAAGCCCGGTACTTTAGAAGGATATCTTCTCCATTTTGGTTAATCTCTTTCAGTTGTATATATCTATTTGAAGGTTGTTCCCCCATTAAAATGTGAGCTTCTTGAGGACAGAAATTGTCAAGAAAGTTTGTTTATTGTACCCCCAGTTCTTAGCACAGTATCTGGCACAAGGAACACACGTAATAAATACTTGATGATTTATTTCTTGATTGATTTGTTTCTTTATAGAAATAGAGGATTTTATGAGGGCAATTCAGGGTCATCTCATTACTATGAGAAATTACAAAAGTTATTCTTAAGGATCACGGACTTGGTGATTATTGCAGATCCTATAAGAAAATAGTGGAAACTGCAACATTTCACTGTAGGCTGTAAAAATGAAACTACCAAGTGCCTAGTAAGACATGACCTAGAGACTAGAATTATATAAGTATTATCTTGCTTAGGGAAAAAAAGAATACTATAATAGCTTTGAAAATTACACAATAAATAATATTGAAACTAAACCCTTATCAAGGCAAATAAACAAGCATTTATTAAGCACCCATGTGCCAAGCACGGTCCTAACTAGAGTACAAATACAAGTGAAAAGAAAAGCATTTCTTGCTTTCAATGACCTTATATTCTAATAGGAGAAGATAGTACAAACAGAAAGTAAAAAAAATGGAAAGAAGTGGCAAAAATCCAGAAAAGCAAAACATATCCAGGAAAGTAATGAAGTGTGGCTGTCCAGGGACCTTCCTTAAAATAAAGTGTCTAAGAGGGGCTAACTAATGGAAGGAAGGAAAGGAGGGAGGGAGGGAAGGAAAAGAGAGAGAGAAGGAAGGCGGGAAAGAAGGAGGGAGGGAGAAAAAAAAGAAGGGAAAGAGGGAGAGAAGGAAAGGAGAGAGAGAGAAAAGAAGAAAGGAAGGAAGAGAAGCAGGGAAGAAAGGAGCAAGGGAGGAGGAAAAGAAGGAGGGAGGGAAGGAAGGAAGGAAGGAAGGAAGGAAGGAAGGAAGGAAGGAAGGAAGGGAGGGAGGGAAGGGAAGGAAGGAAAGGAGGGAGGGAAGAAAGAAAGAAAGGAAAAAAGGGGAAAGGAAAGAAAGAGAGGAAGGAAGGAAGGAAGGAAGGAAGGAAGGAAGGAAGGAAGGAAGGAAAGAAGGAAGGGAGGGAGGGAGGGAAGGAAAGGAAGAAAGGAAGGGAGAGAGGAAGAGAGGAAAAGGATGGAAAGGAGAGAAGGGATGGAGGAAAATTAATAGATCAAAGGCTTAAAATGGAAACATACTAGCTGATTTATCAAATGTAACCTAAAGGTATATGAATGTTATGGAATATTATTGTTCTGTAAGAAATGACCAGCAGGATGAATACAGAGAAGCTTGGAGAAACTTACATGAACTGATGCTAAATGAAATGAGCAGAACCAGGAGATCATTATACACTTCAACAACAATATTGTATGAGGATGTATTCTGATGGAAGTGGATTTCTTTGACAATGAGACCTAACTCAGTTTCAATTGATCAATGATGGACAGAAGCAGCTACACCCAAAGAAAGAACACTGGGAAATGAATGTAAACTATTTGCATTTTTGTTTTTCTTCCCGGATTATTTTTACTTTCTGAATCCAATTCTCCCTGTGTTTCAAGAGAACTGTTCGGTTCTGCATACATATATTGTATCTAGGATATACTGCAACATATCTAACATATATAGGACTTCTTGCCATCTAGGGGAGGGGGTGGAGGGAGGGAGGGGAAAAATCGGAATAGAAACGAGTGCAGGGATAATGTTGTAAAAAAATATGCTGGCATGGATTCTGTCAATAAAAAGTTATTATAAAATAAAATTTTTAAAAATGTAACCTAAAGTGATTTTAGGACTCTATAAAGTGATTAGATCCAAAAGTAGAATCAAAAGGTCCTGAGCAAGTGATATACACGTGAACTAGACTAATACTACATCAATGAAAAAAGTATGGAACAAGGGATTTAATTATCCAAATCTGTTTAAAGAAACAGGAGAAGTCATTAATGGTAGTTTAGGATCAGACCATAACCACCACAAATGGCAGAAGTTAACTGTAAGGAGTTTGGATTTATTTATCAATGCAGATTATGTTTGGAAACTATAGAAAATATGTAATACATAATTGTTGGCTATTAACATTACCTATTGAATATCAAGCAAGATTCAACCTGAGTATAATTACACATCATAAGTTTGCTATGTTTCACAAAATGACAATGAATATCAAAATATATTTATATTTATATATAGTATATGTGTATATATGCATATATATATATACCTCACACCTATATATAAATATATATATATATGTATATTCACATATATACATATACCTCACACCTATATATGTATGTATACATATGTATATATGTATGAGATATAATGGACTTAAATCCATAAAGTATTATATAAATATAAACTTAGTATTATAATAATAATAATTATTATTATTATTAACTGATCCTTTTCAATGGAATTTAAATAGAAACAATTGTGGACAAAGCATTATCTGTTAACATGTGTTTATAAAAATATATGTTTTTATATTTACTTATGTGTTATATTTATATACATGTATATATACATATATGTATATAATCTATATCCCTATTAATAATAGCTATGTACACAAATACACTTTTTATACTACATACAAGAATAATAAGAAATGGTGTCTTGTCCAGAACTGTTTCTATGTAAACTCTATTGAATAAAAAAATGATAATAATAATAATAATGAAGACAGAAATTAGACTATTATATACATTAACAATATTGCTTTAAGAATGCTTTTGAGCAAATAAATTATTTTCATTTTTATAAATACCCAAATTAAATATAAAGGACATATGAAGAAAGATGGGATCCTGAGAAATAACTGATAAGTAGAACTGTGTATATAATCATTTTAAGCATATATGTTTATTTGTATTTAATGGTAGTCATCTCTATGGAGGTAGAAAATTACATGTTAACTTTATTATGTGTTTAAAAAGAATAATAAGCTGTACATAACGGATTTGCAGTTTCATGTGCAATTACCATTTTCATTGTAATATGTTGTGAAAATGCTTGTTTTATTCCATAAATTAAAAGTAAACAAATGAGCTTTATATACACACATATGTATGTATGTATATATGTATAAACTATAATAGGAGTATGACTGACATTTATATAAAGTTTTATGCCCATAATCTCAGACCCCATGATTCTGACAAGATTTTCTTTCCTTGTTTCCTAGACTCATCCTATCCCCATTTTCAGCCTCCTGGGGGTTATGAACTATAATTTCATTGGTAAAAGAAACTTCCAGTGTTGTCATCTGCTCTATAACATATAATTATGGAAAGTTGTCTGAGACACACTGTCTTGTCTAGGATTATGTAGCTATCATGTCTCAAAGTCAGAACTTGAATATAGATGTTCTTAATTTCAGTACCAGCTCTTTATCCATGAAGTCTGATTAGGACATAGAGTCACAGAGTTACCCTCATATTATTCCCAAATGACTTAGTGATCCTGTCTCTTTTAAGATCTCCAGTGCCATTATTATTATTAATCTCATTATTAGAATTTTTCTTTTCTTCCTACGGTGCCTAAATTAGTCTCTTTGTTTCTTCCTCATTGTTAATGATATAGAGCAGGGCTTAATTAAACTTTGTTCACTCATAACCCTTTTTTACTGGAGAAATTTTGAGGATATATAGGCATAAAAATAGGTGTACAAACTAAATATTTACTGATAATAAATCATAATTTCATGACCCCCACATTCAATAATGAGTCACTACCCACAGTTAAGAAGCTTTGAAATAAAATTGGGGAAAGTGGGGAGGTGTGAAGGAAATTTTCACTCTTCTACATTCTAGGATTTCAGGCAACCTATAATAGGAGAGGAGAGGAAGGGAGGGAAAGAGAGGGAAAGGAAAGAGGAGGAGACTGAAAGGAGAGGGGAGGAAAGAATTGAGGAGAGCCGAAAATAAAAGAGGGGAGGGAAGAAAAAATTTGAGGAGGAAAGGGGAAGAGAAAAGAAGGGAGGGGAGGAGATACAGAGAAAGAGATGATGGAGTGACATACACAAGGAAAAAGAGAGGGGGAAAGACAGAGAAAGAGAAAACAGGAGAAAAAGAAAAAGAGAAAATTAGTTTTTTTTTTTTAATGGAGAAAGATAAATAGGTGGGGAGACAGAGAATGAGAGAAATATGAGGAGAGAGAAAAAGAAGGGTGTTTGGTGAAAGAGAAGGAGGGGAAAAGACTGGAGAAAATGAGGATGGGAGAAAGAGAAGGGAAGTGTAAAGTAGTGAGAGAGAGCTATCTCAGATGAGTCAGGTTAGCAGCTGCCAAGGCCATGGGCCCTGAGATATATAGCAATGTGAATACTGGAAGAAAATTCCACATGTTGGTTGCAAAACAAATCTTTAAACCTTCTGTGACAGCTGCTGCCCCTGGCTGAGATGTGACACATTGGAAGGGAAAGAAAATAATATGTCCAGGATATTTCTGATACTGTTTGGTTATTCAGATTCGGTGACTTCATCTCTGCCTCTCCTCTTGTAAAAAATAAATTATAAACACATACACCTCACATTTGGAAAAGCAGGTGGAGAGAGGTTCCTGGGAATGCTGACTCAGTGACCTCTGATGAAGTTAATGGAGAGTCGTTTCCAGTGGAGCCTTAATAAAAGGAGTCTGCAGTCTATTTATAGTAAAAGTAATGAATGTCTAGCTCCAGGAATACTGTCAAAAGCAAGGCCAAGACAAGGTAGTGCAGAAGTGAGGATTATTAGTGCTTCCAGAATGTGACAGGTTCTCAACAAGGAGGGATCGGTCTTGTCCTTAGGCCTTCACCCTAGACCCTAGAGAAAAACAAACAATAAATATTGTTTTCCTATTCTATTCATTCATTCATTCATTCAATATTCACTTGGTATGTGCTGTGTCAAGCCACACAGTGGTGATTGAGATAAAAATAACATTGCCTTTTCCTCAACAAACTTTATTTTCCTGAGGAGGAGGGTAAGTAATTTTCATGCAATAGGCATGTATTAAACACTTATTATATGCAAGACACTGCACAAAGAGAAAGCAAAAGGGAAAATTTGTGTTTCATACTTAAATGGGTCTATGATTATGATAAGAAAATCCCCAATGAAATTGTGGATCTCAACGCACCTGTGGCTTATCCTATGTGGCTCTTTTCCATGTTCACCCATAATTTATCACGGGGGAGAAGGGGTCTACCCAACATCCTGCAAACCTTTCTTGACTTCTCCACTCATAGGTGTGCCAGGGGGCAATCTAGCTATCTACCGAATGTCATCCTCACTCTTGATGCATTACTGCCCATCTTTTCTTCCTATCATTCATTTCCTTAATGTCACTTTTTACTCCTACCCTCACTCAAGATTCTGAATTTGTTATGTTTTGCTACCTGCTCACACCGACATTTGTCTCCTTTATCTCATCACTTAGCTTCCTTCCAATTCAGATTGTATGCTACAAACCTAGGGGCTGCTAAGGTGGTAGAGTGGATAGAGAATTAGAGAGAAGAAGACCTGAGTTCAAATCTGACTTCAGACACTTGCCTCAGTTTACCCATGTATAAAATGCAGATTTATTTGATAAAATTCTATGCACATTTATTTCATAGAGCTATTATGAAACTCAGATGCAATAATAAGTAAATATGTTCTAAACCTGAGTGCCATATAAATGCTAATTATAAATATTATTATGTTACAGATGCCTTATGCACAATATATGATGAGTGAAGATATCATTTTCAAATATTCATGATCCACTGAGTTCCTCTTTCACTCTGTAAATTAACACATATATACTTATCTGTCTAGTAGAATGGCAGTTCCTGGAGATCATGGTCAGATTTTTCTTTAATGTTTTATAGCCCCATATTTAACATAGGACTATGCTAAATACTTGTTGGATTAGATTGTATTGAGGAGGCTATAAATAAGGCCTCCCTTAATGTTAGTAAAACATTTGACACCCTTAGATTAATATCAAGAAAAAAGGTTTAATGATTTTAACTGTATCTGTAAGTGGGAAAACTGATGACTATTGGTCAAAGATGTAAAAAGTCTTCTTTGTCAGGGAAAAAAGTGATTCTGAATGGCTAATATATTTTTCCAACTTTGAAATTACATGATGAGACAATCAGGAGAAAGCATTCACAAATGAGTAGAGATTTTCAAACCAAGGACTCAAAAAAATTAATACTGCTTTCAAGGTGTCTTGTACTTCTTTGTCCAGCAATTAATTCTTGGACAGTATGCTGGAGGATTTATACCTTTGGTACATGCTAGTGTAATATGGGTCTATTATGAACTGTAACTTCTGATATTACCTTCCTACATCCCATATATTAGTTTCCATTTATAGCTTCGTTTATAAAATGTATTGTACTTTAAAGAATAGGGAGGTTGTACAAGATGATCTAAGGTCCCTTTTAACTTTGAGATTCAATAACTTGCTTGAAAGTTCCTGTAATTCATACCTTTTATGGATTTTGTTCCTCTTTCCCGTAGTGGTTCAAAACAGTGAAGTTTAAGGATATTAAAAATTAACTACCTCCTTCAAGTTCCAGTGGTTTCTCCATTAACCATTAATCTTGATTTTTCACCATTTTGAAAAAGTCATGAAAAATTAACCAGGCCAGAGAATTTTCAAATTGCCAGAGACCTTGGAGGTCATTGAGCCCAACTTGAAACTGAGTTAAGGATTTCCTCTATGACAAGGGGTCACTCAGTCTGAACTTGAAGACTTCTAGTAAGAAGAGACCCATAACTTACTGACAGCCCATTTGAAATTAAATCATTCTTATAATTAGAAAATGTCAGCTTTTCCTTCCCTTTTATAAAACTTAGATGCTCCTCTCTTCAACTTTCTAGCTGAAACCTCTGATGCTAAGCAGAATAATCCCATATCTTGTGATAGGGAGGAAAATGTTTTAACAACTCTGGAAGGAGATGGATATAAACATGACACACTTTTAAATTTAATCAAAATTATTAATTCTTCAACTTATTAAGTTTATACAAGCAACAAAATGATAAACTATGTTCTGATTTGTAGAATATTGGCCAATTCCTGGCTGTGCATGTTTTTGCTAAAAGTTTAAAAATGGCTCTTAATAATAGGTTTAAGCTAGGTCCTGCCTACTCCTGCCCTTCGAATTTTTGAAGACTGTTACTAATCATGTCCCACTCTCCATCTTTTCATCTCCAGGCTAAACATTCTCAATTCCTTCAACAAATTCATTCATCGAATGATTTCAGGTCTTCCTTCATCTTGGTTGATTTTTTATAGACACTTGTCAGCTTATCAAAATACTGTCTAAAATAAGGGGCCCTTAACTAAAAATTACATTCCATATAATCTCACCAAGGAAAAGTACAGAATAATCATCATTTCTCTTTGTCCCAAATATATTATTTCTCTTCACAAAGGAAATAACAGACTTTAAAAAAAACGGCTGCTGTCATATACCTAACTTAAATAATGAAGATCAAAAGTGGATTTTTTAGCAGACTTATGCTATAAAAATGTTGTTTGGAAATTGTGGAACAAGAGACACCATATTCAACTTCTGCTTCTTCCTTTTACTATTTTTGTGATCTTGGGCAAGTTAATTAGTCTCTAAGGGCCTCAGTTTTTTATCTGTGAAATGGAGACTAGGTTTGAAATAGAGAATCTCTGAGGTTCCTTCAAGAAACAAATCTATATTATAGCACACTGAAGCAAAGGAAGGAAAGCTTGTTTTCAGAACTGATGCTTGCTACCCGTGTAAGTTAAAGGGAAGAGCTTTCAGTTTTTGAGCTCAGGCTTCCACCTATCTCTAGCATTAGTGTAGCATTCATCCTTTAGTAATTTCATTAATTTCTGTATTTCCACCTATAACACAGATCACAAGTCATCTATAAGAT
Organism: Antechinus flavipes; assembly: GCF_016432865.1. NCBI lineage: Eukaryota > Metazoa > Chordata > Mammalia > Dasyuromorphia > Dasyuridae > Antechinus > Antechinus flavipes. The sequence goes on from NC_067398.1 coordinate 689,648,733, forward strand.
GATAGAAACCTTTCAAGATTAATAGTGCTCAAAATAGTAATCACAGGGTACATATATATATATATATATATATACAGAAAGAGAGAGAGAGAGAGAGAGAGAGAGAGAGAGAGAGAGAGAGAAAGTTGTGACTTGAGTCAAATGAAATAAGCAGGATTCACCTTCCTGCCTTTCTTCTGCATATCTATCAGTAACAGCAACAAAAACCTGACTTTGGCATTATTTTTCAGGAATGTGACACAGTTATTCACCTCTCTGGACCTCAGGTTCACAAAATCTCACTGGTCTTCCTATATTCAGTGAGGAAATAATGGACTCCCAATCCTATACTTCAAGAGATTAAAAAAAAGAAGAAAAGGACACACACACACACACACACACACACACACACACACACACATATATATATATATATATATATATATATATATATATACATAAAGATATAATTACACATGTTTATATATGTGTGTACATATATACATATATACATATAAAACATTAGGTCATTATAAAACTTAAACTACAAATATATTACCTTTGATCATTTATAAAATGGATATAATAACATCATTTTTCAGGATTGTTGTGAAAATCTACTAAGGTAGTGTTTGTAAAATACTATTTATTATTATTAAAGAGAAGGGAGATATGCAAGTGGAATTTTGCTCTGGCATCCTTAAGTCAATTAAAGGTTTTCCCCAGATGTTCACCAGATTGTCCTCCTTCAAAGCATGGTGTTCTGAACTAGAAAAGTGATAGTTCTGTTATGCTGTGACCTGGTCAGACCACTTTTGGAGCATTTTATTCAGCCATGAATGCCATGATTTTGGAAGGATATTGCTAACCTATAGGCTGTCCAGAGAAGGAAAACTCAGATAGTGGAAGGCCTGGAGACCATGCTAAATGAAGTTTAGGTAAAGGAACTGGAGAAAATTAGGTTCAGGAAGAAAGGACTTGGATGATCTATGCTATAGTTAAGAAGCAGAAGAGACATGATGGGGGAAGGAGGATTGGACTGGGCTTGATCTCAGAGGGCAGAGGTAGGAACAATGAATGGAAGCTTCAGAGAGATTGATTTGGACTTAATGGAAATAAAGTTCCCTAAAATTAGCATTCTATAAAGGTGGAATGGTTGCTGCAGATGATAATTTGTCTTCTCTCCAAACTGAGATAATCAAGCAAAACTTTGATGCTCCCTTGTTGAGGATACCATAGAGGTCATTCTTAGCTGTGTTTTGGTATAGATTATTTCCAGGGTCCTTTATTACTCCAAGGTTCTGGGATCCTGTGAAACCCTCATAATGAAAATTGAGGCTATATAAACTAACATATCCTACTCTATAGTTTGAAGAAGGATGGCTCTCATTCCAAAGTTGAAGTAACATTTTGTGAAAAATACTAAGGATATTCCCTAAGGTTCCCAAGATGATAATTTATCCTTGGCACTATGTGTCTTGGGGACTGCATGAGTCCCTGGGAAGATGAGACTCACCAAGGAAAGATGAAAATTTATTGGTTGTTTACAGGTTATTTTTTAAGTCCTTTCTTTGTGGGGGAGAGTATTGTGTGTATTGTTCAAAGGCATCCTTTGGTCTTTTGCATTTTTGTGGAAGCACCTCAGACCTCGATATATATCCTAGGACCCTGAAGACTTCTTTAGGATCAGGGGACAATACTCCATATATCCATATATGTGAAGACAAGGTCATGAATGATAAGAAAGCTGTCTTTGGAGATTTTGAAGTATACTCTGGAGAAGGATGCATAATAAACCAAATATCAGCAATCTTTTGCTTGCAAAGCTTAAACTTTGTTATTATTAATCCAGAATTTTGAGGTGCATTAATTAATTCTTAATGTATGCCAGGCATTATGCTAAAGCATGGAGATACAAATACCTTATACTCATTGAGATCTCTTTCTTGCTCTCTCTCTAAATCTGTCTTTGCATGTATCTGTGTCTGTGTCTGTGTCTCTCTCTGTGTATGTCTCTCTCATCTGTTTCTGGGTTTCTCTATCTCTGTGTCTCTCTGTTTCTGTCTCTATCTCTATCTCTTCTGTTCTGTCTCTTTCTTTCTCTGTCTCTCTCCCACTGTTTCTCTGTCTCTGTTTCTCTCTCTTTCTCTCCCTCTTTCCCCACCTCTACATTTATTTGTGTTTTTACCATACCCAGATAGATAGTACAATTTACCAATATGTGAGGAGCTAGCTCTGGCAATGTTAGTGTCAGTCTCATTATCAATATGTACATCCTTAGAAATAACACTACCAAAAAAGTGAACTTATTCACAGTATTTAAAACTTCTCCATTTGCTGTAATTGATAGTTCTACATGCGGATGGTGTAGTGCTAGCTAATTGGGCACCTGTGTTTTCTTGATGTTAATTGTTAGGTAAAAATTAGCACAAGCAGCATAGAACTGATCCATATTTTGATGGATTGAGTGCACAATCATCTGCAAACAAAATACATGCACCACTACTCCTTTTATTCTAGTTTTGGCTTGTAGCCTTTTCAAATTAAAAAAATTTACCATCAATGCAGTACCTGAATTTGATGCCATATTTGTTTTCATTGAAGGTATTTGATAACATGACTGAAAACATCATGCTAAAAAACATGGGAGCAAGCACACAGCTTTGTTTTACTCCATTGGTGATTGGTAAAGTACAACAGCATTGTCCATTTTCCAAAATCTAGGCAAATATGTTGTCATGGAATTAAATACAATAATGATGAACTTCTCCAGACAACGAAATTTTGACATAATTTTCCATAAGACCTCACAACTAATAATATCAAAGGCCTTGGTCAGGTGTAGATGTTGCATAGAGAACTCTTTTCTGATCCTAACATTTCTCCTGGAGTTTTTCAGCAGCAAATGCTGTATTGACCATTCCTTGGCCCTTTCTGAAATGATACTGGCTCTTGGGTAGAAGATCTTCCTTGAGAAATCAGCCTATTAAGAAGGACTCAGACAAGAATTTTGTCAGCTATGAATAAAAGGGTGGCCCTCTTGTGATTGTCAGAACAATCTATTTCCTTCATTCTTAGAGATGGACAATAGAAACCTCTTTGAACTCCTGGGAGATAACCTCCTCTTACCATATAATCCAGAAAATTGCAACCAGTTTTTTTGAGCAAAGTACCTGATGCTGGTTCTATTTCAGCTGACATTTATAAGGGGTGTGTGTGTGTGTGTGTGTGACAACATCAGGTACTTTGCCACAGGAGAGGTAACACGGCATTTAAAACCTCTTCTTCAGTTGGAAATTTACCTAGAGAATAATTGACTATAACCTGAGATAAACAATCAATGGCCTCTGCATTGATTGATGATTGTCTGTAGAGAACACTATGGAAGTATCCAGCCCATCTCTCCAAGATCATGTCTTTATCTCTAATCAATGAGGCTCCATCAGTGCTGAGTAGTTGAGATACACCATGGGTCTTTGGCCCATAAGTGACCTTCAGGGCATCATAAAAGCACTTTATATTGTTACAATCAGCATAAAATTGAATTTTATCTGCCTTCTTACTGTGCCAAGAATCCAGCATCTTTCTAAGTTTTACTTGTACTTTATCTATGATGGAGTTCAATGCTGCCTTCCTAAAAATGGATGAACTATCATACTGGTAAACACTGCGTACTTCTCAATTTTCATTTAGTAGCTTTAAAATTTCGCCATCATTTTAATCAAACTAATCTTGCTGCTTTTGAATGTTCTTACTATAGTGCTGTGCATCAAATTTCTGAAAGCAGCCCACTCCTTTTCTGTTCCACTGATGCCAAAAAAAAATGTTGGCTCAATTTTGTTTGTTCCCGAACAGTTCCTGCTTGGAGATGTGCTCTAGTCTGTTGGAAATTAAATCTACTGGTAGCCATCTTGCCTTGGGTCCAGCACTTTTGTTAATGTGAATATTTAGCATGGAGAGGATAAGTCCATTATCAGTCTTGTACTCTGCACCATACATTGATTTCATCGCTCTCACATCCTGTCTCTTTTCCTTCCAATATCATAGTATATAAAGGCCAATGTATGCTGTGAGGGTATATCCAAGAAGTTTTGTTGCAATTAAGTAAACATTAATCAGTTGGTGATGAGAAGTACATGAGACACTCAACAGTAAGGGACCATTGCTGTTGCATGTTTCACTTCCATTTCTCCCAAGGACCCCCTGCCATATCTGATAGTCTGACCCTACTCTAGCATTAGTCATCCAGAATTACAAGCTTGTTCTCTTTTGGCACATTGATGATAAGGGTCTCCAAGTCTTCATAGATTTTTCTTCTTTTATCTCATCAGGATTCATGATAGTGGGAGCATAGTCACTGACAATGATGGTGGGGAATTTTTCTGCAAGTGGCAATCACGTTGTCATGAGCCTGTCATTGCAAGCAAGCTTGTTGACAAGACTAGTTTTGATTGTAAAATCCACACCAGATTCACAGCATTCCCCATGACTGAAAACGCTCCAGAAAAAAAATGTGAATCCAGTTCTAACTTCAGTAAAGTGGCTTTTATTTGTCAGCCTTGTTTTATTCAGGGCTCTGTTTGTATGAAATACCTTCTTAATTCTCTTGCAACAAGACCTGTTCACCTTTTAGGTTTACTGTATTTTGTGTTTTCTATAAGTGTGTACAATCCGTGTACCAATCATGAATGAAATGATCTTTGCAGGAGTTTTTGTATATTTCTGATGTTTTGATCACCGGGTGGAATCTCTGCCTGCCACGGTAATAAGGCCAGAGTTTGGTAAGCAGACAACTTTAGAGCACCTTTCTTAGCCCCTTTCTTGCATCAGAACATAAGCATTATGGTCCTTAAAAAGGTCATTCAGACATCCAAAGGATTGCTAAATCCCTCTGCTGTTTCCAGTTAGAAGATGGCCTTATGGCCTAGATTGTCCATGTGCAGATTTATGAAACATATCCATACCTGCTGCTTCATCACTTGGCTGTGGCCACAGGCCTTTGAATTAGGTTGAAATGATAAAGTGATATGAATGGTGTCTTTTGATTCATGTATAAATTGGATTTAAATAAGGCAGAGTTGCCTAAAGCCATTGGGCTCACTGTCTCTTCCAGAGTCATCATAATCCATGACAGGACAGAATCAGGATTACTGTTGATGGCTTGAGATGGAATGGATGACCTTGACATCTTTAGTGTCTGACAAAGCTCCAAGCATTCCACAATACCCCCTTCAGTCACTTTCGTGGCTGTTGGAACAAATTGTTCTAATCCACCCATTCCAACAGGGAAAGTCTTCACATATTTGGAGTTGGCACCCCATTAATTTACTGATGGGTTTGATACCCCTTGGTTACTTTCAATCTGGTTTAGCCCATCTACTGAAACAGTTTACCAAGGTATGGTCACTGTTCATGATACAGCTTTTTGGAGCCACAGGTGAGAGTAAAAATCCAGAGATGGAAAGTAGCTCTGACAGAGCTCAGCAGCCCTCTCCCAGAGGTACTAGTGTTCCCTGAACACCCCCCCCACACACACACCTACACCTCCCAGTGGAAGGGTCGGCAAGAAAGGAAAATGATATGGTTTTACAATGTTCCAAATGCTTTCTGCTGAAATCGACTCTCAGAGCAAAAAGGAATGCCTTTCATCAGCCAGTGAGTCATTTACTGCAGTCCAATTGAGACCTAGAAAAGACATTAACTTAACAAAGATCAAGGTCTCCCACTGCATTTAAAGGCCATCTCCAGTTGTCCTGATCTATATCCGGCCATGGGACCCAGCTGCCTCTACAGCTCTACAACAAGTCACTTGCAAGTTATTGCATCACCTTCCCATTCACATGATCGTCTTTGAGAATAAAGGATAAACAGCAATGCTGTCTTAGCCAAGTCTATGGTACACTGTCCAGTACCCAAGATCACAGAAATTTCAAAACTCCATCAATTGATGGGGGCAGATAGGTGGTGCAGTGGATAGAGCACCAGCTCTGAAATCAGGAGCACCTGAGTTCAAATCTGGTCTCAGACACTTAACACTTCCTACCTGTGTGACCCTAAGCAAATCACTTAACCCCAATTAAAACCAGGAAAAAAAAACAAATAAATGAATAAAAATAAAAATAAAAAACCTACATCAATCATGTGCTATTAAAGGGCCAACATCAGACTCTTAGTTCTTCTCCCAAACTCAGTGCCATGATCAGCTACTTTGGTCACATCCCTGAAACAAGATGATCTCATTGACCATAACTACATGGTTTATATGCTTTGACATGGCTCCACCTATGGCAAGTCCAAGGTCATTGTCAATGACAATTTCCATTCTTAGAAATTGAATGGAAAGCTGGTGATCAATGGAAAAGCCATTTCCATCATCCAGAGTAGTCCCACCCATATTAAATGGCTAGATGCTGGAGCTAAGTAGTGCCCAGGAGAGAGAAAAACAGGGCAGCCAAAATAATGAAGTTTTAAGAGCATTTATTGCTAGCTAGCGACTGAACCCCAACACCAAGACTGGAGGGGTCAGTAATGAATGGCCTCAGGGCCATACATTTATAGAAGGAAGAGAGAGACATCAAAATGTTTCTTGATACATTTGTCATAATAAAGGAATTTCTGTTCTAAACAGGAGGCAAAAAAAAGTTATCACTCTAAGAGGGTCATTCTCAGGCAATAGCAAGCAGTATTTCTTTAAGTTTATCAGGTTGTCAAGGTCTCAGGACTCTCAGGACAGTACATCTGGGTTGTTAAAAATACCATCTGCATTAGGGAGTGGAAAACTAGTAATAAACTTCTAACTACAAAGATTCAAGATTATGTTTCTCACGGTCCCATTTGGGGTGCTTTTCCACTTCAAGTCCACTCATGTCATTACTACAGTGGAAAAGAAGGCTTGAAGAGTGAACCCAAGTGGACCATTATCTCTATATGAGATATATTATCCATGTGAGAAATATAATTCCTTTAAAATTGCCAATAATGCTTCCTGTACTAATAATTGCTTAGCCCTCTTACCAAGATCATTCATGACAACTTGGACATTGTGGAAGGATTCATAACTATAGTTCATGCCATTACTGCTACCCAGAAGACAGTAGGTAGGCCCTCTGACAAACTGGCATAATGGACCTGGTGCTGGCCAAAACATTATCTCTGCTTCCACTGTTGCTGGTAAGGCAGTAGGAAGGTCATATATGACCTAAATGGAAAGCTTACAGGCATGGCTTTCCATGTTCCCACTCCCAAAGTATCTACTGGGGATCTGACCTGCTTCCTAGAAAATCTAGAATCATGAGGAAACCAATACTACGGGAAAGAGTGCACCAATCTACTCCTCCATAGTCAATTCACTCTCCCTGTAACTTTCCAAACCAAAATGTCTCTCTCCAGTTACCATTTACCTATATTTATTACTTAATTCTACAGATTAGAAAATATGATCTTTGAAATCAAGGATTATCTTTCTTTTTATATTTGTATCCCCAAGGTTTGGCGTAATGTTTGGCACATACTATTTAACAAAATACATATTTTCCCACATATTATTTATTCATTCATTCAATTCACACAACATCTCTACTCCTCAGTTTCCTTACCTGTAAAAGTTAAGTGAGGGGACTTCCGGTTAAGATGGCAGAGAGGAGGCTCACAGTTGCATAAGCTCCGCGCTTTCTCTCACTATCCACTTCATTAAAAGCCTCTGAATCAATGCTTGACTGAAAAAAACCCACAAATAGTTACCAAGAGAAGCCATCCTTGAGATCCGCCAAGAAAGGTCTGTCTTTACTGGAGGGCCGGGACGGTTTTAGATCGGGCGCAGGCTGAGGGCAGCAGCAGTGAGAGCACGGGAGCAGACTGGAGAGGGGGTGGAGAGTGATCGTAGCCGTCTCTGCGGGGAGAGCTTCGCTACAGGTTTGGATACTTTCCTCCGGCAGCAAGTCAACAGCCCAGCAGAGAAGCTAAAAACACCGGGGCTGAAGAATACAACCCCAAACAGCTAAAGTCTCTCAGGACCTGGCCGCCCCCCCTTTCCCCCCCCTCAGTGACTCAGCACGCTCTGGGATCTCAGAGCGCAGGCGCAGCACAGTCCTGCTAGTGCCTCACTGCTGCCCCCTGCAGTCTGTAGAGGAAGCTCGATAACACACCCAGCCCCCCCCCCCCCCAAAGAAAGACTCCAGTTTTTTCGGTTTTTCTTTGGTAGTTTGTCTCTGATTAATAGACAGAATGAGCAAGAAGCTGAAGAGGACTTTAACCCTTGACAGCTTCTACACAGATAGAGAGCAGACTCTAAATCCTGAGGAGACTAAAAACAGACAGTCCCCAGGTGATTCCCCAAAGGAGGAGATTGTCTGTTCCTCAGCACAGATGAACCTCATAGAAGTGATTAAAAAGGCTCTCACAAGGGAGCTAGAAGAAAAATGGGGAAAGCAGAGTGAGGCTTGGGAAAAGGAGAGGGAGGCTTGGCAAAAGAGCCTGGAGAAGTCAGTTAAAGAGAGAGTGGATAAAGAAGTAAAATCCTTGAAAAATAGGATTAGTGAACTGGAAACAGAAAACAGCTCTCTAAAAAACAAAATTGGCGAAATGGAAAAAAATTCCACAGAACAAAAGAACTCAATGGGACAATTAGAGAAAGATTTTAAAAAAGTGAGTGAAGAGAATACTTCACTGAAAATCAGAATTGAACAAGTGGAATTGAATGACTCGAGGAGACAAGAAGCATCAGTCAAGCAAATCCAAAAAAATCAAACAATGGAGAAAAATGTGAAATACCTTCTGGGGAAGACAACAGACCTGGAAAACAGATCCAGGAGAGACAATCTGAGAATCATTGGACTCCCAGAAAAACATGATGAAAAAAAGAGCCTGGACACTGTCTTCCAGGAAATTATCAAAGAGAACTGCCCAGAAGTCATAGGAACAGAGGAAAAAATAAACATTGAAAGGATTCATAGATCACCCACTGAAAGGGATCCTAAAATCAAAACACCAAGGAATATAGTGGCCAAATGCCAGAACCCTCAGATGAAAGAAAAAATATTGCAAGCAGCTAGAAAAACCCAATTCAAGTATCAAGGAGCCACAATAAGGATCACCCAGGATCTGGCAGCATCCACATTAAAAGATCAAAGGGCCTGGAATATGATATTCCGAAAGGCTAAGGAACTTGGTATGCAACCAAAAATAACTTACCCAGCGAGAATGAGCATCTTTTTCCAGGGAAGAAGATGGACATTCAACGAAGTAAGCGAATTTCATCTATTTCTGATGAAAAAACCAGAATTTAACAAAAAGTTTGATCTACAAATATAGAACTCAAGAGAAATCTAAAAAGGTAAAGATTAATCTTGGGAACTATATTTTGACTATATAGATGTATAAAGAATACATGTATACCTTGTTCTAGAAATTGATGTGGAAAGGACATTGTACCAGAAAAAGGGTAAAGTGGGGGTAGTACATCTCATGAAGAGGCATAGGAAACCTATTATATCTGAGAGAAAGAATGGAGGGGGATGAATATAGTGGGTATCTTACTGCCTTCAGAATTGGCTTTAAGTGAAAAATCTTAAGACATATTCAATCTATGGTGAAACTTCTCCCATCTCATTGAAAAGTGAGAAGGGAAAAGTGGAAAGGGAAGGAATAAGCTAAGCGGAAGGGAATACGGGAACTGGGAGGGAAAGGGGTAAGATAGGGGGAGGAACTCTAAGGCGGGGGAGGGACACTAAAAAGGGACGGCTGTGAGAAGCAAGGGGCGCTCACAAGCTTAATACTTGGAAGGGGGGGAAAGGGGAAAGAAGGGAGGAAAGCATAAACCGGGGTTAACAAGATGGCAAGTAATACAGAATTGGTCATTCTAACCGTAAACGTGAATGGGGTAAACTCCCCCATAAAGAGGAAGCGGTTAGCAGAATGGATTAAAAGCCAGAATCCTACAATATGTTGTTTACAGGAAACACACCTGAAGCGGGGAGATACATGCAGGTTAAAGGTAAAAGGTTGGAACAAAATCTACTATGCTTCAGGTGAAGTCAAAAAAGCAGGGGTAGCCATCCTGATCTCAGATCAAGCTAAAGCAAAAATTGACCTAATTAAAAGAGATAAGGAAGGACACTATATCTTGCTAAAGGGTAGCATGGATAATGAAGCACTATCTATATTAAACATATATGCACCAAGTGGGGTAGCATCTAAATTCTTAAAAGAGAAACTAAGAGAGCTGCAAGAAGAAATAGACAGTAAAACTATAATAGTGGGAGATCTTAACCTTGCACTCTCAGAATTAGATAAATCAAACTACAAAATAAATAAGAAAGAAGTCAAAGAGGTAAATAGAATACTAGAAAAGTTAGATATGATAGATCTCTGGAGAAAATGTAATGGAGACAGAAAGGAATACACTTTCTTTTCAGCAGTTCATGGAACCTATACAAAAATTGACCATATATTAGGACATAAAAACATCAAACTCAAATGTAGTAAGGCAGAAATAGTAAATGCATCCTTTTCAGACCACGGTGCAATGAAAATTACATTCAACAAAAAAGCAGGGGGAAGTAGACCAAAAAATAATTGGAAACTAAATAATCTCATACTAAAGAATGATTGGGTGAAACAGCAAATCACAGACATAATTAATAACTTCACCCAAGAAAACGATAATAATGAGACATCATACCAAAATGTATGGGATGCAGCCAAAGCGGTAATAAGGGGAAATTTCATATCTCTAGAGGCCTATTTGTATAAAATAGAGAAAGAGAAGGTCAATGAATTGGGTTTGCAATTAAAAATGCTAGAAAAGGAACAAATTAAAAACCCCCAGTCAAACACTAAACTTGAAATTCTAAAAGTAAAAGGTGAGATCAATAAAATTGAAAGTAAAAAAACTATTGAATTGATTAATAAAACTAAGAGTTGGTTCTATGAAAAAACCAACAAAATAGACAAACCCTTAGTAAATCTGATTAAAAAAAGGAAAGAGGAAAATCAAATTGTTAGTCTTAAAAATGAAAAGGGAGAACTCACCACTAACGAAGAGGAAATTAGAGCAATAATTAGGAGTTACTTTGCCCAACTTTATGCCAATAAATTCGACAACTTAAATGAAATAGAAAAATACCTCCAAAAATACAGCTTGCCCAAACTAACAGAGGAAGAAGTAAATATCCTAAACAGTCCCATCTGAGAAAAAGAAATAGAACAAACTATCAATCAACTCCCTAAGAAAAAATCCCCAGGACCAGATGGATTTACATGTGAATTCTACCAAACATTTAAAGAACAATTAACTCCAATGTTATATAAACTATTTGAAAAAATAGGGATTGAAGGAGTCCTACCAAACTCCTTTTATGACACAGATATGGTACTGATACCTAAACCAGGTAGGCTGAAAACAGAGAAAGAAAATTATAGACCAATCTCCCTAATGAATATTGATGCTAAAATCTTAAATAAAATATTAGCAAAAAGATTACAGAAAATTGTCACCAGGATAATACACTATGACCAAGTAGGATTTATACCAGGAATGCAGGGCTGGTTCAATATTAGGAAAACTATTAGCATAATTGACTATATCAATAACCAAACAAACAAAAACCACATGATCATCTCAATAGATGCAGAAAAAGCATTTGATAAAATCCAACATCCATTCCTAATAAAAACACTTGAGAGCATAGGAATAAATGGACTTTTCCTTAAAATAGTCAGGAGCATATATTTAAAACCATCAGTAAGCATCATATGCAATGGGGAAAAACTGGAACCTTTCCCAGTAAGATCTGGAGTGAAGCAAGGCTGCCCACTATCACCATTATTATTTAATATCGTATTAGAAACACTAGCCTCGGCAATAAGAGTCGAGAAAGATATAAAAGGAATTAGAGTAGGCAATGAGGAAACCAAACTATCACTCTTTGCAGATGATATGATGGTATACCTAGAGAACCCCAGAGATTCTACCAAAAAGCTATTGGAAATAATTCATAATTTTAGCAAAGTAGCTGGCTACAAAATAAATCCCCATAAATCCTCAGCATTTTTATACATCACCAACAAAACCCAACAGCAAGAGATACAAAGAGAAATTCCATTCAGAATAACTGTTGATACCATAAAATATTTGGGAATCTATCTACCAAAGGAAAGTCAGGAATTATATGAGCAAAATTATAAAAAAGTCTCCACACAAATAAAGTCAGACTTAAATAATTGGAAAAATATTAAGTGCTCCTGGATCGGCCGAGCGAACATAATAAAGATGACAATACTCCCTAAACTAATCTATTTATTTAGTGCTATACCAATCAGACTTCCAAGAAAATATTTTATTGATCTAGAAAAAATAACAACAAAATTCATATGGAACAATAAAAAGTCGAGAATCTCAAGGGAATTAATGAAAAAAAAATCAAATGAAGGTGGCCTAGCTGTACCTGATCTAAAATTATATTATAAAGCAGCAGTCACCAAAACCATTTGGTATTGGCTAAGAAATAGATTAGTGGATCAGTGGAAAAGGCTAGGCTCACAAGACAGAATAGTCAATTATAGCAATCTAGTGTTTGACAAACCCAAAGCCCCTAACTTCTGGGAAAAGAATTCATTTATTTGATAAAAACTGCTGGGATAATTGGAAATTAGTATGGCAGAAATTAGGCATGGACCCACACTTAACACCATATACCAAGATAAGATCAAAATGGGTCTATGACCTAGGCATAAAGAACGAGACTATAAATAAATTAGAGGAACATAGAATAGTTTATCTCTCAGACTTGTGGAGGAGAAAGAAATTTGTGACCAAAGATGAACTAGAGACCATTACTGATCACAGAATAGAAAATTTCGATTACATCAAATTAAAAAGCTTTTGTACAAATAAAACTAATGCAAACAAGATTAGAAGGGAAGCAACAAACTGGGAAAACATTTTCACAGTTAAAGGTTCTGATAAAGGCCTCATTTCCAAATTATATAGAGAACTGACTCAAATTTATAAGAAATCAAGCCATTCTCCAATTGATAAATGGTCAAAGGATATGAACAGACAATTTTCAGAGGATGAGATTGAAACTATTACCACTCATATGAAAGAGTGTTCCAAATCATTATTGATCAGAGAAATGCAAATTAAGACAACTCTGAGATACCACTACACACCTGTCAGATTGGCTAAGATGACAGGAAAAAATAATGATGAATGTTGGAGGGGATGCGGGAAAACTGGGACACTAATGCATTGTTGGTGGAGTTGTGAACGAATCCAACCATTCTGGAGAGCAATCTGGAATTATGCCCAAAAAATTATCAAATTGTGCATACCCTTTGATCCAGCAGTGTTTCTATTGGGCTTATATCCCAAAGAAATACAGGGAAAGGGACCTGTATGTGCCAAAATGTTTGTAGCAGCCCTGTTTGTAGTGGCTAGAAACTGGAAAATGAATGGATGCCCATCAATTGGAGAATGGCTGGGTAAATTGTGGTATATGAATGTTATGGAATATTATTGTTCTGTAAGAAATGACCAGCAGGATGAATACAGAGAGGACTGGCGAGACTTACATGAACTGATGCTAAGTGAAATGAGCAGAACCAGGAGATCATTATACACCTCGACAACGATATTGTATGAGGACATATTTTGATGGAAGTGGATTTCTTTGACAAAGAGACCTGAGTTTCAATTGATAAATGACGGACAAAAGCAGCTACACACAAAGAAAGAACACTGGGAAACGAATGTAAACTATCTGCATTTTTGTTTTTCTTCCCGGATTATTTATACCTTCTGAATCCAATTCTCCCTACGCAACAAGAGAACTGTTCGGTTCTGCAAACATATATTGTATCTAGGATATACTGCAACATATCCAACATATAAAGGACTGCTTGCCATCTAGGGGAGGGGGTGGAGGGAGGGAGGGGGAAAAAATCGGAACAGAAACGAGTGTCAATATAATGTAATTATTAAATAAAAAATTAAAAAAAAATAAAAGTTAAGTGAGGAATGAAGTAGTTACACAATTTCATTGAAAAAGTAAGAGATGGACAAGATCTTAACCTTTTTTTGTATCTTAAATCCTTGTACAATCTGAGGAAGTATATGCACCTTTTCTCAAGGTCGTGTTTTTAAATTCACAGAAATAACATACATAGGATTACAAAGGAAAGCAAAGATTAGTGGAAAGGAATATTTTTTCCCCATCTAAATTCATTGATATCTGCCTAAAGACTCCAGAAGAAGTACTCTTCTTCTGGCTAAGTACTCTTTTTCTAAATTATCTCTAAAGCCATTGCTAGTTCTAAATCTCTGAATTTATGAATTAGGTTATGCAATTAAGTTATCAAATCCCTTCAAATCTCTCTGTCAGGTACTATATTAAACACTGATCACAACCACTACTTTTACATCTAATACATCCCTTGTATATGAAAGGGATACTGAAACTTTGCAATAACAAGTCATGCTATAGCAGAAGCTGTATATGTGTGCTTAACTTTGATATACAACATTAAGTTCCTAAAATGGTAAAGAGATTGTCACTGGCCAGTATTCTTTGTTTTGAGGTAAATTTTTAGTCTCTAGGTAGATTTCCCCATTTTAGAAAGTAATCCTGGACTTCCAGCCAATGGGAGGAATAGTCAGAAGGGGATGGGGGCTTCCTCCTTAGTATCTACATATTCCTGTGTTTTGCAGCTTGTGCTTTGCAATCCCAAATTGACATTACTGTCTTTTGGAGATGCTCTTTCTCAAGAAATCATAATACGTTCTTTTTTTTGCTTTTCTACCTTGAGAATCTCTGATTTTAATTGGTTAAGGTTCACTGTCCCACATGTATATGTCTCTCCATGAATCCTACATAAAGGAAAAGAAAAGGAAAGGAAAAGAAAGGGAAAACAAAGGAAAAGGGAAAGAAAAGGAAAAGGGAAGGGAAGGGAAGGAAAAAGGAAGGGAAGAAAAAGGGAAGGGAAAAGGAAGGGGCAAGGAAGGGAAAGGGAAGGAGAAGAGAAAGGGAAGAGAAGGGGAAGGGAAAGGAAATGGAAGAAGTAAGGAAAAGGAAGGGAAAAAGAAGGAGAAGGGAAGAGGAAGGGAAGGGAAGGACATTTATTAAGTGGTTGCTATATTATGTAACTGAACAGTTTTCTTTTCAATGACATCACAGAAAAATATGTTATTTAAATGTGCACTTATGATTCATATTAATCCACAAGATTCAAACAGACATAATTTATATATGCATGCCAGCATTTTTTGCACAATGCATCTGTATGGATTCCACCAGATTCTTCTTCCAGAGCTTCCTTGTGTCATTAGAGATGACTGACTTCTTGAATCTTACATCCATGGAGCATAAGCCCTAAAAGTTCCTATGACTTCTCCCCCCCAAAAAAAACAAAACAAAACTTTGAGTACCTAGTATTTTGAGGCCCAATAATAAATTCCATGCCACTTTTCCAAAAACAGTCTTATTCAATTCAGAAAATCAAAGCTGACTTTTTGTCAAAGTAATCCAGAATAAAAAGGTGATTCAGAGAATCTAAGTTAAAATCCTATCTCTGAGGCTTATTTAGGAAGACCTGAGTTCAAATCCAGCTCCACATAGTTACTAATTCTGTGGCCTGGCAAATCACTTGATCTTTGCCTCCCTCAGTTCTCACATCTGTAAAGTAAAGATAATAATAGCACCTGCCTACTTTCTTTTTTTCACCATGGTACTGTCCAAAGATTAAACTTTGGGATACAGTAGAGGAGAAGTTTGCACTGGGAAAAAGTTTGATCTATCTATCTAACTATCTATCTCCAAGGCCCTTCTCAGAAGCCTGAAAGCCACAAAGAGAAATGACTATCCCCAGTTTTAATTCCTCATGCCATTGATTCCACCTATTCAATTAATCACATTTTAATGTTTTTAATCTATTTCATTTCTTCCTTACTTTTATTTCCAAATATATCATATTCTAATTCTGATTATAATTATTTTATTACAACTTCTTTCTCCACCTCCACCCCCTAGTACTAGATTGTAAACTCCCTGAGGACAATGATTATGTTTTCCCCCCCAGTATTCTCCAGTACTCCAAGATTTAGCATTTAGAAAGGGCTCTTAGCAGATATTTGTTGTGTAGGGAAATAAAGAAAAAATTAACTTTTTTTTAACAAAGTTAAAAGTTTAAAAATTGCCTTTTATTATTTCTCCCTACTACTTTCATACAAATGCAAATGCTATTCTTTAAGAGACTAACTGTAATACACACGAACATTCATCTTTCTCCTAGTTTCTCTTCTTTCCAACCATCTCAGCCCACTTTCCAATAGGTCTCTCATACAGTCACAGAACTATCCAATACAGATGAATTCCTGATGTACCAAAATGGAGTTTCATTTATCAAATAAAATAAGAAAAATCAAAAGCAGACCTGCCCTTATTTGTAGACCCTAACTTGATTTCAAGTGTCTCCTCTTTGGAACTGGCCTCTGGGTATGGAAGCTATGACAGAGGCTCAAGACAGATACTCACAGATTTTTTTTTTCTTTTTTTTTCCTCAGGTATCTCAAAAACTTTAGGAATCACTCTGGAGGTTGAAAGTGCACATCCTTCATTTTCCTTGTCAGCTAAAGCTTTGCTTTTTTATGTGTGTCTTTTTTTCCCTGTGGCAGAATCTTGCATTGTTCTGAACCTAAGTGCATATCACTTTAGTGAATGTGTAGCAGTTCTTTTCTTACAAACTCTAAAGGACTTTCCAGAGAGATTTTTTTTTTTTAAGTCACTACTAAGGAGAGCTTTCTATTCCCCTGTAAGAAAATAGCTTACCATTCCCAGTTAATGTGGTATTTTTATTTTACAATGCAAATCCAGAGTAGATTGTAGAAGAGGTGGCTAGAGGAATTTGTAAATGATATTAAAGCCATGGAACTGGAAACTGAGAGAACAGAAAAACTGCATGAAATGTGACATTTAAAGTAAGTCTTAAGAGAGACTAATGATTCTAAGAGATAAAAATGAGTACAAAGCACATGCAAAGCATGGAGGGTAAAAGAGGCAGATACTGAAAAAAAAGATATGGTTTCTTATTGTTATGCCTCAGTTTCCCTGAATTATAATACCTCAGTTTCCATGCCTCAGTTTCCCTGAATTGTTCTGCCTCAGTTTTCCTGGTGGCAATCCCACATTATCATCTCATCTAAATATGTATATAGAGCCCTTATCTCACATATAATAGGTAATTAGCCTTACGTGTTCTGCTGTCCAATTCAAGCATACCTTTTCTGAGTTTCAGCCCTTTCTCTACAAGGACTGGGATAATTGGGGCTGAGGAGCTCTGGCCACTCTGGCATTCCAAAGAATCATAAAAGTCCAGATGGCTAATCTCAAATGCTTGGGCATCTTGTGGCCCAGACCTCCTGACTCCTGATCTACCACCTTTTTATCAGAATTCGTGATCCTTCCTTCTTACCCCCAACCTGTCAGAACTGAATTATAATCTTTTCTGGAATTTCTACTCAACCAGTGCTCTGCCCCGCCTCTTGCCTTTATTTCCCTGCTACCTGGAGTCCCATAAAAGTCTCTGGAATTATTTGCTCATTGCTGGATACTTTGAGAAAAGAATCCCCCATTCAGCCAGCAGGGGGGTTGGGTATGGATCCTGTTCAGCTGCCAGTCCAAATTTTCCAATATTAAAATATTAAAAATCTCTAATCTCTGTCTTGCCTCAGTTTCTCCAGCATTACACTATATCAAGAACAAGGAGGGAGGGAAATCAGTTGGCAAGACTCGGGTGTGGAAAGGGGAATACATCTTAAGACTAGAAAGGTAAACTGAGGCCAAATTATAAAGACCTTTAAATATCAAAGAACAGAATTCATATTTAATTCTAGATCTTGGTGACAAAGACTCAGTAGAGTTGAGTTAATAAAGAAATAACACAATCAGACCTCTACTTTAGAAGAATCCCCTCCAGAGTTGTGTGTAGGAGGTATTGGAATGGGGTGGGATAGCCAGGGATGGCAAATAGAAAGTCATCATAATAATTCATGGGAAAATAGATGAGACTATCTGAAGTAATGGATGTGAATAGTGCAAAGAATGGGGGGAACAATGGGAACAAGTTCAGAGTTTATAGTTAAGAAATATGGATTTAAGAGTTGTTAATTGTATAATCCTGTGTCTGATGGGTGTGACATTTGGCAAGTTGCAGTACCTCTGGGACCTCAGTTTCTTTGTTGTAAAAATATGGGATTGAACTAAATGAATTCTGAGATCTCATCCAGCTCAAGATTTACCTCTGATCCAATGTTCCTAATTGTATTACACTTCCTTGAACCTCAGTTCCTTTATCTGTAAAATGGACACAAAATAATAATTTCACCACTTTCCTTATAGAGTTTTGATGGGAAAACATTAAAGGGGATATAAAAAAATGGTAGCAGTATACAATAAATTCCTTATTTAGTTAGTAACTGACTCTAGATTAGCTTCCAAGATGAGAATTTAGAATGTGAATTGGTACTCACTTTTGACAAAAGCCTGAAATTCATTTCCCCTAGAATAAAAAGAATAACATCTTCTAATTCTCATTTTGTGATGGGAAACTTTTAGGCAATATTTTCTGCTTTATTTTTTCATTTGCATAATTCCTAGGCTGCAATGCTGCAAAACCTTTTGAAATTTTAAATAGATTACAAAAATGTCATGTCAGATTTGAAAACTGTCACTAGCAGTGGGGTTTTAATTATGAATTCTTTATAAAAGAGAAAACTGCTTTTCCTGTGGCAGTAACATTTTACATAATACACAAACTCTGAAGAAGAGGTATGTTCAAAGGCTTTAGAAATAATAAAAATACTTGTGATGCTCACATCTGACCATATTACTTCTCTCTTCAAACATACTCAATGGCTCCCAATTGTCTCAAGAAAAAATAAAAGCTCTTCATTCAGGCATATAAATCCCTTCATAGTACAGTTCAGCCTGATATAAGAATACATTTTGTATGATACTCCTTCTATTATACAATCTCCATTATAGTCAAATTGACTACTTGTTGTTACCTGAACTTGACAGTATAAATCCTACCTTCATGCTTTTATAAAGCCTATCCCCTTAGGCATGGAGTACATCCCTTTCTTAAAATCAGCTAAGATCAGAGTTCTTAGTTATCTTCAGAATTCAGGCCAGATGTCTTCTCTTATCACTTGTTTTTAGTATTTTTTCTTCATCTACATTAACATGATTAATGTAATATATCATTGTTGTTCAATCTTTATAATCATATCTGGCTCTTACTGACCCCATTTGGGGTTTTCTTGGATGAATACTAGTTTTTTTTTTGCTATTTCCTTCCCCAGCTCATTTTACAGATGAGGAAACTGAGCAAACAGGATTAAGTGACTTGGTCACACAGCTAAGAAGTGTCTCAGTTCAAATTCACGAAAATGAGTCTACCTGATTCCAAATCCAATGTTCTATCCATTGAGTGATCTGTATACCAATATCGGAGGGGGGTGGGGAGAAAGAGAGAGAGAAAGAGAAAGAAAGAGAACGAGAAGAGAGTGAGAGAGAGACATACACACACACACATATATATACATGCATATTATTTATATATATATATATATATATATGCATGCATAACAGATAAGCATGTGTATATACATATTATATGCTAGTTGTATATGATATGTGTGTATATATAATATGCTTCTATGAATTACAAATTGCTCATGCTTTGTCATATATTTCCACAACCCACAGTTGCCTGAGAAACCTGCAAATATAGCTTGTATATATGTTTTTGGAGATGCAGACAAGAAGATCCCCAACTCCCATACAAGCATTCCAGGTAACATTGTATTTTGGGTACAGGACATCCTTGATCTACACAGACTTGTACACACAAACAGACTCTGAAACAGACTGAAACAAAATAAAGGACTGCTAATAACTCATAAATAGTTGATACAATTATATTCTCCCTCCAAAGAGTTTTTTCTTCTCTAGGGTCCTGAAATTATTCATGTTTATAATGTCAAAATCATCCCGTTATTTGGATTCTTTGTAAAAAGCAAATAAAGTTGCTGTCTTTGTAAGCTTTCATACTTAGTTTTGATGTTAAACAATTATACAGGCATTTATATTTTTGTTGCTATAATTAAGGTATTAAATTCCCCCAGAGAAATAAAGTTGTGCTTGTTAAAGGGGCAACTCCTTCCAATTGACTTGCACCATTTGACTAATTCATAATAATAATACATCAAAATCCAAAATTCCTTGCTCTCCTATATTGTGATATTGGTTCCTTGCTTTTTTCTATCAAGACTTCATAGGCAAACCACTTTTCTATAAAATATTGATACTCAATGAGAAATATTAGCAACTCTCCATTCATTGATAGAAGATGGAATAATGGAACTTTGAATTGGGATTTGCTGCCATTGTGACACAGTTCCCTTTTATTGTCCTGACTCAGTTTCCTTAAGTTGTTCTGTCTCAGTTTCCCTAAATTTTTCTGCCTCAGTTTCCCTGAATTATTCTGCCTCAATCCCCTTAGTTGCAAATCCCCCTTAGGTTCATTAAGACTGATATAACTCAGGGCTACTTACTCTAAAGTTATAAATTGTCAATGTGTAAACTCAAAATAAGGGGGAGTTCAGATTTCCTGGCTCCTAACTCCTCCTAAATCATCAAGAATTTAGGGTCCTACTCCTTATCCTGTCATTGCTTTTCTTTATCCCAATTTTTCAGAATGTCTGGTGCCTCCCCCCACCCTGTCAGAACTGGATTGATAGTCCCTTCCCTTTCTCAGTGCTCTGACTCTACCCCTGCCTCAGTCTACTCCTGTACCTGAGCCATGTGTATATATACTTCATGGGAAGCACACATTAGCTGCTGGATGCTTTGGACATCAGTCCTGGGGGCAGCATGTCCTCAGCACAAACTCTCCCTTTCAAATAAATTATTAAAAACTTTCTAATCTCTACCTTGCTTCAGTTTCTCCAGCATTACACTATCAAGGAAATCTATAATACTGGTGTCATACACTCCCCACCCCCAAAAGAAAAATAAATAAAAATAAATAAAAAAAAAACGCTTACTAAAAAGTTTGATATCAGGACTATGTTTCTTAGGAAAACTGCCTTTCCCCCCTCCTCTAACCCATGACTACCACTATCCTTTTTATCTAGAAATATTATAGTTCAGAAATTCAACATTATCTAAGAATTCACCTCTCCTTTAACCAGGGGGCTGTGATTCAAGAAATCCCCATATTCCATCAGAAAGATGGAATTCAGAAACTCTCACCATGTGATCATTCTTAGCTTCACCATTTTATAAAAAGAATATATATGATAAGATGAGCTCTAAATCTAAAGCTCTAAATTTAAATCTAAGCTCTAAATCTGTAGTCATTATAACCTTTTGATCTTCTCTACAGCTGTCACCAGGTTAATAAATTATACCACTGCCTCTTCAAGGGTTGAATCAATATGTGAAATCTAAGAAGTCTCCTTTTTAGATGGGCATGGGTCTCCAGTTAAGATGAAATCCTTGAAACCAGGGACCAATTTTCCTCCTCTCTTTGTTTTCCCAGTGCTTACAAAATAGGTGCTTAATAAATTCTTGTTGATTTTGACTTTTCTTTGACACAGGAGTCTTCTCAGAACCAAAGTTTATTACTAGCTCTACTTTTCTTTCAGAGTCTCTCCAAAGGAAAGCCAGATGAAGGAAAAATAAAATTCTGCAATTGAGATCATTGTTTTAAAGACAAAAAAATGAGGTGCAGTGATCTGTTGCATAAGTATCTGAATTAACCAGGATATCTATGATTAGTTAAAAACCTCTCCACCAAGAAACACCAGAACACCAGATAGGTACAATCAAAGAGCTAGACAAGAATATATTATTCTTTCTTCTCTTCAGCTTATCGGGTTAATCAGAAAGAAGTCCCAATCAATTTCAGGAATATCTTATTTGCTTTCTGTTTCTGAAATGCTCTCCCTCTTTATCTCCTATGCCTAGCTTCCCTGGTTTTCTCCAAAACTTCCTTTTGGGAATTAATTACCCTTCCTTTGGGAAGAGACCTTTCTTACTTCCCCTTAGTGCCCATTCCTTCTCCCTGAGATAACTTCCTATACACCCAGAATATATTGTGTTGTGCTCTCAGTTTTGTTCCTACTCTCTATCCCCGATCAGAATATGAAATCCTTGACAGCAGAGACTCTTTTGTACTTCTCCATCTATTCAGTTCCAATCACAGTGTCTGACACATAATAAGGATTTAATTTTTTATCATCCAGCAAAATGCAAACTCCTTGAAGAGATTGTAGGATAAGGTAAGAAAATTCTATATATGGTTTCAAAGGGGAAAAAATGCTATGCAAACATTGAGCATTAATTATTATGAAGCCCAGTGTGGTTTAGTTTGCTACTTTGCTGCTGACAAAGTTCTCAGATATCTCGGATCACAGTGATTTGGGGTACTCAGTGCCCTCCTCCAATTCTTTTTCAGATTATGTATTTCTAAATTTTTCACTACTTGTAGCTGCACTTGAGAAGAAGGAAGAAAAGGGAAAATATTAAAAAAAATAAAAACAGTATTAGTTTAAACTAAGTTCAATCAACATTTTCCTGTATGCCGAGCCCTTGCTAGGTTCTGGGGAAACAAAACAAAACAAAACAACAACAACAACAACAACAACAAAAACAAAAAACTAACCTGTACTCAAGAAACTCACTTTCTAAATTAACTATGAATAAATTTAGACAAAATTCTATAAATGAAGTGTAAAACATATATGTCTTTCCTGTTCTGCAGAAGAGAAGTTGACTAATTGTTGTTCAGGGTTTGTTTTTGTGAGGAGATTCAGAAAATCTCCAGACTTAAAGATAAATTGAAATTAGATATTTGTGTATTGGATCTCATTATCAGAATTTTTTCTTAGACTTTATTGTTCCCACCTTCTATAGTACTAATGAATATAAATGTATTAATACTCTAATGCCCCTGAGGGAAAAAGTTTGGGGCTTTTGTTTAGTTTTTGAATCCTAAAAGGAGAAGAAAGTACTGTATTCTAAATTCCTGCTACTTTTTTTTTTATTTCCCCAGATTTTAGCACAGTTCCAGGCACACAATAAGTCAACCAAACATTCCTTAAGTATGTATTTCATGCCAAAGACTGCTAAGCACAATAATAACAAGTTTAAGTTACAAAAAGAGGCAAAAGACAGCCCCTATCTTCAAAAAGCTAATCATCAATTGGAGGAATAAAAAAAGTAAACAAATGTGTTTGCTACATACAAACAAGCTACATGTGAGATAAATACAAATAAATGACAAAGGGAAGAGACTAAGATTAAGAGATTTGGAAAGGCTTTCATTTGAAGGTAGGATTTTAATACTGAGACTTAAAGGAAGCCAGAGAAATATGGAGGTGGAGATAACAATGAAGAGAATTTCAGACATGGGGGACAGCTGGAGAAAAATGTCTGGATCCAAGAGTTGGAGTATCTGGTTCATGGAACAGCAAGGAGACTAATATCACTAGGTCAAAGAGTAAGTGGTCAGGATTAAAGTATAATTTATATTATAATTTACATATGTGTAATACATAATATATATAAAGTATAATAAAGTATAAAGAGCTAGTTTTTGAAGGCCTTTTTAATGGTCAAACAAAATATCATATTTGATTCTGGAGGTGATAGGGAGTCCAAGAGTTTGATTGGGGAGGGAGTGACTTGTGTCACTTGTGTGGGGATGGTCAGACTTGTGTTTTAGGAAATAACTTTGGTGGCTAAATGGAAGATGGATTGGAGCAAGGAGACAAATGAATCAGACAGACTGATCCACCAATAGGCTATCGTATTAATCTAGAAGTGATGAAGGTTGTCATTACAGAACTGGCAGAGAGAGAAGAGGATATATTAGAAAGATATTGCAAAGATGAAATCAATCATAGGTACTTAATAATTATTGACTGAATGAATGACCAGTCTAATTTTTGTTCTTCACTCAAATCCAATAATTCTTTCTCTTTTTTTAGCGAAGAAGGTTCCCTTAATTTGTTTTTCCAGAATGTCACAGAATGCTAGAGCTCATAGGAACCTTGTTTCATTCATACCAATATAGATGTAGCTTTTACATAACAAGTGGTCATCCAAGGTTTACTTGAATATATCAATTAAAACAGAATTCACTGCTACCTGAAAATTCTCACCCCAGTTTTGGAGAGATGTAATTCTTGGGAGGGGGAAAGAAAGGTTTTTTTTTACAAATTTATATGATAACTTTTAAAAGAATAGAAAGTTGTACATAGATTTATGCAATATTTTTATTATACTATATTGTGGAAATTTCTGTTTTATCCTATAAATTAAAAATTAAAAATATTTTAAGAGTATTTATTTATATCAAACTTAAATATGCATTTTAAAAACCTCTCTTCATTCTTCCTACTTCTGTCCTCTGAAGTCAAGCAGAATAAGACAAACATTTTTGATAGACAACTCTTCAAATACTAGTGCCCCACTTGTTCTAAATCTCCTTCTCTTTCCCAGGTTAAACAAATATAGTCAATTTGACCCTTCACTACGTAACTTGAAACTGAGGTTTCACCATCCTGGTACTCTCTGCTAAATGGTATTATTGTTGTTCAATCGTTTCATTCATGTCCAAATCTTTGTGACCCCGTTTTGGTTTTTTATGAGGTTTGGGTTTTTTTTTTTTCAAATATACTGGAGTTGTTTGCCATTTCCTTCTCTAGCTCATTTTACAGATGAAGAAACTGAAGTAAACAGGGTTAAGTGACATGTCCAACAGCTGGGCTGTTGGACTAATAAGTATCTGAGGCTGGATTTGAACTTGAACTTACAATGATGAATCCTCCTAATTTCAGGCCCATTGCTCTATATGCCAAGTCATCCAGCTGCCCCAATACACTGCTAAATACTCATCAATTTATCGATTGTTATCCTCACTAAAACACAGCCACTTCGAACTGAACACAATATTCCAACTATAATCTCATCATAATATTCTCACCTAGGATAGCCAAATTCTGAGCACAACAAGAATTTATAATATTCAATGGATTCAATAAGTATCTGCCAGAGGATGAACTATATCCCACCATTTGAATGAGGATAGGTGGTCAGCTGTCTTTTAGAGGGAGGCAAATCCAAGAAGCTTTAGATGGCAAAGGTCAAAGAGTAGAGTCCAAGTTCTAAAGGGATCATTTTGATATTAGAATTCTCCTTGGAAAAAAAGGTTTTATCAAGTCCACAGAGGGGACACATGGGCTGCTTTGTAGATATTTTAATTTCAAAGAACATTTTGACTTAATGTCAGGGGAAAACTCTCCAACAGTTTGAACTATCCTAAAGTGGAATGAGATGCATAATGACATAGTAAGTTTTCCCTCATTAGAGATCTCTAAGCAAATACAACATGGTCATTTGTAAGGGGATTTGTAAAATCAATTCTTTCAAAGAAAAGATGGGACTCTGAGGTTTCTTATGACTAAGATTCTGTTAAAAGTCATGGTACGAGGAAAATCATCAGGGCCCAAGAAAGAAAAATACAATAATAACAAACCATTTGGAAAGAAGAAATGTAGTAAGAAAGTTTGATTCCAGATGAAGCAGGTCACCACCTCCTGACAGAATGATGATGGAAACAGGGTGCATAGTGAGATATAGATTTCTGGATCTATCTGGACTGATGTGAAAAGTTGTTTGACTTAATTTTGTAGATTCGTTATAATGCCTGTAGTTTTCTTTTTTCTTTTTTCCCTATTAAGGTTGGAAAAAGGTGAGAAGATAAAAAAAATAATTGTTTTTAAAATCATGGAGGTTTGGCTTCAGTGGCCCAGTCTTACTATTTTTATGATCTAATATGAAAATAAAAATAATAACAGAAATACCAACAATTATTCAGGATTTTAATGTTTACAAAGATAGATATATATGCATATGTGTTATATATACATGCATATATGCATACACATGTATATACATATATGTGTATGTAGACACAAATATATACATATTATGTACATGTTATAGCATAGTGTATGCATGTGTGTACATATATGTCTATACTGTGTGTACTTATACATACATACAATCATATAGATATGCATACATATACAAACATAACTTTAGAATCACAAGAATCTTGTGAGGAAGGTAATGTAGGAGTTATTTTTCCCATTTTACATGCAAAAGAGAGAAACGATGATATAATAAGAAAAATTCTGGATTTGGAATTAGGCTTGGGATTCAAATCTTGCCTCTGTCTATGTAACTTTGGCCAAGTCTCTTGATATCTCTCATCTATACGAACATATACCTGCACTAGATGATTACTCATGTCTTTTCATTGCAAAATATATGATTTAGGTCTTCTGCTGTGATCTACAATAAGTCATTTAATCCCTCTGGGTCTCAGTTTCTTCATTTAGAGTATGGATAGTATTAAACTAGATGAGAACTGAAGTCCCTTCTAGTTATTCATGTATAAATTCTGTATTCTAAGGTGTATATGGATTTCCCCACGACAGAGCTGGGACTCTAAAGCTGGCCTGCAGAGGACGTAAGGACTTTGTTCTTGTCTGAAGGCTCCCTGAATTGCTGCACAGAAAATCTTTGGGATTCTCCAGTAGAATCACATCAAACTGATTCAACCATTCAGTGAAGCAATTTGGAACTATGCCAACATGGCTATAAAACCATGCATAATCACTGTTCTAGCAATACCATTACTATCCCTAAAGAGATAAAAAAAAAAAAAAAAAACAAAAAGGAAAAGAACCTATTTGTACCGAAATTTTTACAGCAGCTCTTTTCTGGGAGAAAAGAAATTGGAAACTGAGGGAATGTTCATCATTTGGGTAATGGGTGGATAAATTGCAATTATGTGGTTATGATAGAATACTATTGTCCTACAAGAAACAATAAGCAGGATGCTCTCAGAAAAACCTCAAGACTTTCATGAGGTGCTACAAAGTGAAGTATACTATGTACAAAGTAACAACAGTATTGTAAGATGATTCACTACAAAGGACTTGGCTATTCTCAGAAATACAATGATCCAAGACAACTCTCATAAATGTTATTCATACCCAGAGGAAGATCTGATGGTATCTGAAGATAAATTGAAGTATATATTTTTTCACTTTATTTTTCTTTAGGGGTTTGTTTGTTTTGTTTTGGTCTATGTCTTCTTTCACAACATAACTATTGTGGAAATGTTTGGCACAACTACACATGCATAATCTATATGGATTTGCTTTCGTTCTCAATGGTGAGTGGAAAGGGAGAGAATCTGGAACTCAAAGTTTTAAAAACCAGTGTTAACAATTGTTTTTATCTGCAATTGGGAAAAATAAAATACTAAATAAGAAAAAAAAAGTAAGCTCATGAAAACACAGGCTTCCTTATCAGCATTCAAACCCAAATGAAATCAGTAATTCAAAGAGAATACTTGGTCATAAAGCCTGGGTAATTCTCAGCAGGAAGGCTCAAACAAATTAGGGCAGCCCAAAATTAGGTCGGAGAGAATTCACTAAAGTGGTATCCCACATTTGAGCAGCCTTTGTTAGCAGATGTAATAGAATCTAAAATTTTATAAAGAGACTTAATCTATTTCATTATGTTTTGCGTCCTTCTGTGTAATAAATCATTTGCCATCAGCAGCTCTGACAAATGTAACTGACTTTATAAATAATGGGTCAATATCAACTTTGTCATAAATTTATTCTAACTTTGGAAGCCGGCCCAACAGCTACTCTTGTTTTGATTTCTGGCAACAAGAGTCATGATTCATAATTAGCATTGACTTTAAAACATGGAAATGCATTTGATTTTCTCAAAGAGAAAGGTTTGTTCGAGTGAAAAAAAATTATTTCCCTCTAATTATATACTTTTTTAATGATATTTTCTGTCTGCATTTTTATTGTGCTACAGGTAGAAAATTCATTTAAAGTGACCACAAAGAAATGCAACTGAAAAATGTTGTAATCAGAGGGAGTGAGTTCAAATCCTGATTCCCATTTGCTAATATTGTAACACTGGACAAGTAGTTTAATCTCTATACCTCAGTTTCCTTATCTACAAAAGGTAGAGTTTAGAATAGATGGCCTATAAGATCTTTTCTAGCTCTAAATCTATCATCCCATTAAATATCAAAATTTAGATTCATATCATTACCAATTTCCATTCCAAAGAACTGACCAATACATCCATCAATCAACAAACATTTATTAAGTACTGTGTGCTTGGCAGTGGGGATACAGAGACAAAAATGAAATAATCCTAAGGGAACTGAAAGCCCATTAGGGAAGAGAACATGAACATATATAAATAAGCAAATATATACATGTACATACATAGTCATAATACATACATACACATACATGCATGCATATCAACACAAACCACACAATATACATAAACACACATAAGTGCACATATATTTATATTTTCATGTCAGAACTACTGATGGCAAATGATTTATTGCAAATGATTTTGGTAGAGAAAAATCAGAGCAAAAGGGAAAAACCATGGGAGAGATTAAAAAAACAGAAAAATGAAGGGAACATAATATATGCTGATTTATATTCAGTCTCCTGAGTTTTTTTTTTCTGGATGTAGAAAAGCATTTTCTGTCTGAAGTCTCTTGAGATAGCTTTGGATCACTGAATTACTGAGAAGAATCAAGTCTTTCATAGTTGGTCATTGCACATCCTTGCTGTTGTTGTGTACAATGTATTCCTGGTTCTGCTTGTTTTGCTCAGCATTAATTCATATAATTCTTTCTAGGCCTTTCTACAATCAGCTTGTTCATTTTTATACAACAATAATATTCCATTTTCTTCCTGTTTCACAACTTGTTCAGTCTTTCTCCAATTGATGCACATCCACTCATTTTCCAATTCTTTGCTACCACAAAAAGAGCTTCTAAGAACATTTTTGCACATCTGGGTCCTTTTCCTTTCTTTATGATATCCTTGGCACTGCTGAGTCAAAATGCATGCACACTTTTAAAGCCCTTTGGGCTATAAATTGCTCTCCAGAATGGATGGATCATTTCATAACTATACCAACAATGCATTAGTGTCCCAGTTTTCCCTCATCCCCTCCAACATTTATCATTATCTTATCCTGTCATAGTAGCCAATCTGAGATGTGTGAAGTAGTACCTCAGAGTTGTTTTAATTTGCATTTCTTTAATCAATAGTGATTGAGAGCATTTTATATGATTATATATGGCTTTAATTTCATCATCTGAAAATTGTCTCTTCATATCCTTTGCCCATTTATCAATTGATGAATGATTTGTAGTCTTATAAATTTGACAGTTCTTATATATTTTAGGAGTGAGACCTTTTTCAGAAACATTGGCTATAAAGAATTTTTCCCAGTTTTGTACTTTCCTGTTAATCTTGTTTCTGTCTGTTTTGTTTGTGCAAAAACCTTTTAATTTAATGTAATCAAAGTTGTCCATTTTGCCTTTTACAATGTTCTCTAGTTCTTCTTTGGTCATAGATTCCTTCCTTCTCCAAAGATCTGAAGGGTAAATTATGCCTTGCTCTCCTAATTTGTTTATGGTATCCTGTAAGTCCAAATCATTATCTATTTTGACCTTATTTTGGTATGAAGTGTGAGATATAGATCCATGCTGAGTATCTAACATATTATTTTTCAGTTTTCAAAGCATTCTTTGTCAAATAGTGAGATCTTATTCCAAAAGCTGGAATTTGGGGAGATAGCAAAAACAAGATTGCTATAGACTTTATTATGTTATGTATATTTAATTTATTCTACTGATCCACCACTGATCCAACACCATTTCTTAGCCAGTATTAATGACTTTAATGACTGTTACTTTATAATATAGTTTTAGGTTTGGTCCTGCTAAGCCACCAAAGTTTGTGTTGTTTTTTTTTTTTTTCATTTATTCCCTTGATATTCTTGACTTTTTGTTCTTCTAGGCAAATTTGATTATTATTTTTCTAGTTCTATAAAATAATTTTTGACAGTTTGATAGGTATGGTCCTGAACAAGTAGGCCAATTTAGGCAGAATTGCCATTTTTATTATGTTAGCTTAGCCTACCTATAAGCAATTGATATTTCTCTAATTGTTTAGATCTGACTTTATGTGAGAAGTGTTTTGTAATCATGTTCATATAGTTCTTGTGTTTCTCCTGATAGGTAGACCCTGAAGTAGTTTATTTTGTTTACAGTAATTTTAAATGGAATGTTTCTTTATACCTCTTGCTGAAGGGCTTTGTCAGGAGACAAAGATGTAGAACTGCTAATGATTTGTGTGAGTGTATTTTATATTCTGCAACTTTACTAAAGATGTTAATTGTTTCCAGTAGGTTTTTGGATGATTTTCCAGGATTCTGTAGTAGATCATCTGCAAAGAGTGATAGTTTTATTTTCTCATCGCCTATTCTAATTCCTTTAATTTCTTTAGTTTCTTTTTTCTTTTCTTATTGCTATTTATATGTATTCTTATTTGTGCATCACAAGTATTTGTGAGGTCAATACTGTGAAAAAAACTTTACTCATTTGACAGATCAGAAAACTGAGATCAAGAGAATTTAAGGATTCAGAAGTGGAAGGAACATGGGAGGTCATTTAGTATCACCTCCTTCATTTCACAGATGAAATAACTGAGGCTAAAAGAAGTTCCATGACTTCCTCAGGATTACAAGGCTGTAGATTTCAAGATGAAAATAAACAGGAAGGATACCTAGTCTCACTGGCTCATTATAGATGCGAGAACCCAGGGGGAAATGACTTGACAATTATCAAACAGGACCCGTCAGGTTTTTAAATCAAATCTTCTGACTCCAAATCTTGAACTATTTTTCTTTTGACCATGTTTCTTGTCTGAGCCTCCTTTTGTTTCCATCTATAAAATGCAAGATGCAGTGGATAGGGTGTAAGGGCTGGAATCAGGAAGGCTCAAGTTCAAATTCAACCTTAGACACATAACCAGTAAAGTTACTTCACTGTTCGCCTCAGTTTCCTCATCTGTAAAAATGAACTGGAGAAAGAAATGGCAAAGCATTCTAGTATCTTTGCCAAGAAAACTCCAAATGGGGTCATGGAGAGTTGGGCATAACAGAACAACAAAATAAAAGCAAAGATTATTAGCCAGCTAATTAAAGTCCAAAAGATTGAACCAAAGTTTTCCTCATTCAAAGGTCAGCAACAAATTTTCTACCAAGTCATTATCATTCTGACTTATAATAAAAACTTGCCTACTTCTTTGATGGAAGGTAGGAGACTAAGGTTACATTTGCTAAATAAAATCAGGAATGGTTTCTGTATCACTTTGCTTTATCTGGGTTTTGTTTATTTGTTGTTTTTAGGTTTATTTTGTTTCTTTGTTTGTCTGTTTTTTACCAAGGAAGGTTGTAGGGAAGGCTTGAAGGGTGTTACAGGGAAGTCACAACAATTCAGATGAAGCCAAATAAACAAAACAAACAAAAAAACCCAGCATCTCCAACAAGACCCATGAGTCATGTAACATTGGAACAAGTGACCCATATATTGTTTAGTTGTTCACCTATTTTTCAGTGTTGTCCAACTCTCTTGTGATCCCATTTGGAGTTTTCTTGGATGAGACACTGGAGTGATTTGCCATTTCCTTCTCCAGTTCATTTTACAGGTAGGGAAACGAAGACAAACAGGATTAAATGACTTGCTCAGGGACATCCAGCTGGTAAAATGAACTCAGAAAGATGAGTCTTCCTGACCCAGACCCAGCACTCTATCCACCACATCCCTTATCACTGGCTCACATATATGATGGACATAGAGATTTGGAATAGCCCTCCCCATACCTTAGGAAGAATGGAGTTCCATCTCCTGGGAGATGCAAGAGGACAATTAGGGATTAGAGATCAATCCTTTACTCTCCTATCTTCAAATGGGTATTGGATTGGAAATTATATCTATTGCAAAAAAAAAAATGATATTGGAAATGTAGGAGCTAGGTTTATTTTCCCTAAGGCAATTCAGATTAAGTGATTTGCCCAGGGTCACACAGCCAGGAAGTGTTAAGTGTCTGACACCATATCTGAACTCAGTTCCTCCAGATTTCAGAGCTGGTGCTTAGCTGCTGATTCTTTGAGGAAATTCAGGATAAAATTCACTTTCCCCAGTCATTCCAAGGTGAGAAGTGGAATTAATTTTATCCTAGACTTTAAGGGTAACAGTGAACTTAATGTGGGCAATCTATCCTCAGCTCTTCACCATTCATTTTTATTCAAAAGATAATCACAGACAGAAAGCAACCATGTTTATTAAGATAAACATCTCTTGGGAAAGCCATACAGGTTACTTAAGATACTTTGCTTGGCATTCAAAGCTATCTAGCCCCATCTTATGTTTTTCAGTCTTCCTACACATTAATCCCCAAGAAATACCCTAGATTTCTTTACTGTTTGAACTATATACTCCATCTCTCAGCACTAGGCATTTTCTCTGGGGTTTCTAAAACCCAACTAGTATCTCTCACCTCCTACAGGAAGCCTTCCCCAACTCTTCTTAATTCTAGTATTTTCTCCTCTTCTAATTACTTCCTCCTTATTCTGTTTGTAGCTTCCTTTGTATATATGTGTTTGTTGTCTTCCGCCTTAAACTGTAAGCGTCTGTTTTTTGCCTCATTTCATCCTGGCCATAGTGGGAGCTTAATAAATGTTTATTGAATGAGTGAATTGATAAGATACACGAAAGCAAAAAAGGCCCTGTAATAGTGAAATGAAATCTCATTTCAGTTGGAAAGAAAAATCAGTAGCCTAGGAGGTCCAGGTGCTGGAAGTCAAGGAATGTGTTGGGAAGCCCCTTCCTCCTGAGATGCCTATAGTTCTGAGAATCTCCTCTTCACAATTCAAAGCCCACACCTTTCCCCTTGCCTTGTAAAATGTGCTTTTCCCATTTCACTTTCCTAGAAGTCTCTAAACCATTTAGGAGACTTACTTCTTTCCACATGTGCAACATCTCTTCAGGGTACCACCATTCCTGCCTGAGGGATGAGACTACACATCAATAAAATATTTTTTTAAAGAAAAGCTGTTACTGTGAAGAACGAATTTAAAATGCACTGAGGAAAAACAAAATTTGGAGCAATAAGTTTAATGTCTATCAGTGAACAGGCAGCATCCATGGCCCAAAGAGACATAAGTAGAGTTCTTAGTACTGAATTCAGCAAAAATACATTAGTGTGAGTCCTATGATCGTTTGACAGTATGAGAGTCTTACAATAATAACTTTCTATGACCGAGCTCTAATATATTTTATCTGCCTCAGCAGGTAAATTAGAAGCTGTGGGGATATATTTTTAAGTAAATAAAAATAGTTTCTATTTGTAACTTTGGTGTAAGTGAGACTTAATGGATCCCTTTGGTTCTCATGTAAGAAAAAAGGCTGAACAATTGATGTGCTAAAGTACTAGAATACTCCAATTAGACCAATGACAGGGAGGGGAGGAGAATCCAGGACTACCCACTCTGAGCTCCCAATCCTGCAAAAGTTAGTAATCAACATAGTTACAATAATAATAATTAATGATGATTATGACAGCAATAACAATTTTAGCATTTGTCACCCTTTGAGGTTTGCAAAACACTTTACAAATATTATATCATTTTATTCTCACAGCATCCTAGGAGTTAGGTCATATTATTAACATGTCCTTTTGACATATAAGGAGATTGAGGCAGGCAGAACTTGTCCTGTTATGCCACAGTTCTCTTTAACTGTCCTGACTCAGTTTCCCTGTACGAGTTTCCCTCGTCTCAGTTTCCTTAACTGTTCTGTCTCAATCTCTTTAGTTGTAAATCCCCCTCTGACCCAGTAAGACTGAGGATTATTTGCTCTAAGATTATACATTAGCAAGATAAACAAGAGAGTAGACCTCCTGACCCTTTTCTGCCCTCAAGAATTTACAATATCCCTCTAAAATATTCCAAGATACCTCACTGATATCTTTACTTCTTTGTATTCAGACATCCTGTCTCTGGGTTTTCTAGGATTTATGGCCTCCCTATCCTGATAGTGGTTTTCCCTCACTTCTTACCCCTTCCTTTGTTTAGAGAAAAGGTATTTAAGTAGTTGAGATTCCTCCATTCATTGCTGGAGGCTGGAGGCTGGAGGCTGTATGCTGGACGCTGTATTCTCTGGGATGGCAGTCTCCTCCAGCCCTGGGACCAACACGGATTCCTTGGTCCCAGTATATCTTTATCTCTGTCTGACTGATAATTTGAGATGAGAATCCTGTCCAGTCAGTCGTACTCTCCCATTAATAAAATATTAAAAACTCTCTAATCTCTCTCCTGCCTCAGTTTCTCCGGCATTACAGTCCAAGGTCTCCTAGTCTAGGGTCAGATTTGAATTCAGATCTTCCCAACACTGGGTCTAGCACTCTTAACCAGTATTAGTGATGTGATTCTAAGCAAGTGGTTTCACTTTTCTTAGTTTCAGCTTCTTTTGTCATAAGATGGAAATTATAGAATCATAGATTCATGGCTGTACAGGACCTTCGGGATCAACTAGTTCAATACTCTCTTTTAGACATAAAACTGAAGCTAACAGAGGTGAAGTATCACTCAAGGTCACAGATGTGACAAGTTCAGGATTTTAATTCAGATCCTCTGGATAAAAATCCAATATAGAATTAGTCTTATACCACACTCTGAATTGTCATAGATCTTCCTTCATATCTATGCAAACGATTCCCTACATATCTAGCCTCAGTCTCTCTCTTGAGTTTCAGTAACAGCTCCTACACAAGTCTATTCAGTTCAGTTCAATTTAATTAGATTTTATCAAGAGTCTAAATTTAGCAAACTTTTATTGTGTCTATTATTGTGTGTACAAACTATTATTGTGTCTACTGTAAAATACCTTATACTCTATGTTGGGTATCCTTACTACACACAAAAAAATTTTGCTGTGGAGATACAAATTGTGCACAAGGTAACAAGTTTATTAAGGACTATGTACTAGATGTTGTACTGAATGTTGGATATACAAAAAAAAGAAAAAAAAGACAGAAATAAAACATCTCTGCCCTCAAGGAATTCATAGTCTGATAGGGAAGAGAATATACAATCAATTCTGAACAATCAAGATATATACAATATAAAATGCATGTAGAGTAATTCAAAGAAATTTCAAGAAGAAAAAAAATGCTCATTGGGGACAACTGAGAAAAACATTTTATAGAAAATAGAGCCTGAGATGTGTTTTAAATGATATTATAGTATCTGGTAGTCATAGGTAAGGAAGTAGGTGTTCCAGGCAAATTCCCATATTTCCAATGTCAGAAAATATACATCTGATTCTATATCTTGACTCCTCTCTGTAAGGACATAGTTAGCTGACTTCATCATCAGAGCCGAAACATAGATGTTTGGTATGCTGATCAGAATTCTTAAGTCTTTCAAAGTAATGTGACTTTGCGTTATTGTTGTTATTATACAAACTATTCTCATGGTTCTGCTCACTTCATTCTGCACCAATTAATTGATATAGCTTTCATTTAAAAATATTCCTTTCATCATTCCTTAGAGTATAACAATATCCCATTATATCTACATGCCATAATTTATTCAGCCATTGCTGGAATTAGATAAATTTCCAACTCTTTATTGTAACAGAAAACCGTGATATAAAAATTTTTTTTCATGTGTGTTTTTTTCTTCTTTTTTTGGTTTTCTTTGGGCTATTGAACTAATTGTGGTTTGTTGTAGGGATATGCAGAGTTTAGAAAGAATATTTTTTCCAAATTGATTTCCAGAATGGTTTGACAAAGTCTAGGACAAAATGATTAGACATTTTCACCAATAATAAATATCTACTAAATGCCTATTGTGTGCTAGGCATTGTGCTAAGCATTGTAGATACAGAAAAGGAAAAGGGAAAAAAAAAAGACACTTCCTTCCTTCAAGGAGATTATAATCTTAAATGAGAAGACAGCATAGGAAAGAAAATAAAAAGAAAAATTCATGAAAGTGCCTTCTTTTTCATATCTTCCCCAATGAGTGTTATTGTCTTTTTCTGCCATCTTTGTAGATTTTAAGAGTATGAAGTAGATCTTAAAAGTTGTGTTAATTTGTATTTCTCTAAGTATTAGTTATTTGGGCATTTTATATAGTCATTGATAACTTGGATTTCTTCCTTCAAATACATTCTCTTTGTATCTTTTATAGATATTTTAAATGGAATTTCTCTTTCAATCTTTTCCTGCTGGGTTTTGTTGATAATTACAGAAATGTTGATGAATTCATTTATAAATCCATACACATGCATTTATTTTATATCTTAAAAGTTTACTAAAGATATTCTTTCAAATAAAATTTAGCTGATTCTAAGATTACTTAAATATATACCATATCTGCAATTTATACATATGTATTATATTATGTATAATCATGTATAAGTAAGATTGTTTACACAACTAAAGATATATATGTATGCACACATATGTGTGTATTTCTATCTAATACACATAGGTATATATATTGGATGTGTTTGATGAATTTGTCTCATTTACAATCATAGTTATAAAATATACAGAAAAAAAGGAGACCATCTTATTTGTTTGTTTGTTTGTTTTTTAAATACAATTTACGAGTCCAGAATAATGGCCTAGTCATGGATGTCATTCCACCAAATCTCATTGA
This sequence comes from Antechinus flavipes, assembly GCF_016432865.1. Lineage (NCBI taxonomy): Eukaryota > Metazoa > Chordata > Mammalia > Dasyuromorphia > Dasyuridae > Antechinus > Antechinus flavipes. Next base: position 689,685,425 of record NC_067398.1, read on the forward strand.
TACCTGCCTGTTGTTTGCTTCTTAGCCTGAAAACTTGAGATCTTGTTTATCAACTGAATTTTTGGCATTTGTGTATAGATGTCTTGTCATCATGAATTTGATTTCTGGCTCCTTTCTGGTGTTTTGTCTCTTTTGAACTTCTGGATGTTTCTATTAGTATTCTTTCTTCTTTGTAGCTACAGTCACTGTTTTATAACTTGGGGGATATCAATAAAAATCATTTTCCTCTTTTCTCCTTTTTACTTTAAAATTGTTCTGGTTAGATTTGCAAAACAACTGAGAAATGTACTTTTCAAATTCTCTCTTAGATATAATATGTCTGTCTAGGAATCTGTCAAATCTGGACTTTTAAACTATTGTCCAAAATTCCAAACCACATTTTTCAAGAAAATGTCTTTTCATCCAGTTGTTTACTTACATCAGTTTCTCTTCTCTTCTTCTCTTTTTACCATGGTGGTCTTCAGTGTATAATATAAGACTTCATAATCACTGAAAATAATTTGTAGTTTCCTTTTATCTTTCATTTGTGCCAATATTCATCACCAGAAACAGGATAGTTGTCATCCTTTTTAATATCTCGTGGAAGGTTTTCCATTATGATGCCAAGGTCATTTACTGCAACCTGGGTGATCTCTAGTTGTCTTGACTTTTTTCTTGACACTGGACTTTTGATGACTCTGAAAGAGAAAATGAGACTGACAATTTTGCACAACTCTGATTCATTTAAATCTAATTCATGTGTAAGTAAAGACATCATCAAGTAATGTCATTGGTGCTCTTTAAAAACAAAGAATAAACTACAACATAGTTATAACTATTATGTTTTCTCTTTATCCTACATGCAAATGAGACATTTACATATTTATAAGCTATGTATAATATTAATGTATATGTGCATATTGTATGCATATATATTGCTTTTATTTTTGTAGCTAGTCCTTTACTTATATATGTGATACACTTTCTCTCACCTATTCCTGTTTGTTTATAAAACATTCTATCTTTATGCCAATTATGTGAAATATTAAATCCAATGTGTTTCCTTTTCTCTCCATTTATTTTATTTATTTTAAAATCATTGAAATTAACCAAAACACTCCCAAACCCTCTGTATAATTTAACTCTTAATGAGAAAAAAGTGATTACAATCAAATAGAGGGAAAAGATGATACATAATTCTTTTCCCTCTATTTGATTGTAATCACTTTTTTCTCTCAATCCCTTCTAACTATTCTATATATTTTCTTGAACAAAATGTTAGAATTTCAAAGTTTTACCCTTGCTTTGATCTTTTCATCAGAAATGCCTGCTTGAAAGGCTACAAATTTGTGTCCAAAGAAGAACTAGAATTCATAATTGAATACCAGATAGATAATTCTCATTATATTAAGTTAAAAAGTTTTTGTACAAACAAAACTAATGCAGACAAGATCAGAAGGGAAGCAATAAATTGAGAAATAATTTTTATATTTAAGTGTCATGATAAAGGCCTCATTTCTGAAATATATAGAGAATCACCTCCAATTTGTAAGAATTCAAGCCATTATCCAATTGATGAATGGTCAAAAGATATGAACAGACAATTTTCAAATGAAGAAATTAAAACCTTTTCTAATGATATGCGAAGATGATCTAAATCACCATTGATCAGAGAAATGCAAATTAAAACAACTCTGAGATACCACTACACGCTTCTCAGGTTGGCTAAGAGGACAGGCTAAGATGAAGAAAAGATAATGAAGAATGTTGGAAGGGATGTGGGAAAAATGGGTCACTAATACCTTGTTGGTAGAACTGTGAACAGAGCCAGCCATTCTAGAGAGCAATTTGGAACTATGTTCAAAAAGTTATCAAACTGTGCATACCCTTTAATCCAGCAGTGTTTCTACTGGACTATATCCTAAAGAGATCTTAAAGGAAGGAAAGGGACCCAGAAACTGGAAACTGAGTGGATGCTCATCAATGGGAGGATGGCTGAATAAATTATGGTATATGATTATTATAGATTATTATTGCTCTGTAAGAAATGATCAGCAGGATGATTTCAGAGAGGCCTGGAGAGACTTACACAAACTGATGCTAAGTGTAATGAGCAAAAGTAGGAGATCATTGTACACAGCAACATCAAGACTAAATGACAATAAATTCTGATGAGTGTGATTCTTTCCAACAGTGAGATGATTGATGCTAGGTCCCAATGATCTTGTGATGAAGAGAGCCATCCACAACCAGAGAGAGGACTGTGGGAACTGAATGTGGATTACAATATAACATGCTCACTCTTTTTGTTGTTATTCACTTCCATTTTTTTTTTTACTTTTTTATCTGTTTTTTGTGTGTGTGTGTGTGTGTGCAGCAAGAGAATTATATAAATATGTTTATGCATATTGAATTTTTATACATATATTTTAATATGTCTAACATATATTGAATTGCTTGCCATCTAAGGGAGGAGGTGAGGAGAAGAGGAGAAAATCTGATACTCAAGGCTAAGCAAGAGTCAGTGTTGTCAAATTATCTATGCATATTTTTAAAATAAAAAGTTTTTAAAATTAAAAAAAAAAGTTAAATCATGAGTGGAAAAAAATTGGAATCCATGATTTTTCCAAGTAGTTTCAATGATTCTTAGATTTTCTTTCTTCTTGAATTGTTTTGTATGTCATTTAATTTAGATATTAAATAGTTTTATATTTTCTTCTATTTTTTCAATCTTTTAATTGTTGTTTTGGCATTTCTTTCTTCATGAAGTCATTAGCTTCATTATAGCTTCATTGTTCCATTATAATTTTAAGGAAATCTTTACTTTGGCAGCATTTTATACAACTTGTACCCAAGAGCAATAAGCTATTAATATCTTTTTTCCATTATTTTCCCCAGAAATTTCATTTCATTTCTAATAATTAATCTCTAGAACTCCCATTTCATTTATAATGTCATTTTTTTTAAAGTCTTGTTTCATTTCTTGCAGAAATTCCCATTAATTTTTTGGCAAAGAGGTGCCTTTGTTTTTAACTTTGCTTCTAGATATTATGAGATCATTCTCTTTTTCCGTGTTTGTGTTTCTGGAGTCCCTGGCTAAATTTGCAGCTTTTTTTTTTTTTCCTGAGGCAATTAGAGTTAAGTGATTTGCCCAAGATTATCCAGCTAGGAAGTGTTAAGTGTCTTGAGACCCGATTTGGACTCAGGTCCTCCTGACTTCAGGGCTGGTGCTCTATCCACTGTGCCATCTAGCTGCCCCTAGCTTTTTTATGGTAAGAATCATTTTTCCCCCAATTTTTAATGATTTTATAGCCTTACTTCCTGAATTGGAGCTTTGTGTTAAGGTTAAACTTTATGGAATTCTGAAAAACATATTAGTGTCTGAACTATATTATCTGGGGCCCTGCCACTGCTTTCTCTATGCATTGTAAGCTGCATTCTTCAAATATCCTAAGGGTGCCTTAGGACTAGAAACTATAGTTCTTGCACTGTAAGGAAAGAAGAAGATTTAGGCTTGGGATGTCAGGATTATTTTGCTAACAATTAGCACCGTCCAAAGGTATAATTTTCTGCTTTGAGAAGTGAATTCTTCTTCCCTGGAGATCTTCAAGAAAGTACTGAATGATGACTAGTTAATTATGGGTTAGACTAGATCTGATATCTGAGATCCTTTTCTACTTTGATATTCTGAGGTTCTTTGATTCTGCAAATCTTTTTTCTTATTTGTTTTGAACATTTAAGTAGTATTTCAATGGTCATTTCTGTATTACGTTCTGCTACAGCTACTCTAAAAGTTCTCACTTGGACAGTTGTAATAATCAATATTTTATTTATTTTAATGGTACTCATTTTCATGACAGATACAAGCTTTTTGCTCATTAAGATGGAACTAAAGAAATGTATTAATTTTTGAAATGAGAGATATTAAAGTATTTAATGGAATAAATATGAAGCTATGATTGCTAGAGTCTGCCAAGACCAAGGGATCACTGTATCCAGAGCTTTCCTTTTCCTTACCCATAGTTTCTCCTTCCCTTTGACTCTTCCAAGACCTTTTGGTTGAATTTAAGCCCACACTACCATATTCCTTAAATCAAGACCAGAAGAATCTTGAATAGAATCAGAATAAGTGTGGCATATGAATGGATGAATAAATGAATGAACAACAAAACATTTAAATGCCTAATATTTACTAGATGTGCATAGATGGCACTACTGACACAAAAAATAAATATAATATAACTCTTGCCCTTAAGGAGCTTACTTACTAATAGGGTAATATAATATAAACTGAGGGGTATTATTCAGGAAAAAGGATTTCTCTTAAAGTCCCCAGGATGTTAAACTAGTTTATAAGGCAGTTGATTGACATCTCCTTTCCAAAAGCAATCAGCATTAAGTCTCAGGCTATTTACATATCAGTATTTCATGTCTATTATGATAGTATTATCATATATACAACTTGCTGTAGATAGTTTTTTTTTTTTTTGAGGAAATTACTTTTTGCTTTTTACTTCCTTTATTTTTTTTTTATTTTTATAATTATATGTAAAAATAAGTTTTAACATTTTTAAAGTTCAAGTTCCAAATTCTCTTTCTCCCTCTCTTTTCCCCTTTCTGAGACAGCAAATAATTTGATATAAAATATACATGTATACTCATGCAAAACATATTTTCATATTAATCATGTTGTAAAAGAAAACAAAGACAAAAACACTTGAAAAAATAAAGTTCATTCTGTATTCAGACTTTATTAGTTCCTTCTCTGGAAGTGGGTAACATTTTTTCATTATAAGTCCTTCCAAATTGTCTTGGGTCATTGTATTGCTGAAAACAACTAACTTCTTTTCACAATTATCATCATATAATATTGCTGCTACTGTGTACAGTGTTCTCCTGGTTCTGTTCACTTCTCTTTGCATCAGTTCTAGTAAGTCTTTTCAAGTTTGAAAAAAGCTCATTTTGAAATTTTAGTAGTTATCTAAGTGTCAGTAATTATTGTTATCAAGCATTCAGTTGCTTCATTTATAAAATAGAAATAGCAGTATGTATATAACTTCATGGGGACTGTTGGAAGAAAAATGTTTTGTAAAACTGAAAGCTCTTTCTAAATATGAATTATTATCAGGAGTCAACCATGTTCCTATTGATGCAGCACTTCTCATCTTTCTTACTAAGGGGTCTCCTTCTTTCCTTCCATGAATCATTTGTGATATGGAGGCAGCAGAGTCTCGTTATGAGCATCATAAGATTGAAAGAAATAGCCAAAGCATTGGGTCTTATAAAGAAAAAGAATTTCACTTGTATGATTCTAAACATGGATTAAAGACATACAGCTGAAGGCTTCTTCAGGTCTGAATCCTGGGAAATTGCTCTGCGTTGCCTGCCATGTTATTTTCTAAAGGAATCACATGCAGGGGGCTCTTTGCAAGAACACAGATTGTGTAAAACTCAATTATAACACTGGCAGGATGGCATATGGAGTTATCTATAGTGTATTCTTTTTTTGGACCCATGATAGAGACAAGCTATTCAACAACCTAGTACAAAGTTCTTGGATCATTAGAAGGAATTATAGAGATTTGAATCTGAAAATCTCTTGACAGAACTAGGGAAGTGATGTTTTGATCTGGTAAAACTTCACCTGAATATTGTGCTCAATTCTAACCATCCTCTTTTAGGAAGGACATTGATAAGCTGCAGAGCATCCACAAGAGAGGAGTCAGGTTGGTCAAGATCCATGAGACCATGCCCCATGAGAATCAATTGAAAGAATTGAAAATGTTTGTTTTGGAGAAAAGAAAATTTAGGGGGATGCAATAGGATGTATCTTCAAGGGCTTTAAGTATTTAAAAGGTTATTCCAGGGAAGAAAAAGAGGCTTATTTTTTTCTGGCTCTGAAGGCCAGAACCAGGAACATGAGAAATTATTTGAATGTTTTCTCCACATTAGAATGGAAGCTCCTGGAAGACAGGGTTTGTGTTTTTGCCCTTCTTTATGTCCCCAGAGCTTATGACATTGCCTGGCAGGTAATGTTAAATGCCTGGCATTTAATAAATGGTTATTGTTGTTATCATGCAGTCATTCGGTCTGAATTCTTTATGATCCCCTGGACTATAGTGCAATAGGCCCAATATTGTTCATGGGGTTTTCTTAGTAATGTAATAAGTACTTACTAACAGAAGTTACAAAGCAGCAAATTCAGATGATCTTGGGATAAGAGGACTTGGGAGAAGCATCCTAAAAATGAAAAGCATCATGAAATAGAAAAAAAAAAGGAAGGAAGGAAAGAAGGAAGGAAGGAAGGAAGGAAGGAATTTCCTTAAAAGAAAGTTCCTATCTACAAGATTTTTTTCTTTCTTCTGTGTGATGGGAGTGGGGGATATATACATAGATAGTTAACTCAAATTGCATACAAAATAAGTGCATCAATGAATTGTATCTATGGTGTAAATGAATCTATGCTATAGGAAGCAGTCTTTTAACAATTTTAGTCTTCTGCATGTACATAAGAAATGACACCAAGACTGGCTATTCTTATAACTTGAACAATCTAGAAAGGAAAAATCTAGTGTCAGAAAAGTGTGGACAAGACAATATCAAAAAGAATTACAAATGGCTTAAAATATCTTGACAGGTCTACTTGGAAAGGGAGAAAACTATGTAGATACTTTTAAAAAGTGAATAATAGGAAATCTAGTTTATTATCTTGGTAAGAATGCTGATGCAGAGTTAAGCCAGTCCTGAAAAAGAAGAGTAAAAAAGTGAAAATTTCCCACTCCTTTGTCCTTTATTACAAAATCAAAACCTATTGAATAAAATCCTACATTTTTTTTCCAGTTTAGACTTTCAGCTAAATGCACAGAAAAGGGGAGGGAAATCCGGTTGGATTTATCACCAGTTTTTAGGCATGCAACTCTCCCTCTGTCTCTTGGGTCTTGTTTGTAGCCGAGAACATTCGTGCTGAAAATGGAAATGCTGAAAGAGTGAAAAAAATAAAGGCTTAACTCAGGTTCTTTGGCTTTTATTGGGTTTTGGATTTATCACATTTTTATAAATGAAAAAAAAGGAACTTTCAGCTTCTTTGGAGAAGGCCATTTAGTCTGTTTTGCTTCTGCTTAGATGGGCAATAAATCCCAATTGATTTCAAATCAAAGAAATTGACAAATTAACTGGTTCTATGCTGGGAATATTTAAAAGTAGAAAGTACCACTGTGTCAAAAATCAGACTAGCGAAGAATTTTCAAAAATCCTTTCACCTTCACTACCAAGACTATAGATATAGTGGATAGTTACTTAGGCTCTATCATGCAAATACAGGCTTGTTTTTCTTTCTTTTTCTTTTTTAAGACAAGAGGCCCATACCATTATTTGCCTAGATGTTCTGTTCAAAGGAATAGAAAATTTGATAACTGAAATCTAGCAAGATATCTTGGGATTTGTAGGCTAGATTTCATTTTTTATGGACCATGCCTTAAATCCAAATCATTTTGGCTTTCATTGATTGGCCAACAATAGATCCCAACCCCCAAAATGGTTTGGATACTCATGGCTCAGAGTGAGAGTAAATAGAGATTGTTTCTGCTTTGCTGGAACCTGAACGTCTTCCCATCATAGATGTATGTGGGAGGAGGGTGGAGAGGGAGTGTGTGTGGGTGTGGATGAGTGGGTGATTGTGGGTATGTTTAACTACATTAAAAGAGTTGATTTTTTGCCCCATTTCTTATCTAGCCTTAATTGCTGAATGAATGTTGCCTTCATTAAACTGAGACTTGAAAAAGATCTTAGCTTAAAAAGGCCAATGGGTCCCACCGCCTCCAGGGTCATCTCCAGTCATCATTATCTATGTCTTTCTAATGGACATAGATGGCTCTAAAAGAGAAGATGAGATTGGTGACTTTGCACGGCTCACCCTCACTTCAATCCAATTTACTTGCATGTCAGGGCATCCCTCCCTGATATCATGGTCTTCTTCCAAAATGAAGGACAAACAACTGCAATAAAGGACTTGTGATTCCACCAGTACAAAAAGGTTCATTCCTTTACTGGGACAGATCATGGTCCTTCTAAGATTTTCACAATAGTATGTAATCTCTTTGACAACAGGCAGCCAAAAACACTTATTAAATGCTTACCAAGTGGCAGACATGAAAATTACTGAGAATGTAAACACAAGCAAAAAATAATAAATAAAAGATATAAACTGCCCTCAAAAAGCTTATTCTCTAATGGAGAAAGAAAAAAAAAAGTGAGAGGGGGAGATAATGTAGAGAGGGAAGGTCACAATGTTCAGAAATGAAGCAGGAACAACCTAGGACTGGCCCTGAGATAGAGGCCTCAAGAAGGAAGTCACCAATGGGAGAACAGGGATTCTTCCTTTTTTTCAAAAAAGTTCAAAGACTTTCTTTGAGTCTTCAGTGCTTACCTGGCACAAAGTAGGAGTTAAATAAAACATTGCTGATAGATTGACTGACTGACTGATTAATTACTTCCCATGATGAAAGAATCATTACTTATTGCCAGCCTATTGGTGAGGTCAGTCTCTCCGTTCTTGATTATCTCTATAGGGTTTTAAAACAAATTTCAACATGTTTTACATCCTCCCCTTTGAGCTTCACAACAACCCTATTAATTAGGCTCAAGAGTTGTGAGAAGAGGAGAAAAGAGATCAGAAGAGAATGGGATAGGAAGAGGAAAGGAGAAGGAGGATAAAAGATGAGAGAAGAGAAGATAAAGGGGAAGGGAGGGGAGAGAAAAACAAAAAAAGGAATATATTACACCGAACTTCTTGAACTGAGACCAAGACAAGAATGTAGAGGATGCATTCTTACTTTCAAAGTACCAAGAGTTACATAGTGTAGATTATACAGTATAGAAAATATGTATAGGCTTCTAGCACCCCCAGCTCCCTTTTCATGATCCTATCATCTCTACAGAAGCAGAAAAAGGTGCATGGGATGGAGGATAATCAGGTATTATTGTGTATCTTTGAAAGACTTCCAGGAAGTAATCACTACCCACTGGATATGTCCCGGTGATGAACCTCTCTACAAGGTTAACTAAGCTACCCTTCAGATAACATTACAAGCCTGTTGTTGAGGTTGTATTCAAAGTTTTCCAGCTTGGAACAATCTACCAGATCTTGTATTCAGCTGACAATCCTTAGGAAATCAAAGTGTATGGAAACTTTCTCTCTCTGACTCTCTGTCTCTGTCTCTATCTCTCGCTCTCTCTGTCTCTGTTTCTGTCTGTCTTTCTGTCTCTCTTTGTGTGTGTGTGTGTGTGTCTGTCCCTCTCTGTATGTCTCTTTCACAAACACAAAGGATGTCCTATCATGTCACTCTACTCAAGTGAAAAATTGATTAGTACTTAATAAGCACCTACTATGCTCTAGACCCACTGCTAAGTGTTGGGGGTACAAGAAAGACATACCATGATCTCAAGGACCTCTAAAAAAAAAAACAAGTATATGTAAACAAAATATAGGCAGTATCAGCATAGTGAATACAAGATGAACCTCGAAATCAAAGTCCTGGGTTCAAGTGCTGCCACTGATACAACCTGTTTATATGGTTCTGGGCAAGTCATTTTATCTCTTAATGCTTTAAGCTACCTTCTGTGACTTATAAGTTGCAGAGAAGATGCAGACCTGCATTGGGAGGGATTATTTCCTCATTTGTGAGATCCAATAAAATTGATAGATCCAGGTACTATCCATATCTTAAAATGGATAAACAAACCATTATACAAATTCAATATTCATTATTATATCAATATAAATACAATAAAGTAGTGGCATCTGGTGTTATATAGTTGTACAGAAACTTAGAGTCAAGAATAAGAAGTTCAATGCCTACCTCAGGACATATTGCCTGTGACCCTGATCAAGACACTTGTACCTCTCAATGATCCCAGACATTTTTCCAAAACAAAGGTTTGTGACCTGGATCCATGAATGTGTTTTGATTTAATATTTTTTTTAAACAAGTTCAATCTAATTGATTTCCTCTGTAATCCTTTGGATTTCATTTTATACATTTTGAAAAAACATGATTCTGAGAAGGGATCCATAAGCTTAATCAAACACTATCCAAGGGATCCATGACACAGATAAGAATAAAAAGCCCTGTTTGAAGACTATATCTTGTAGTTGAGGAGCTGATCTGCATGGTGGAATGGCGTTTAAGACCAGTCCAAAATTAAAGTTTAAAAAAAAATAGAGGATTAATATGTTTTCACCAGTCTCCTTCATTGACAAAACAAAGTAAAATGAAAAACTCTCTGTGAATTCTTGTGTTTGTCCCACTTATTCTTCCCTCCCCCTACCCACCTCCACTTATTTCCCTTCCAACTGCTCACTCTTTGAAGTATAGACACAGAATATGTATAATTATTCCCATTTTACCTTATGTCTTTCTTGCTTCTTAGAAATGTCAATCTATAGAGAATGAGATGCAAAGGAAAGGTGGTTAAAATACCCCCTTCTCAAATGTGTCACCTGTCACCTACTTCCAGCTTTAAGAAAGAATATAAGTCAAATGGGAAGCAAGAGCATGCTCCATACACCAGAGCAAAATCATAGTCATTTTCTTTCATTAATATCTATTTAGAAAATTCACATTCATGGAGAGGTAATATAGAATACTGAGGTTTCTTTTGAGACTTTGATGTTTTCAGGCACCCCCATGATTTTTCATAGAATACAAGAAAATCTTTTCTTAAAAAGATAAAATAAAAAATTGCTGTATCTCTATGTTGGAAGGGACTTCAACAGTCATATAATCAAGTGGTTCTAATTTGTGGTCCAGAGACTCTTGGGAATCTCTAAAACCCTTTCATTGGGTCTACAAATTCAAAAATCATTTTTTATTTTTAATATTGTAAACATCTGTAAAGATAACCCACGTAAATAAAAACTATTGGACAGATATTTATAATTTTTAATAGTATAAAGAGATACCGAGGACGAAAAGTTTGAGAACAAATGACAGACAACCAGGAGTCCAATCAGGGAGGACTAGCACTTGTGTTGAGTTCTTTTCATGGTACTCATCCACCTTAGTGTCCACCAGTCCCCCATGTCTCTCCTTTGGCTCTAAAAAGCTGTAGCATGTGAAGGGACTACACGCCATTAAAACTGTCTCAACAAATGGGCTAAATCAAATTGAAGGGAATGCATGGGTCTCAAATCTGTCAAGGAACTAGAGGGGATATCTATCACAAGCACATAAAGACTTCCCCTGGGAAAATGATTGGATGAGAACAATTTGTTCTAATATTCATGAAACAGGGTATTGTGAAATACTTAAAAGAGTTTGATCAGACATGGAAGGCATTAAGGTTATCCACTGCATCTCAGGCCATCACCAGTAATCCTAACTTTTGTCTTACCATTAGACTTCAATGACTGGGGAAAAAAGGCTCACAGAGTTATGAAACTCTGTCTCATTTAAATCCAATTTACCTCTGATATCATTTTTTCCTCTTTGAAAACAAAGGATGAACAGTAGTCTAACTGGGATGTGGATAAACATTCCTTTTCTAGCATATTCCAAAAGTGGGCATCCAGCTTTGACTGAAAAACTTTCAATGAAGGGAAACCTTTCAAGGCATCCCCAAATGGAAAGAATGTATTCTTCACCTCAAATGTACATTTACTTCTGTGAAACTTGTTCCTGGGACCTCTCATTCTGCCATCTTTATATTTTATTTATTTAATATTTTTCTCAGTTACATTTTTTAAAAAAAATTATATTTGTTTTTAATTTTTTTGAGTTCTAAGTTCTTTCCCTCATTCCCACCCACAATTAAGAAACCACAGGTGAAGTTATGCAAAACATTTCCATAAAAGTCAAGTTGTGAAAGAAAACATAGATCTCCCACTCTAATGAAAATAAAAACCCTCAAAAAATCAAGCTTAAAAAAAGAGAAAGAGAAAATACAATCAGTTCATTCTCTGAGTACAAATGAGATTTTTCATGATAAGTCCTTCAAAGTAGTGTTGAATGATTGTCCTAAAAACAGCAAAGTCATTTATAGCTATTGCTATTACTTTGTATACAGTACATTTCACTTTGCTTGAGTTCACGGAGGATTTTCCAGGTTGTCTGGTTATTTATTTTTCTGAGAGCATCCTGCTCATCATTTCCCATAGAATAATAACATTCCATCATAACGTTCTGTTATCTTTGGCAAAAAGAAAAAAAAAAACTATGGTTAATCACTCTCCTAATCAACCAATAATGGAATATTTATTGAATACCCATTATGTACCAGGCACTGCATTAAGTGCTGGGGATATAATAGGTCACGTCTTCTTCTACTACTCAAAATAGAGCATCACATTTCCCTAAATCCTCTCTTCTCTGAACTGTAAATCCTTAGTTCTTTTAGCTGATCCTCACAGGGCATGATCGAGAATTTCTTCATCATCCAGTTTACTTTTCTTTGAAACTCTACAGACTGTAGTTTTTATATAACTCTGACTTTGTACATCAAATCTATCAGCTGCCTAGAGCATGGGTTCTTACCCTTTTATGTCATGAGTAAAAATAATAATATTTTATATAGTGCTTTAAAAATATCTCAGTTGACCCTCATAATAGTCTTGTAGTTCTTTACTTCATTAGTAGCAATTCACCATTTTAGATATTGGTTCTTATCGTATTCTCCTAGGATCATCCCTATTTTTTTAACAGCTGAAGAAACTAAAGCAAAGTTTACTTGCACAAGATTAAATAGATATTAAATATCTGAGAATTGATTTAAACTCAGGACTTCCCAACTCTAGGATCAGTGCTCTAATCACTGTACTACCTACCTGCTACTTATAATCTTGTGAAACCTATAAATCCCTTCTCAGAATAATGTTTCTAAATGCATAAAATGAAGTACATATAAACATGTTATGTTCACTTTTTTCTGTTTTTTTTTATCTCTCCCATGGTTTTTCTCTTGTGCAATGATTTTCTCTCCCAAAATGATTCATAAAACAACATGTATTAAAAATAAATAAATTTACTAGAAAAAAAATGAAATAGATATAAGAAAATCAATGATGCTGAAATAAAAATATTTTTCCCCAAGTTCACCAACCCTCCTGAAATCTATACACAGATCAGAATGCCAAGTCTAAATACTATCAGAGTATTTAGTATTGTCAGAGTAGACCAATGGATAAAAAGTTGAACATGGAATCAAGAAGACCCAGGTTCAAATCCTAGCTAATGTACTAATTAGCTACATCTCCTTAGGAAAGTTATTTAACTTCTTTGCTTGTCTCTATTTACTCACCCAGAACAGAATGAAGTGTTGAACCCAGTGGCTTCTGAGATTCTTTCAAACTTCAAAGCCATTATCCTATGACTATCCCTTCCCTACACAGTTTTATGGGCTATCATACCATTAGTGTTCATGACTGAGTTTTCAATCCAGTAAAATCCCTAGACCTTATTTTAGATAAATTGGCTCCATGTTATTCTTGTGAAGTTAGCTTTTTGAACCTAATTATAGAATTATAGAATTTAACCATATTAAATGTTACCTAATTAGATTTATAGCAACATTCTATTTTATGAAATTAAAAAATTCATAGTACATCGCCAAATCAAAAAAATGAATAAATAATGTATTTATAAATAAATATATAAATAAATTACACACACATACACACACACGCGCGCGCGCGTGCGCACACACACACACACATGGTTACTATGCATTTTAAAAGACTCTAAAAAAATTTGGGTGTGATGATTTATCTTTACGTTGGTTGGTAAATTATGGAATTTTAGAATAGGAAGGGAATCAGACCCTCTAGTCCAATCCATGATAGAAAAAGTGCCTCCACTTTATACACACAACACAGCTGATAAAAAGTCACTAACATTTGTTTAAAGACCTTTAGTGAGAGGCAGTCCACTCCTTCCCTCAGCTGTCCATTCCATTTTTCGATTGCTCTAATTACTTTAAATTGGTTCTAAAAATTACAATGTGAAATGATATTTAACTATTAATACAAATTACATTGGACCCAAAATGTTAGCAAAAGATTATCCTATGAGTATGTCACTAATGCAGGCATTACCTCAGTATGGAAGCCTGAACATCTCATTAATTATAATGATGCAAAAGGAGACTCAGACAATCAAATGCAAGCAGTAGGAAAAACAGATTGACAATTGACTGACCTTTGAACTGTGGTTCATTATTTTTCTGCAGAAACAAAAGTATATGGGATAGGCAAGCAGTAAAGATGTCTAAGATAAAATCCTAGGAGAATACTGTAGGCCCCGATAGCTATAGTGGTGCATTGCTACTAATGAAGCAAAGAACTATAGGGTTGCTAATTGGGAGAGACTTAGATGGATTTTCATATCTGGTAGATGAGTCAGGGCTGCCTAGAAGAAAGCAAAGATACCCAAAAGCAAGGGGTATAGAAAATACATGTATTGACAGTAAGATGATAAATTTCTTTCTGTGGAATCTTTGAATGATTCTTTCCCATTATGAATCCCTAGGCAGAACGCTCCAAAATTTGATCAACTAGATCATTGTGGGTTTTGTTTTTTGTTTTGTTTTTGTTTTTGTTTTCAGATATCAGTTTTCCCACAAAAAGATAAAAAAAGGGGGCTCTAAGGGACTGGAAGTTGAATATGATTCAACAGTATTATGTGGCAATCCCAAAAGCTAATTCAGTCTTGGGTTGTACTGAGAAAAGCAGGGGACTAAGGAGGCCAAAATATCACTATTCTCTGTACTGACTAGAGCAAAATTAGAGTTCAGTTCATAGCACGTATTTATAAACAAGATAGTGTACAGAGGAAGGAGGAATCCAGGAGAGTGAATGGTCTTGGAATCCTACCATATGAGCTTCAGTTGAAGGAATTGAAAATGTTTACTATAGGAAAAAAGCTTCAGAAAGGACAAGAGCACTGTCTTCAAGAATTTGGAAGGATGGATTAGACTTGCTTTGTTCAGCCCCAGAGTATAAACTAATAGCTATGGGACAGAGTTACAAAGAGATAAATTGAGAAGATGTAAAGGAAACCTTCAATTAATTAATGAACCAACAAACTTTTAATCAGTGCATACTATGGGAGGATTATGGGAAGATGATGGAGTAGGTCAGGAAATTCCAAACTCTCTAGATTCCCTTCATAAACAAAACAAAATTGCAGCTCATGGCTAAGGAAGACCTCCTAGAAAACAAATAAGACTTGATGCAGAAGTGTAATTCTTTTTTTTTTAATATGTTAAAGTATATATTAAATTCAATATATGTATTCATATCCATACAGTTATTTTGTTGCACAAGAAAAATCGGACTTGAAATAACATACAATTAACCAGTGAAGGAAATCAAAAATTCAAGGAGATAAAAACAGAGGGATTGGAAATGCTATGTACTGGTTCACACTCATTTCCCAGAGTTCTTTTGCTGGGTGTAGCTGGTTCTATTTATTATTGAACAAATGGAACTGATTTGGTTCATCTCATTGTTGAAGAGAGTCACATCCATCAGAATTGATCAACATATGGTATTGTTGTTGAAGTATATAATGGTCTCCTGGTCCTGTTCTTTTCACTCAGCATCAGTTCATGTAAGTTTCTCCAGGCCTTTCTGAAATCATCCTGCTGGTCATTTCTTACAGAACAATAATATTCCATAACATTCATATACCACAATTTATTTAGCCATTCTCCAATTCATGGGCATTCACTCAGTTTCCAGTTTCTAGCCATTACAAAGAGGGCTGCCACAAACATTTTTGCACATGTGGCTCCCTTTCCTTTCTTTAATATTTCTTTGGGATATAAGCCCAGTAGTAACACTACTGGATCAAAGGGTATGCACAATTTGATAACTTTTTGAGCATAGTTCCAAATTGCTCTCCAGAACAGTTGGATGTGTTTACAATTCCGCCAACAATGTATCAGTGTCCCAGTTTTCCCACATCCCCTCCAACATTTACCATTATCTTTTCCTGTCAGCCAATCTGAGAGGTGTGTAGTGGTATCTCAGAGTTTTCTTAATTCACATTTCTCTGATCAATAGTGATTTGGAACACCTTTTCATATTGCTAGAAATAGTTTCAATTTCTTCATCTGAAAATTGTCTGTTCATATCCTTTGACCATTTATCAATTGGAGAATGGCTTGATTTATTATAAATTAGAGTCAATTCTCTATATATTTTGGAAATGAGGCCTTTGTCAGAACTTTTGACTGTAAAATAGAACTGTAATTCTTCAAGGAAAACTGGAGAAACCCGGGAGAAAGATCCTAGGAAGGAGAATTAATCCTGTGAAGTGTAAACACCTGTACCATCGCTCCTTTGAAATAGCCTCCAGTAAGCCCTGGAGTTAGCTAACTTCAGAGGTAGTCTCAGCCTGAGCAAGAGAAACTTTTACTTCCCAGTCAAGGAATGGAGAGGTCTGGGGCTTGGAAGACTGAAGGAACCTCACCTGAAAAGTAATACTAGGCCCAACTATGATACTGAAAGGAGCCAGAACACCAAGTGCTGTAGTGTAGAAGTGGTGAGACAGCTATACTCCTGGCTGAGGAACTTAAAGGAAGGTGGAGTTCTTGGTTTGGAATTCTATGCCAGAAGGAAGACCTGAAGTGAAGCCAGAGGTATCATTCCCGCATTCTAGGATTAGAGTTGATCACACTGTTAACTTTTTATTAAAAAAAAAAAAGACAGGAAAAGAGAAAGAATCCAGTCATAGAAAGTTACTATGGGAATAGGGAAGATCCAAGTTATATCTCCAGAAGAGTCTATTGAAGTAAAACAACAACAAAACAACAACTTCTTCTACCTCAAAGAGTTATGTTAAATGGCTACTAGTGCAAAAGGAATCTATAGAACTCAAAAAAGATTTAAAAAACAAAATGAGAAATATTGAGAAAAAAGTAAAATAGAAATAATAAGAAAAGGAAGATCAATTCAAGAAAACCAAGAAGCTTATGAAAAGTACCTGCTGTGTATAAAGTTTCATTAAATTTTTGTTTTTATGCTAAGCATAGTGGCTGGAACGTGGTTATTATTTAGTCATTCAGTTGTGTCCACCTCTGAGACCTTATGGACCATACCATCCTTGAAGTTTTCGTGGTAAAGATACTGAAATGGTTTGCCACTTCCTTGTCCACCTGATGCATAATAGGGGCTTAATAAATATTACTTGGCTGATTGACAGAAGTATGCATAGAATTTATAAAATTTAAAGAGAAGATGCTTTGGTTGAGGGTATGGAGGAGACATCAGCAGCCACAGAGACCATAAAAAGTCTCATGAAAGAGAGTTGAACTTAGAAGAAACAGGGATTTTAAGTGGCAGGGTTGAGGAGAGAATGAATTATTAGCATAGAGGATGGCCAGTGCAAAAGCCCAAAAGTCAAAAATAGAGGATCATGTATGAGAACTGCCAAAAAGGTCATGTTAACTATACAATGGACTGTGTGAAAGGGAATTGTTTATGATAAGTTCCAAAAACCAGGATCATAGATTTAGAACTAGAAGGAAGGACCATTCAGTCCAACCCCTTCATTTTACAAATGTGGAAACTTTTTTCCAACAGAGGGCCAACAGAGGGAAAGATCACTTGGTCAGCGTGATACCAGTTATACAAGGAAAAGCTATCACTTTTACTGAGGCCTTGGACTGTAAGACCTGCTCCCTTTTTAGCCATCCTAAAATACTCTCCTCAAAGGCAGAATTTTAATAGTAGATATGAAAAATTCACATCTTTCCTACTTTGATTTTTTTTAAATAACATCTTTTATTGCATACAACAAACCTAGATGGGATAAGGTGCTGGCCCTTGGGCCAGAAAAGCTTAGGTTCAAATCCTGCCTCTGACCTACACTGATCATGTGACCCTAGATGAGTAACAAAGTTCTAGAGTGCTCTCTCAAGACTCAAAGTAAAGAACTCATCTGAAGCTGTAGAAAGAATCTCCTTATCTGGGAATTTTCTCTACTATAAAGAAAATACATATACAGATAGATATTATATATACATATGCATGGAGATACAAAGTAGTTAACAAAAATGCTCTATTGATCTTCCCTTCTACATTTATTTCTGTTGTCTTGGGCTTTTAGAAAATGTTTTGTTGCATAACTATCATTACCCACTAATTATAATAGCAAGCATTCATAAATCACTTTAAGGATGATAATAATATAAAGAACAGCTAGGTGGTATAGAACATAGAGTACCAGACCTAAGTCACTTAGTAGTTGTATGTTCCTGAGCAAGTCACTTCACCCTATTTGCCTCAGTTTCCTCAACAGTAAAATGAGCTGTAGAAGGAAATGACAAATCATCTTTGTCAAGAAAATCCCAAATAGGGTCACAAAGACTCACACATGACTGAAAACAACTGAACAACAACAGCATTAAGGATTATAAAATACTTTATAAATATTATTTTATTTTATTTTCACAACAACTCTGAAAGTTATAAGCTATCATCATCTCTATTTTACAGAGGAATCTGACAGATAGATATGAAGTAATTTGTGGAATGTCATATAATAAGTGTCAGAAGTGGGATTTGAGCTAGGCTGAATAGTGGATAGAAGGCCAGGTCTGAAGTCAGGTTAGGTGATCCTGGGAAAGTCACTTAATCCTGTTGGCCTCAGTTTCCTCAACTGTCATGAGCTGGAGAAGTAAATGGCAAACCGCTGGGGAATCTCTGCCAAAAAAAAAAAAAAAAAGAAAAAGAAAAAGAAAAAAAAATGGGACCATGAAGAGTCAGCTGGAGAAGTAAATGGCAAACCGCTGGGGAATCTCTGCCAAAAAAAAAAAAAAAAAAGAAAAAGAAAAAGAAAAAAAAAAAAAATGGGACCATGAAGAGTCAGACACAACTGAGCAGTGATTGAACAAGATTTTTTTAACTGCAAGTTCAATGCTCTATCCACTGCTTCACTCAGCTGCCATCCCCTCTCTTTTAGGCAGAAACCCTTCCTTAAAACAAATATATGCACAGTTAAAGTAATCAGATCTTAATTCCTTTACTGGACTATATACTTCACAAGGATGGAAGGGGTGGGATCACGGGATTTATACTAGAATGAGACCTTTTATATTATTTGGTCCAAGGTCCTTATTTTAACACCTAAGTCTAAAATAGGGGAAAATGACATCTCCAAGATCTTATAACTAATAAGTTTTTGAAGCAGCATTCAAACTAAAAACTCCTGGTTCCATAATCTGTGCTCTTTTGATCACAACACTATATATAAATTTTCTCAATATCTGCACACATACATACACCTAACACAGTGTAGTATGCATTTTGGGAATATATATATAGAGAGAGAGAAGGAAGGAAGGAAGGAAGGAAGGAAGGAAGGAAGGAAGGAAGGAAGGAAGGAAGGAAGGAAGGAAGGAAGGAAGGAAGGAGGGAAGGAAGAAAGGAAGGAAGGAAGAAAGGAAAGAAGGAAGGAAGGAAGGAAAAAAGGAAGGAAGGAATGAAGGAAGGAAGGAAGGAAGGAAGGAAGGAAAAAAGGAAGGAAGGAAAGAAGGAAGGAAAGAAGGAAGGAAGGAAAGAAGGAAGGAACGAAGGAAGGAAGGAACGAAGGAAGGAAGGAAGGGAAAGAGGGAGGGAGGGAGGGAGGAAAAAAAGGAGGGAGGAACAGAAAAAGGAAGAGAAAAAGGAAGAAAGAGAAAGAGAAAGATAAAGGAGGAAGGAAGGAAGAGCAAACAAATGACTCGATTGGTGAATGTTTAAATCTAGAAGTTGTGCTGTTTCTAAAATACCTTCATTGTTGACTTCACAAGCACAAGTCGTAAAGCAACTAGCACAGAATCTAAAAGAATGCATGATGGATAATTGAATGAATGTATTAATGAATCAATGGATAGCGAATGGTTCAGCCTGGGGAACTCTGTTTTTTCAGAAAGTGCCCTTTTACTAACACCATAAGCATAGGTCCTAAGAGGCTGAGGGTACCTCTAAAGTCACCTCTGATGGAAGGAAAAAAAAATCTAGCTCTGCTTCTGTTTTCCCCATCTCTACTTCTCTTCCATACAATTCTCTTTCTTTTCCCCCTTGGGCTACATTTTAACAAATCAACCTGGAGCCAAACCTGATTTTCAGAAGAAGCCTGAGGCAAAATTCTAAAGCAAGAGATGCCTTGTCTTTCATACCTCCAATCCTCTCCTCTGCCATCCTTCCCTATGTACTCAGGGCTCTCATACTGCCTGGGGCCTCACACTCTGGCACCTCAAAAAAGCAACTCTCCTTAAGCTCAGAGATACTCAAATATCCCTATGGATCTGTGATCTCACTCATGTAAATGGAACAGCCAGCGAGGTACTCTGAAGTGAGAAAACTGGGTTCAAATCCAGTCTCTTCTACTTGGTGACTCTTTGGACCTCTGATCCCTCATCTGAAAAATGCCATTGTCTACCTCCTTTGCTAGAAGCCCTAATCCAGCTCTCCACAGTGTAAGACTATTAAGGTTTATAGGAGTTTTTAACAAATTTTTCTCCCTCCCCACCCTCCTCAAGATAGCAAGCAACCTGATCTGTTATACACATACAATCATGTTAAACCTATTTCCACATTAGTCATTTTTTGAAAGAAAAATCAGAAAAGTAAAAACTACAAGAAAGATAAATTAACCCCCCCAAAACCAAAAATAGTATGCTTCAATCTGCATTCAGACTACATGGTTCTTTGTCTGGATATGTATGGCATTTTCCATCATAAGTCTTTTGAAATTGTCTTAGATGATTGTGTTGCTGAAAATAATTAAATCACTTGTAGTTGATCATGGTAACAATATTGCAGTTACTGTGTACAGTGTTCTTTCTCCTGGTTCTGCTCACTTCACTCAGCATCAGTTTGTCTAAATCTTTCCAGGTTTCTCTATGAAAGTTTTTGACTTCACACACACACACACACACACACACACACACACACACGTGGAAAAATATACCTGATGATATGAGATAAAAAGCATTTGTCCTAGAGCCAGAAGACCAGGATTCGAATCCCATCTCTGACATTTAATATCTGTGTGACCTCCATGATTAATTTCCATGATGTTCAGTTTCTGAATGTACTTTGAAAACTTTATTCACTCAATCCACCAACTAACAAATGCTTATTAAGTAATACATATTCTAGGTATAGAGATAAGGCAATATAAAGGAAAATATGACATATGAAAGCAAATATGGTTTTCAATGAGCTTCCATTTATCAGTTTAAATGTTGTTGTGGTTTTTTTGTCCTTTTTCAAGTTCATACCAGATACCAAGGTCATCAATATAAATACCGTGTAGACAGAGATGTTGTTCTACTCTTATTTGGACCAGATTTGTGATTTCCTCACTACTTCTTCTAACTCGGTAGTGCATTGGATGGAAGACCCAGCCTGAAATCAGGAAAATCTGAGTTCAAATTTGACCTTAGATATTGACTAGCTAAGTGACCCTAAGCAAGTCATATCACTTCAGTTTCCTGAATTGTAAAATAGGGATAATAAAAGAATATATCTAATGAGGTTATTGTGAGGATCAAATGAGATGATATTTGTAAAGCACTTAGTGTCTGGCACACAGTAGGTGCTTAATAAAGGCTTGTCCCCTTTCTCTTATGGGAAACTTCATACTAAGAACTTCTATATAAGTCACCACTTTCTCTACAACTTACATACCCATAGAGAATTAAATGGGACACTGAGATATTAGGTAATTTTCTAGTGTCACACAGCTGTAATGGGACAAAAATGGACATTATATCCAAGTCTTCTCACCTCAGAGATCATTTTTCTATTCCTCTGTCTCTCAGATTCAAAACAGATGGGAAAAACTGGGCAGAGAGAATTAGCAAGGGGTGATCATGAAAGACTTCATGGAGGAGAACTTGAACTGGGCTTTGAAAAAAGGTGGTTTATGGTGGAGTTAGCAGTGTTTTATTTGTCTTACCCTAATTGGGGTTGCTAAACTTAAGGAATCTAAACACTAAGTATGCAGAGGATAAAGGGCTATGCCTAGAATCAGGAAGACCTTATTCAGACTTGTATGACCCTGGGCAAGTCATTTATCTCTGTCTGCCTCAGTTTCTTTAGCTGTAAAATTATTTGGAGAAGAAAATGGCAAACCACTCCAAGAACTTTGGCAAAAACAAAACAAAAATACAAATGGAATCATGAAAAGTCAGAAATGAATGAAAAGACTCAAGTGTCAAGTTTATAGAAGAGAAGGCTTTGGGGTACCTGGCTGATAGTTGTGTTCAAATACTTAGATTGTGCTTCTACTGAAGTCAGTATTAGATCACTTCTAAAAGGTTCAAGAGAACATAACTAAAAGCAATGAATAGAATTTAAATAACCATATGAAGGAAAACCTACTTCCAATGTTAATAAAAGGAAGAGGCTGCTTCCAGAAGTAACACATCTTCCTTCCTTGAAGGACTCAGACTGAGGCTGGATGACCATCCATTAGTTATGCTGTGGAGAACATTCTTGTTCAGGGATGATCCAGATGAAATGGAGAACTTTAACACTTTGAAATTTTCTGATTCTGATTTTTATACCACACTTTTGAATTTTCCAAAGCATTTCCAGTTCTTAAATCCCCAGTCAAAGTCAGGAGTACAGTATGATTTGCTTAATGTCTATTGATCACCTAGAAAGAAAACCCCAAGATTCAAGGTCATTCAGCTGACACTATCTGATAATGTTAGCCAATATCCAGATGTTTCACATCATGTAGTCCAAAATTCACAGACAGCACCTCCTGGTGAGGGAGTTGAGGTATTAATTAAGGAGGAGATCAAATCTAAGAGCCTGAGGTCAAAGTTTAATGGACAGAATTGGACAAATAGCATGTATATGTGTTAGGCAGAGAGGCTGGAAGAGATATGAATGAGACAGAAAGATGGGGGACAGAGAGAGAGGTGGGGCAAGGAGAGAGATATAGAGACAGAGAGACAGAGATAGAAAGATGGAAAGACAGAGATCCATGAAGCAGTCTCTAAGCACTTTCTATGAACTAATGGAAAAACAAAGATGAAACTCTCATGATGGGAAAGCAAAGATGTTTTACATTCTGTATCACTGGAGTGACTATCCATGTCTTTGATAATCACAAGTCTATTGTGGAATTGAATTACTAAATAGACACAAGTTTAAGAAAGATCAAAACTCCAGGGCTGGTGCTCTATCCACTGTATCATCTAGCTACCCCTAATAAAAGAATTAAGATAGAAAAGATTAATTTACAACCCCGGAAGTTTAGATGAAAGTATTATAAAGAAGTTACAAAGATCATTAACTAAAGAGAGAGATGATAGAAGGATAGAGAGATAGAAGACAGATAAATGGGCAGATATGTAGAAAGATGAGGGATAGACAACAGACAAAAATAATACTACATCAAATGAAAAGAACAAAATTAAATCATCCCGATATTTAGTTTCTGTAACAAGCAAGGAATACCTAGATATTTGACATCATACAGCTATAGTTTAAGAAAGATATCTTGTGCATATTAAATAGTTTCTCTAAAACCTCTATTGATAAGAAAGCCATCTTATTTCATATTGGGATAGTTTTAATTGTTGGTAATTTTCTCCTTATACTAAATCTAAATTTAATCCTAAGTAACTTTAACCCGGTACTCCTAAGGCTCCTGTTTGGAAGTAAACAGAGGAAGTCTCATCTTTTCCCAGATGACTCATTCAAATACTTAGGAATAGTAGCATAGGACCATGGAAAGAGAACTCCCTCTGGAATCTAAGTACCTGGTTTTAAATCCTAGTTTTGAAGTTTATTGCCTATGTGACATTGAGTAAGTCACTAACTCTCTGGTACTCAATGTTTTCCTTTATAAAAATGAGGGCATTAGACAATACAGTTTCTGAGATGCCTTTTATATCTATGATACCCCTGATATATTATTTTCTCCAGGCTAAACCTCCTCAGTTCTTTCAACTGTTTCTTAAACAATATGAAACCCAAGGTGCTTCATAATCCTGGTCACATTATTCTAATTGTTTTCCAAACTATTACTATTTTAGGACTGTCACAGCTTTATTTTTCAAGGCCTGATTTCATCATCTTCTATTATCTATCCAGTATTTTTTTTAAATCCTCAAAAGCCATAATTTTAAGTGAAGCTTATACCAATTAAGTTGAAGGTTTGACTTTCCCACCAATCTATAAAATGCAACTTATAGAATATAAAATTCAGGTTATAGCTTTAGGGAAAGGGTAAGAGAGATGGAGTGAAACCATATGTAATTTTGGCAAATTCAAATACTCAACTGAAGAGTAGGAACAATGGTTGTTTTATTATTCACAAGGGTGGCTTAACTAGCTTGAATGACATGACTTTTTGTTGTTCATCTTTCAGTGAAGGAGAGTAAGTCTTCAAAATGTACTATAAAAAAGAAAGGAAGGAAAAAGAAAAGAAAAGGAAAAAAAAGATTTTTCACCTCTAGAACCAATTACTTCTATCTAGCCCTTCCAAAATGCCTTTTCTAAAAATCATCCTTATTCATTCCCCTCACTGCAGTGTTCTCTCCCTCTTTAAATATGTTTATTTATCTCTTTAATATTGTTCACTCTCAGTAGAATGTATGTTCCTTAAAGATAGACTTCTTAAAAAAAAAAAGATAGACTTCTTTTCTTTTCTCTGATTACCTCTGTCTCTGTCTTTCTCTGTTTCTGTGTCTCTATCTATCTCTGTCTCTCTGTCTCTTTGTCTCTGTTTGTCTCTCTCTTTCTCTACTACTCTCCCTCCCTGCTCCAGCACTATCAAGAGACAACTCACTAATTGGCTTTGGAGTCAGAAAGAATTGGGTTTAAGTCCTGCTCCTGATATATCCTGGCTGGGTTACTCTGGCTAAATCACTTAATCTCTCAGTATCCCAGGCAAATAAGACTATAAACTGAAAAACAGGTAGCATTCCAAATTGGCAAAAAAGTTTCTCATCCTAATGAAAGATCCAGTAAAGAAAAAGGATGATGGTGATGGTGATAATAATGGTGATGGTGATGATGACAGGAAGCTTTTATAAAGTGTTTTGAGGTATATGAAATGTTTTACATGTTACTTCATTTGATACAATGACTCTTTAAGAGAAGTGTTATGATTGTCCCCATTTTACAAATAAGGAAACTGAGGTTGCAGGAGTTTAAGTGATTTTTTTTCTGGATCACACATGTCTCAGGTATACTTAAACTCAGATTTTCCTTACTATCTATAAGTCTGTGAGTTCCTTGAGAGCAGGGATTATCTTTCAATTTTCTTTGTATTTCCAATATTATCTCAATAGCATATCCTTGATAACTCTTTATTAACTGATTTCCTGGCTTCATATTAGTTACTTTATCTATTGGGCCATCTAACTGATTTAAGTGGAAAAAATAAACAAAGCCTAGCACACGGCGGATACAATTCATAATTGTTGAACATTATAAAATTAAATTGAATCTTCTGTTGTATTGCAAGAGAAACGACCAAGAGTAAGGTGATAATCTTTTCACTTGATTACATTTAAAATTAAAGTAATGAATCCAAAGGAAGATCCAGGGTCTTGTAGGGAATGCATCAATTTCCTTGAGTTGAATGACAGTTAATGTGAATTTAATAGACACAAGAAGAAGAAATGGAGTGTGTTAAGGTTTCTAGCAGCCATTGGAGCTGTCAGTATTAAAAGATAATCTTCTTCCCTGATGAAATCACATTTCAAGAGTTGCCCCCTTTTCCTGAGTTAGGTTGAGTATATGTAGAAAATGCTGCAATAAACAGATATTATTTTTCACCTGGTCATTAATCACAGGTGGAGTTAACATGTTCAGACCAAGGGATTAATTATACTTTGTGAACAGAGAATTACATTGAATAACTGTTCTTTTTTTTAGTGGGGAAAAGGCTACACCATGACTGCTCAGTGGTTTTACCCTCACGTGTCTATGAACTTGAGTTGGGTGGGATTCAAGACTGAGAGATTTCATAAGCTGTCCAAACATGGCCAAGGAAATGCTTCCTAATAAGTTTGGATAGGGAAGAAGTCAAGTTACATTCTTCTTTTCATTAGCAAACCCCTTAGTTTCTGTCAAAATTGTTAAGGTGTGCATTCATTTTTTTACAGACATACGTCTAGAGTGTCTGATATATATTGCACGAATACAGACACTTGTGTCTATATGTGTGTGCTTATGCTTGTGCATTAAAGTACATCAGTATATATACAGCCCTCATTCTCCTTTACCTCTCTAGCCTTTGACACCTTCACTTCATTAAAAATCTTTTCACTCTCAGTTTTTAGGTCACCCCTCTCTCAGATCTCCCTCTATCTGACAGACAGTTCCTTCTCAGTCTCCTTTGCTGGATCCTTATTTATGTCACAGATTTTGACCACAGTAGTCCCACGGGATTTTTACCTGGGCCCTCTTCTCTTCTCTCTCCATACTTCTTCACTTTGTGATTTCATTAACTCTCAGGGATTTAATTGCCTTCTCTATGCTAATAATTCTCAGATCGACATATTTTCCTAACCTCTATCCTGATTTCTAGTTTCACTTGACCAGCTATCTTTAAGACATCTCAAACTGCTTGTCCAGTAGAAACCTTAAACTCACATGTCCAAAAGTGAGCTCATTATCTTTTCCCATAAGCCCTTCCCATCCCCGTAGGCTCTCAATCTTGGTGATATCCACTACTGCTCCTCTCTTATCTTCTATCTATATCCAATCTGTTTTCAGTGTCTGTCAATTTCTCTTTTGCAGCATCTCTTCACTATTTCCCTTGTTTCCTCCAACTGTTGTTATTCATCCTTCACTTTTGAAGACCAATAACATCATGAGAATCAATAGCATTAGTAAACAGGATTTAAGTGAGGCAGAGATGCTTAAAGTCATCAGCCCCACTCTCTCCTCCAGTCATCAGAGTCCAGTGGCAAGACATACATCTAGACAACTGCAATGGCCCAGGATGTAGCAGGAGATCTTCCCTCTTATACTACCATCACCATGGTACAGACCCCCATCATCTTATGCTTAAAAGTAACCCATAGCCTGATGGTGAGTCTCCCCACAATAATCCATCCTCAATTTAATGACCAAATTGATTTTTCTGAAGTGTAAGTCTGACAATTTCAAATACACACACACACACACACACACACACCATACTCCCTCCTTCCCCATCACTATCAGACTCAAATACAAAATACTCTGTCTGATGATCAAATTCTTTCATAACTTGACTCCCAATCTCTACTTTTCCAATCTTTTTACACTCTCAACCACATGCTCTGATTCCTCCTTGTTCTTCCATGAACAAAACCCTACATCTCTTGGCTCTGGTCATTTAATCCTTCTGTCCCCCATACCTAGAATGTTCTCTTTTATAATCTCCACCTAGTGGCTTCCTTTAAGTCCCAAATAAAATTACATTTTCTGTTGGAAGCTTTATAAATCCTCTTAATTTTAGTGCATCCTCTCTTCTCATTATTTCCTATTGATTTTAATTATACTCTATCCTACTACATAGTTGGCTTATTTATGTCTATTTGCTTGTTGTCTCCCCCTTTAAATTGTGAGCTCTCTTTGAAGGCAGGAACTAGTTTTGTTTTTGTTTTGGTTGTTGTTTATTTTGTTTTGCTTTTTTTTGTATCCTCAGTGTTTAGCACATAGTGGACACTTGATGAATGTTTATTGACTGACAACAAAAATGATTTCTATGAGATTAGAAAAAAGGGTAAGATGCAAAGGATTCTATGGAGACAAAATTAATAATCCTTAGCCAATCAGTAAATGTGAGAAATGAAGAGACATATGGAGTGTCAAAGAGAATTGTCAGGGGTCAAGCCTAAGTAACTGGGACTCTACACCACTAACTAAAGTAAGCAAGTTGGTAGGTTTAGAATAAGCAATGGGACAGTCAAAGAATCATGAGATTTGCAGAATCTCAGCATTGGAAAGGATTTCAGAGGTCATATAACCCAATAAATATGTGAACAAGAATCCTCTCTCAAACATTTTAATGAGTAGTCATGATAATGCTATCTAAAGTAATTTACTTATTCACTGTCATACCAATCAGTCTACCAAAGATTTACCTTATAAAGCTAGAAAGAAATGATACCAAAATCCATCTTAAGGAACAAAAGGTCAAAACTGTCAAGGCAATCAATGAAATAAATGTGAAGGAAAGGGGCCTAGCAATACCAGATCTCAAACTATATTACAAAGTGGTAATTATGAAAACAATTTTATACTAGATGATAAATGAGTGGTCATCTAGCCTTCACTTAAATACCTACTATTTGCAATTGATTGCACTTTGGAGAGATCTGTTAATAAATTATTTTTGTTGTTTTCTTTCTCATGTCAAACCTAAATCTAGTAATATTCAAATTTCTTCCATTGCTCTCTTTTCTTGACTTTGGAATCAAGAAGAGCAAGTGCAATCAATCTATCTTCTTCAAATACTTTAAGAGTAGATATTATGTTCCCTCTGTCCGCTAAGTAGGGAACAGCAGACAGCTAGGTGGTATAATGGATAGGATGTTGGGATAGGATCATTGTTCAAATGTGACCTCAGACAGTTACCAGCTATGTGACCCTGTGCAATTCAGTTACCTTCTGTCTGGTTCAGCTTCTTCAATCACAAAATCACAGTGATAGCCTTATAGGTTTGTTCATGAAGGCCAAAGGAAATAATATCTATAAACCTCTTAGTACAGTGTCTGGTCCATGTTTGTCCTTTCTTTTTAAAGAGCACTGATGACATCACAGGTTGATGTCTTGATTTGTATGTGAATTGAATTTAAGAGAGGCAGAGCTCTCTTACAGTCACAAAGTGACGGTATAAAAGTCAGGATGATTTGCAATGGTCTGGGATACAGTGGACAACCTTAGCATCTGTGATGTCTGACCAAACCCTTAAGCACCCAACAATGCCTACCTCAGCTGCCTTCAGGGCCACTGGAACAAATTGTTCTCATTCACCCATTCTGCTGAGAAAGTCTTCATGTGTTAGTATTGACATTCCCCAAACTCCCCAATAGGTCTAAGGCCTGTTGGTTATGATCAGCCTGATTAAGCCTCCCCATTGTCTGCAAGATGCTTTACTGGGATGTGACCACTGAGTGAAGGTGGACACCTTCATGTTATATATACTTAATGAATCCTTGATCCTTTCCCTTTTCCTCTTTTCCAGGCTAAATAGCTCTAATTCCTTCAGAAACTACCATATATCATTATCTCAAAGCATTTCATCATTCTAGCCAGCCTTCTCTGGATATTCTTCTTACTTATCAATATCTCCTTAAAATGTGACTCTCAGAACTGAATGTAATATTCCAGCTTTAGTCTGAGCAGGGAACCATGCAGGAGAGCTAGCTCTCCTCTGTTACAGAGAGGCCTTATGTCTCCTTTAATGTAGTCTATAATTGAATCCTACTGAAATGTATTGAATTCCCTTTGTAGTTCATCTCTTCTCCTAGCCCCTCTCCAAAGTTCTCCAGATTCTCTTAGACATCATGCTGACAGCTGGGAAAGGGGAAATAAAGGAATTAATGATACATGTCTTCAAGCATTTCAGTAGGAGCTGGGGACTGGGTCATCTGCTGAAAAGAAATGGGGTAGAATTAGAGGCTTGAAAAGAGATGTTTTAGAATGGTCACAATATAGATTATGTGGGTTATGAGAAAAAAAAAACGATGAATGAACAGATTGCTACGTCACAGCTGAGGTCCTGTTGAAGCTAAAAGGGATGAATTTTTAATGGACTCATCCGTCAGCTTCATGACTTCCTTCAGCAAGGCTGTGTAGTGCAATCATAATGGAGGTAAGGCAGATGGCAGAGGTCAGCCAGGGTTGGATCCACCAATTCTGAACATCTGATAGCCAGTGGATATTGTCACATCATTGACATTAATCTTTGTATTCAGTTAGTTACATAAAGATCAACTAATCAACAAGTATTTAATGAGTATCCTCCTCACAACAGGTTTGGCAAGAGCTAGAAGAAAACAAAGCCATAACTACATACTTATAAGTAATACAAAGAGGTATAAGACAGAAGAAAGGATCTCTGCCTTCAAACATCTTATAGTCTAGTTCTACAAGTAGCATTTCCTGGTTCCCCCCCCTCCACAACTTTTCCCCAAGTATTTTCCATTTCTCTTTCTCCAAATGGCTCTCTGTCCCTTTGTTTCTCTGTCTCTTTCTTCTTCTCTCCCCCTCCCCTTTCTCATTGTCTCTTCTCTCTCTTTTTCTCTCTCTCTGCCTCTGGGTGTGTTCTGTCTTCTGTCTGCTGCCTCTCTGTTTTTCTCTCTCTCTTCTTCTCCTTCTGTTCTCCTCCCCCTCCCTTTCTCTGTCTTTTTCTCTCTCTCTTTTCCCCCCTCTCTCCCTCTCTTTCTCTATCTGATTCTCTTTATTCTTTCTCTCCCACCCTTCTACTTATCTCTTCTTTCTCTATCTCTCACTTTCTCTGTCTCTCACTTTCTCTGTCTCTCTGTCTTTCCTTCTCTCTGTGTGTACCTATATACATGTGATAAAGTAGAATATGCTGCTTTAGTAGAGTCAATTCTTTTTAAACAGAGATTGTATGAGAACTTGGCCAGTACATTATAGAGGGGGTTTTCATTCAGGTACTGATCAGGCTAGAAGGCCTATGAAATTCTCTGAAAGAGAGGATTCTTAATGAACGAAATGAGGTTTCTTTGGGTCCTTAAAGGATAAGTAGGATTCCAATTGGCAGACTAAAGAAGGCAGGCATTCCATCTAAGAGGGACAGAAAAGGAGGCAGGTGTGACCTCTCTTCCATTATTAGCCTGGCCTAGTCAAAATAAACAATCAAACATTCATTCAATCAACAAGCATGGATTGAGTTCCTACTATGTGCCAAGCTCTGTGTGACACAGTGGATTTCCCAAACACTGGGGATATAAAAATGAAACAGGGAAGTTAAAATTGAAAATAGAGAAATCATGCTGCTTCATTGTATACCATTTAGACTGCATCCTATACCATGCAGCTAATCTAACGCAATCAATTTCAAAACTATTCCACGTAATAAAACATTATTGTTTAATATCAAGATATAAAATTAATGATACAAAAACCACAGTATTAATGTCGAGTCCCCCAATGCTCTATAATTCAGACATAAGAAAACCATTCAATTGGAATCAAAATTGCTTTTGATGCTTAAGAATGCAATGTCCTAAAATACTAGGACGTTTATAAAAAATCAAATTGCAGAAATGGTGAAAATCGAAGTCATTCAAGGTGGATGGAATGTCTTCATACTATCTCACTAGATATTGTGAGGACAGCCATTAAAAAGAGTTATATGCTGGTAGTTTATTTAGATATTTGATACAGTTTATTTAGAGTTATAAATTGAAATGTTTGCTTTGAAGGAAGCAGTTACATGAACAGAGCTCTACCTAGGATTTCTTATGTCAGGGACAATTTAATGGAGGAGAAATGGGGAGAAAATTATTCTAGGAGTCATTGGTCAATCTCTGAGAAATTTACACTTTTAACTTTAGGATACTTAGATGGGAAACTAGGTGGCACAGTGGATAGAATCAGAAAAACTTGTCTTTCATGAGTTCAAATTTGGTTTCACACTTCCTAGTTGTATCACCTTAGGCAAGTCACTTAAATTAGTTGCTTCAGTTCCTCATCTATAACCCCAAATAGGATCACAAAGAATTGGGCATGACTGAAATGACTGAACAGTAACAAATGAAGTAGGAAATGTAGATTCTGGAAGAAGTGTACCACAGAAAGATAGCCTGAGCATGTTGACCACAGAGAGTGGTACCATGCTCATAGACCAGTCGAGGGCTAGCAGAGAGTGAAAATGGTAAATTTCATGGGAGAAAACATTTCCTTTCAGAGATAAAGCACATTCTCTAGCATTTTCCCTGGACCTTGACCCCATTTGTCTATCTGCTGTCCATGATGATTTAAGGAAAGGCAAGTGGCAAGTACAAGAAAACTGAACATGTTGTCAATCGTTTGTGAGAAAGAAACTACATGAAAAACTTCAATGGGGCATTATGATCTAAGAAAAAAATACTGATCCAAGCAAGCATGGGATGAGCAAAAGGAATGGATATTTCACAAAATACCAAAAATAAAAGAAGAAGATTTTTAACAGAACTCTCAGAATGACTATAGGAGGCTGCTACATGGAAGAAGGAGGAAAGGAAAGATAAAATAAACAAGAAGCTCTGATTCACCTGCCATCTGATAGTTTGCTATTTTAATGGATTTTTCTTGTTAAGTTGTAAAAGTAATCAAAAAAACTGCTGGAGTCAAAATACTTGGATTCAAATCCTACTGATATTTACTACCTGAGTGACCTTAGGCAAGTTGCTTGATAAACTCCCTGGACCTCAGTTTCCTCATCTATAAAATGATGGGCTTAGAATAATGCTCTAAGATTCCTTCTAACTATAATTATATGACACTAAATTCTCTAATTTCTACATTACTAATGGACCTCAAATATTGCCAGTACATTCCAAATTTGGGCATCCTGGGGAAAAGTCCCCTTTATCCTTCCTTAGTTACTGGTCTAAGAAGTTTTTCTGCTAACTCGCTGAAATCTCGAAACCCGTCAATGATAATTTGGAGGTACTTTGGAATAGAGGTGTAAAAGTAGGCATAAAAATCAGTCTGTCATTTGTAAAAAGCCAATCTGTCAATATGTAAAAAGGGATTCTAAGTAGATGAATTATTTGTTTATGTCATGCAAGTTGATCATTTCTTTTTAATAACTGTAAAGAGTTTGGTCTAATGGATGTGCTAAACTCCCAAAAGCAAGTGGTAAGAAAGATTAGTCTTGTTTTGCATGGCCCTAGAGAACAGAACTGGAAGCAATAGATGGGAGCTACATAATGGATGGTTTCAGTTTGATGTCAAGAAAAAATTCCTGACAATTAGAACTGTTTACAATGACTCAATGGCTATAGTACCAGGCCTGAAGTCCGGAAGATCCATCTTTGTGAGTGGCCTTAGACACTTACTAGCTATGTGACCCTATGCAAATCACTTAACTCTAATTTATAACATGAACTGGAGAGGAAAATAGCAAACTGCCAAGAAACCCAAATGGGGTCATAGAGAGTTGTACATGACTGAAAGCAACTGAACAAGTAGAATGGGATGCCTTGAGAAATCCTAAGTTTTTTTTTTTTTCCTCATTGAAGGTCTTTAAGCAAATAGATGACCACTTATCAATTATATTTTGGGATATTAAGTGACTCCAAGTTCCCTTCCAAATCTGATTTTATAGAATCATAGTTTTTATGACATGTCAAAATGAAGATTTCTTGAAACCATGAAAGCTTTGAGTTTTGGTGTAGAGTTAATCAACTGGAAGACCAAGCCAAGAAGGCACAAACAAAGCCAAGTGGGGATTGGGGCATCTCTAAGGGGAGCCTGTTTTGCTCCTTGCCATAATATTATCCATGAAACAATCACACTGTGTATTAGCATGATCTTATGTATAAGGCCCTGGCTGTTAGCCAACAAAGTCTTTAAAAATCTCATTGTTATTAAGGAAAGTCATTTTAGCTGAAACATGAATTATATGGTTCACTGGGTTTTAGTAAACAAGCTTGTTCCAAACTAGAAAAGTCATTTCTAAAAACAATTAGCAATGAATTAAATTTAGCAGTAGGAGAGAGACCCAGTACTTGGGACAGGGGATATTTGTAACCAGAGCAGCCAAAGGAGACTCAGGATGGCATGAACAAATAAGAACTATAGCCCAAAGACAGATCTCCTAGTTGGTTATAAGAGGAGGTAAATTATTACAAGAAAAAAAAACAACTTTCAGAAGTTTTGAGATTATTTTGATTCATTTTAAAATTTTAATGGCTTTAAAATCTAATTGATAGCCAAGCCATAACTACAGATTCTTATTCTTGGTTCAGAATTGGAGGGGGCAGGTATGTGACACAAAAACAGAAGTAGCAGGCCTGTAGTCAGGAAGATAGGAGTTCAAATCTCGTCTCAGACATTTACTAGCTATGTAACACTGGGGAAGTCACTTAACCCTGGTTGCCTCAGTTTCCACATATATAAAAAATACTGGAAAAAGAAATGGTGAACCATTCCAGTATCTTTGCCAAAAAAAAATCTCAAAATGGGGTCACAGAGTCAAACATGACTGAAATGACTAATCTCAACAATATTGGGAAGGGAAGAATCCTTCCTCACAAGACAAGGTTTCTGTTGTAGTGCTCACATGATTCACAAATTTCTCTAGACTATGGAAGGAATTTCAAGTCAATTAATCCAGACCATCCCTTGTTTTCCAGAGAAGGAAATAAAAGATTCAGGTGAAGTTCTTTACCTAGGATCACACACAGCAAACGTAGGAAGCAGAATTTGAATACAGGTCATCTTCATTATAAATAAGGGATTTGCTGGATTTAGCTTATATTGAGTCAATTATTAAGTTATTTATATCTCAAACTTTGACAAGCAAGAAAATTCAGGCTTATTTTTTTCAATTATTTGGAATTCAGAAAATAATGGAGCAAATATTAATAATACAAGTTAAACTTCAAACTGCATTGCACATAAATTTTTATTCTAGAAAAATCAATTGTTGAACATATATATATATATATATATATGCTAGCACATCATACCTTAAACCCAGCAAGAGACTTGGAGAGAAATTCAGCCTAAAGTACTAAGAGTTTTTTATGGGTATGGGGCAAAGGAAACATAGATAAGGATGAAGAATAGATACAAGCAAAAAAGGCTACATACCCCAGGAATATGCTGTCAGTGCCATAAAAATTTCCAGCTCCAGGAAAAGCCCAATAATCCTACCTAGTTACAATTCTATTGTCCTAGGTTCCTGTAGGCTCTCTGCACATGTAATGCAATTCCTCCCCATCTTCCCATTGCAGATTAAATATATATATATTCTCTGTATAAGATATATTCAAAATATCAGGATATATAGGTTTTCAGGAAGAACTAGAATATCTGATGTGAGGATTTGCTGACCCCTTTTCAGGATTGCTCATCCATCTTTGTTGTTCACCTGTGTCATTCTTACCTGTGGCTCCAAGAAGCTATGGAATGCCCAGGAGCCACATCTAGGTAAAATTGTTTCTGCAGACAAGCTAAACCAAGCCAAGGGTAACCAAAAGGCTTCAAACCCATTAATGAGGTAAGGGGACATCTACCCAAAGCATGAGAAGACTTCTCCTGGTAGAATGAGAGGAGGAAAACAATTTGTTCCAAAGGTTACGAAAGTGCTGTGGAAAGCTCCGAGCTTGATAGATATCAAAGACCACGAGGTCATCACTGTATCCTGGACCAATTGCAGTTGTCCTGAATTTTATTTTGCCCCTGTGCTTGGATGACTCTGGAAGCAAGAATGAGATCAATAACTTTGTGCAACTCAGACTCACTTAAATCCAATTCATGCAGGAGTCAAGAACACCCTATGATGTCTTTGGTCCTCTTCAAAAAGAAAGGACAAACAACAACGACCCAACATATTAGAAACCTTTTGTTCTTTTAATTAATGAATTTTTGGCTGCTAATGTAGCATTCAGACAGGCTGCTCTCTGTTTCTAACTTGTTTTCCTTGCTTGAATGGCTAGACATGCACCAACATGGGGAGTTCAACTTCAAAACTTCAAACAATGGAGAGAAAGGACAGGAAACATTTCAGAAACTATAATTCTATAGGGAAAATCAATTCCAGGGATATAAAATGGAAATGCTTCAAGAATGAAATGCGTGATGGAGAAATAATTTCAATTAGGTAGAAACATGCAAGTTGTCTGAAGAGGGATACATAGGGATCTCCCCAACCAGTCATAGTAAACTATCCTAGTAAACTAGGATTTATGAAGTATTTATTATATAGTATACAATGTTCTGATCCTTCAGGATACTCAAAAAAAGATCTTTGAGGGGAAGATATATACAAAATATGGAAATATGGATGGATAATAGAGAATGAAGAAATGAACATAGCATGATTTCTAGAGTTCAGGAGTTATAAACTATAAAAGCTCTAAAAGCCTATTAAAATCTATACCAATATGGTAGCCCCTATGAATGTAGATGTGGCAAGAGGCTACTTAAGAAGAAGAGATCTAGTTCAGCAAGAAATGGAGCAAGTCAAAGGTCTTTAGGGATCAGCAGTGGAATCAGGCTTTTGAATGGTTTCTGCACTTCCAGACTGGGTAAAAAAGAACTGTTTAGTTTTTTAAAAAAGGCAGGGAGGGAAGTGTCAAAGGTCAGAAAAAGATGAAAGTGGTGAGGGAAGGGAATATTAAGTCAAAAATAATGGTTTTATGTTGTATGTTTTTTTTTCAGCTATTGGGGAAATGAGGATGATCAAAGAAGGGCTAGAAAGACTGCTTAGAGTAAATGGGATAATAACAATAGAGAAAGGGCAGGGTTGTTCACCTCTAATTTTGTTTGTTTTTTCTGTAAAGGAAATTGACCTTGACATTGAAAATGACAGAAATAAAATGACTAATAGAGAATTAATGCTTAGCATAAGTGAGGAAGCATAAAGAATGCATTTAATAGTCCTTGATGAAGGAAGCAGAATAGTACAGCGTAAAAAAAAAAAAAAAGCCCTGCCTTTGGAATTTAGAGGACCTGTGTTCAATTTCCACTGCCAGTGATTATTATCTGTGTGTGTATCCTTGACAAATCATTTAACTTCTTAGAGTCCAGTTTTCACAGCTGTAAAATAAGGTGGTCATACTAGGTACCCTCTGTGCTCCAGATCTATAATCCTAGGAAATTCAAGTCATCCATCCCAAAAGAACTGGCAGCTGTAGCTATAAAGGTATTGTGGGTGATATTTTGGATCAAGGAAAATGGGAAAAGTAATATGAGACTTCAGAAGGGGAAACATGCCGATTTTCCAAAAAAAGGAACAAGAATAGAATCTAAAAAATATAGGCCATTGAATTTGACTGCTATTTCTGGTAAAATACAATAACAGATCATTAAAGGGTGGGCCGGTGAAATTTTGAAAAGAGAGCAATGATTACAAAGAGCCAGTATGAATTTATCAAAGTCAGGTCATGCCAGACTACTCTTAATTCCTTTTGTAACAAGAAAAATGAACTGGTGGGTCAAGAGAATGCCATAAATATAGTTTACTTAGATTTTAGCAAACACTGAACAAAGATTTTTATTCTATTTTTATGAAAAAGCTGTGGTGGTATAGACTAGTTAGCAGTGCAAGTATATGAATTCGGACTATTTGATGAACCAAATTCAGAGTATGGAGTGGTATGATGTCAATATGGCAGGAAGTTTTCAATTCAATATCAGTAAGATTTGTGGTTGGCCCTAGGCTGTTTAATATTTTTATCAACAACTTAGATAAAAATATAGAAGATGTACTCATCAAATTTTTTAGAGGACACTAATCTGAGGAAGAGAGTGTTAACAGACTAGATGAGAGAGTCAAAATCCAAAATTGGCTAGAGAAGCAAAAGTATTCTGCTGAATCTATTAAACTAAAGTTTAACATGGCTAACTATAAAGTCCAACACTGGTTTCAAAAATCAATTTCACAACTAAAAGAGAAAAGAGGCATAGGAAGAAGTAAATTTGAAAAAAGATCTGGGGCTCTTAATGGACAGCAAAGATTCAATAGTGTGATGGACAACCAAGAACCAATGCAGTCTGAAAGAATTACTTACAAGAATAATCAATCAACTGGAATTTTTAAAATACCTACTATGTTCCCAGTATTGGGCATAGAACCTGGGATACAAAAAAAAAAAAAAAAAAGAGGGGAAATGTGAAAGTGTTAGTCCCTCTGTCCTCTCCTTGGATCACATAATAATGCTGTGTTCAGTTTTGGGAACTTTGGTTTAAGGAGGACATTGATAAAGTGAAAATTAAAGGAGAAAATCAAGATAGTAAGATAGTAAAGATCTTTGACTGCAGATCAAATAAGGATCACTTGAAGACTGGGCATTGGTTAGCCTGGAGAAGATAAGACTCAGAGGAGACATGATAGAAGAAGACAGAGGGAAGTAAATAAGTATTTACTGAATGTCTACCATGTAGCAAACGTTTTATAATTATTATCTTATGTCTTGTCATGTGGAAATCAAGTCAACAAACATTTATTAAGCACCTGGTATGTTCCAGGCAATATGTTAAGCTTAAGGGATGCAAAGAAAGACAAAAAACATCTCCTTTTCCCCCCAAGTAGCTTATAGATTAATGGAGGATTCTGGAAGCTAGCCATCCCTGATTTGCTTAAAATAGCTGAATCAACAAAATTTGAATTTTTAGATACATTACGCACAGGGACATAATAATTAATAACCACCATTTATATGGAGCTTTAAAATTTGCAAAGTGCTTTATAAATATTATATCATTTGATCCTCACAACAGCTTTAGAAGTTAGGTGCTATTATTATCCCCATTTAAGAGTATAGGAAACTAAAGCATAGGTCAAATGACTCACCCAAGATCACACAGCTAGTAATTGTCTGAGATCAGATTTGAATTTGGGCATTTCTTATTCTACATTTAGTGGTCTACTTATTATGCTCTCTAGCTGCTTATAATATCTGGTATAATGGAAAAGGGTTTTAGTCATAGATTTAAAGCCACAAATTACCTTAGAGGCTATTATCCCATTCCCTTCACTTCAATAATGAGGAAGCTGAGATCTATAATGTTTAAATGAATGTCCCAAAGTAAATGGCATGGAGATAGATATCCACATCTCTATAAAAGCAATAAATAACAATAATAAAACAACAACATAGTCATGAATTTGTATCCATTATGAAACCAGCATTGGAATAGCCTCATATATACATAGTATTCTGCTCTCCAATCTCCAAGGCCAAATATTGCCTTCCAAATTATCATCTTCTAATCTATCATTTTGATCATGTTATTTCTCAAGCTCAAAAAACCCTAAACTTTTAGTATTTCCCCACTTTCTACCAAATATTGTATAAACCTATAAGACCATCCATTCAATCAATAAACATTTATTAAGTGCCTAATGTGTACCAGGTACTGTTCTAAGTGCTGGAAACACAAAAAGAGACATAATGCAATCCTTGCCGTCAAGAAACTTAAATCTAGTGGAAAGACAATATGACAACAAATATATATAAGGCAAATTATATAGAAGATAATTAGGAAATAGCTAAAAGAATGCGGCTGGTTCCAGGCTACCTTTCCAATGTGTATATACTACTCTCTTCTGACATAATCTCTTTGTCATCCATACTCTCTCTGCTTCCTACTCTTGGTCAATCCTCTTCTATCTTTATGCCTTTTCCTACATGGACTCTCCATGCCTGGAATATCCTCCCCAACTTCTACCCTGATATTCTCCTATATTGGATACCTTATCTTATTTGAAGAACCAATCAATCAGCAATTATTTATTAAGCACCCATTATGTTTCAGGCACAAAGACAATAATGAAATTTTTTATTTTCCTAAAGAGTTGATGTTCTATCCACTCTAAATTGACATCTTATTAACTCTAACATCTCTATCAACTCAACTGGAGATATTACTCATTTCAAGAACTTTTCTTTGATATCTTTCCTCTGATTTCTCTCTAGATAAAAATGACTTCTCCCCCTCTTCAAATGATTCACCTGCCTGTTCTCTATTCCTATCATGTCTTCTCTTTTTCTAGAGTTATTTGAGGACTTTTCTTTTCCCCTCTCCCAACCCTATTCCATTAGAATATTGAAACCAAGGTCTAGATCATATCTAGTTGGATAACCCTTGGGCTTGGTAGTGCATTATATACAATAGGCTCTTATTAGCTATTCCATGAAAGAGATAATAAATCATCTCCTCATCTTTGAACTTCAAAATATTAACAGCCCTAATAATGATAATGATAATAATTATTATTAGCAATTAACTCAAATGTTACACAATTATTTTCATCTTTGCATCATAAATCTAGAACTGAAAGGGAGTATAGAAGCCACCTAGTACAACTCCCTCATTTTACAAATGAGAAAATTGAGATTGAGAAGAGATTTTTATAACAATAATGATAATGATAATAGTGATAATTATATCACTTCTAGTTTTCAAAAAGCTTTACAAATATATCATGTTATCATCACAATGATCCTTAGAGATAGGTGCCATTATTATTACCATTTTACAGAAGAGGAAACTGATGCAAATAGAAAGTAAGAAACTGCTCAGGTCACATAGCTGGTATCTGAACCAAGATTTACATTCTGCTCTTCCTAACTCCAAGACTTGTGTTCTATCCAACTTATCACTTGACTACCACTTAGCTAGTGATTTGTTCAAAATCACATGGGCAGCAAAAAGCAGAAATGGAATTTATATCAGGGTTAGGAGAGGTGCCATGGTTCTCTGAGACCAAATCCAGTATCCTTTCCATTTTATTCTGTCATTGTTGTATTTAACTTATTTATTTGTGTCTGACTCTTCATGACTTTGAATGGCTTTTTTTTTTTT
Source organism: Antechinus flavipes (assembly GCF_016432865.1). Classification (NCBI taxonomy): domain Eukaryota; kingdom Metazoa; phylum Chordata; class Mammalia; order Dasyuromorphia; family Dasyuridae; genus Antechinus; species Antechinus flavipes. Next base: position 689,725,905 of record NC_067398.1, read on the forward strand.
TGCCAAAGATGCTGGAAGTGGGTGTCATTTTCTTTTCCACTGGATTAAGGCAAGCAATGTGCCCAGAATCATATAGCTAATAAGTGTCAGAGGCCAGATTTGAACTCAGATAATCCTGACTTCCAATCTAGTCCTTTATTCACTGAGCCACCTAGCTGCCTCCCTACTTCTCTATATTGTGTCCTTATCTAAATAAGATCTTGACCTCTTTTTGTTGATGGACAGAGAAGATACATCTTTGTAATATAAAGATTCTTGAACTAAGTATCAAGACCCAGACCCGATGCTGTCTTGCTGTCTAAACTTGAACAAGGCCCAAGTTCCCAATCTGTAAAATGAAGGAATTGGGCCTTAAGAATTCTACAATCCATTGCAGCCTTACCATGCTATAATTCTATAAGGGAAGTAATATGGTGTCATGAAAAGAGTACTGGAGTTAAAGTAAAACTTTTTATTCCTCATCTATGCAATGATGAAGCTTGATAAGGCAGCTTCTGAGGATATAGCACAGAGAACAAGCATTGGATTTGAAATGACAAAACCTGGGTTCAAATTCTATTATGTATCACTGTTGTGACCTTGAGGAAATCAGTTATGCTTTCTTCCTCGTGTTTCTCATCTATAAAATGAGAGGGCTGATTTAATTCTATAATCTTCCAAGACTTCTAAGTAATATGGTGTCATGAAAAGAGTACTGGAGTTAAAGTAAAACTTTTTATTCCTCATCTATGCAATGATGAAGCTATGGGTACGGGGAGCAGGATAAGATCATGCAGATAGGAGTCTAAGATTTGGGTGAGAATAATTGTCAGAAACGGGGAAAAGAAGCCACTTTTCACTAGCTTTCCAAAATAGCAGGTAAAAATCAATACCCTTCCATTCCACAGACCCTGAATTCTCATTTCATTCTGTCCTAAGGCAGGGAGAAGGGAGAAATTGTGACCTGGCCTAAATATGTCTTTGTCAGAGAGATTAAATAAAATCTAGAGTTAACAGCTATAAAGCTCCCAGCATCATTCCTGCCATTCACAGGGGTCTTTTACAAAGTATGTTTCAGATCAAGAAAGACTGTAGCTCTGGGAAGGGTAATACAGAGAGGCTAACAAGCTAGGTGCTTCAGTGTGAAAGCAGCCCAGGTTCAGGGATACATTCATAGGACACAAAGAGAAATTGGTCCTGATCCCCTGTGTCAGTTCAGACAGTGGGCGCAACTGGTGAGGTCTTCAAATTAGCAACATCCAACATCACTAAAAGAGCAGTTTCTAAGCTGAAAAGAAGGAAAGAAAAATAGAAAGGAAATACACTCTATCTCTCAGCTCTGGTTATCTCCTCTGTATGTTTCCCCACACATACCTCCCCCTCTTGTCTTTCTTGGCTCCCTTTCAGTCTTAACTAGAAATTTATTTTCTAAGGAAACCTTTTTCAAACCCCTCTTAATTATAGTCCCTTCCCTCTTTTTTATTTTATTTTATTAAAGCTTTTTATTTACAAAACATATGCATGGCCTATGCCACTCAACACTGACCCTTGCAAAATCTTCTGTTCCTAATTTTTCCCTCCTTTCCCCTAACCCCTCCTCTAGATGGCAGGTAATCCAATACATGTTAAATATGTTAAAAAAATATGTTAAATCCAATATATATATATACATATTTATACAGTTATCTTGCTGCACAAGAAAAATCGGATCTAGAAAGAAAAAAAAACTGAGAAGGAAAACAAAATGCAAGCAAACATCAACAGAAAGTGTGAAAATGCTATGTTGTGGTCCACACTCAGTTCCCACAGGTCTCTCTCTGGGTATATGTGGCTTTCTTCATCACTGAACAATTGGAACTGGTGCTATACCTAAGTTTGACTTTGACTGCAGACACTACCTAGTTATTTGACCCTGGATATGATATTTAACTTCTCTCAGGCTATTTCTTCATCTATAAAAATGAGAATAATTACAGCACTCACCTGTATTATGGGATTAAGGACTGTATATAAAGGATACTATGTATAAAGGGGTATTGTGAGAAACACACACACACACACACACAACACACACACACACACACACACATATATATATACATATAGTATTATTTTTTTATTTGTAAAGCATCAGTAAATGCAATTATTATTATCATTTTGATGTGTATCGTTTTAGATAGAATGAAAAAGAAAAATGTTCACAGAACCCCTAGCCATCTAATGCAACCAAAGGAATCTAAACAACAGTCACCTAAGCTCTGTTTTCAATCATTTTCAATCTTGTTTGACTCTCTATGACCCCATTTGAGGTTTTCTTGTCAAAGATACTGCACTGGTTTCCCAAAAAGCTCATTTTATCTCTACTTGAAGATCTCCAAAGAACAAGAAGCCACAATCTTTCCAGGCAACTCACTTTTCTTTTGGACAAAGATAATTACTGGGAAGAGGAATTAGGGAATATTAGGGAATTAGTCTCAGTTATTCATAGTTTTGTCCATCAGAACCAAATAAAATATGTCTTTATATGAAGGTCCTTCAAATATTTTAGCACACTTTCTGACTTTTATCCTGGCTAAATATCTCCAGTTCCTTCAACCAGCTTCCACACTGATGGTAATTTCCTCAATTTGAAAAGACTACAAGTCAAGACTAAAGTGGAGGGAGAGTTGTTGCTTGATTTTTTTTCTTTGCAGATGATTGTATACTCAATGCAGCTTCTGAAGCTGAGATGCAACAAAGTATGGGTCAATTCCCTGCTACTCATGCTAATTTTGGCCTAACAAATGATATAAACTCAAGGCCCTTTGCCAATTTTGTGCCCTCCTCTGCAGACTCTCTGTTTGTTCTGCTGGGCCCTAAAGGGAAAACTAGAAATAATAATAAGAAGTAACTTAAAGTATAATTTAGAAGTTCAACTAAGACTGTGAATAATGTGGTTACGTAAACTCAGCAATACAGAGATCCAAGACAATTCTGAGGACTTTGAAAAATGGCAGTCACCTCCAAGGAAAGAGCTAAAGGAATCTTAATGCATATTGAAGCATACTATTGCTTACTTTCTTTATTTTCTTCATGGTCTTTTTTGGGGAGTTGTATTTTCTTTCATAACATAACTAATATGGAAATATGTTTTGCATGATTATATACATATGACCTATATTAAATTGGTTGCTTTCTCAATGACAGGGGAGGGAAGGAAGAAAGAAAATTTGGAACTCAAAAAAAATTTTAAGGATGCTAAAAATTGTTTCACATATAATTAAAATGTTTTTAAAGATGTTCAAGTAAGAAAAAACTTATTGATAATTAATTATAGGTATCTAAAAGGATATTGGGCTGCCTGGAGACAGTGAATACCATAACAGTAGAATATTTTTATCAAAGGCTGGATGGCCACTTGTTCAGAGTTTATACAAGAAAATATTTTTATTCATGTTCAAGTTAGACTAGATGTCATCTTAGGTAACTTCCAACTCTCAGAAACTCTGTGATTTTATATGTGTATAAATGAATTTTGGGACCTGTCGAGGATAAGGATTATTTAAAGAATTGGAATTGTTCTCTAGTCATGGTGACTGAACAATCTACTCTAGGGTCTTCTAGAGAATGAGCTAGATAATATACTCTTACTAGGTCCTCTAGAGTCCTAGTTGGTAACATTGTGTTTATAGGAATTGTTTATCAGAGTTCTTAAATCTTTCAAAGTATTTGGTTTTTATAGTATTGATTGTTTTCCTAGTTCTGAGCACTTTCCTCTGCCTTAGTTCATGTAAGTCTTCCCCATTTTCTCTGAAACCATTCTTTTTATTGTTTGGTCATATCCAACTCTTCATGATCCTGTTTGGGGTTTTCTTGGCAAAGGTCATTTAACATTTCCTTTTTCAGCTCATTTTATAGGTGAGGAAACTGCAGCAAGTAGGATTAAGTGACTTGCCCAGAATCACACAACTAGTAAGTGTCTGAAGCCAGATTTCAACTCAAGATAATTGTTTCTGAATTAGTATGGTAGAAACTAGGCATGGACCCACACTTAACACCATATACCAAGATAAGATCAAAATGGGTCCATGATTTAGGCATAAAGAATGAGACTATAAATAAATGAGAAGAACATAGGATAGTTTACCTCTCAGACTTGTGGAGGAGGAAGAAATTTGTGACCAAAGATGAACTAGAGATCATTATTGATCACAAAATAGAAATTTTGATTATATCAAATTAAAAAGCCTTTGTACAAACAGAACGAATGCAAACAAGATTAGAAGGGAAGCAACAAACTGGGAAAACATCTTCACAGTTAAAGGTTCTGATAAAGGCCTCATTTCCAAAATATATAGAGAACTGACTCAAATTTATAAGAAATCAAGCCATTCTCCAATTGATAAATAGTCAAAGGATATGAATAGACAATTTTTAGATGATGAAATTGAAACTATTACCACTCATATGAAAGAGTGTTCCAAATCATTATTGATCAGAGAAATGCAAATTAAGACAACTCTGAGATACCACTACACACCTGTCAGATTGGCTAAGATGACAGGAAAAAATAATGATGAATGTTGGAGGGGATGAGGGAAAACTGGGACACTGGTGCATTGTTGGTGGAGTTGTGAACGAATCTAACCATTCTGGAGAGCAATCTGGAATTGTGCTCAAAAAGTTATCAAACTGTGCATACCCTTTGATCCAGCAATGCTACTACTGGGCTTATACCCCAAAGAGATACTAAAGAAGGGAAAGGGACCTGTATGTGCCAAAATGTTTGTAGCAGCCCTGTCTGTAGTGGCTAGAAACTGGAAAATGAATGGATGCCCATCAATTGGAGAATGGCTGGGTAAATTGTGGTATATGAATGTTATGGAATGTTATTGTTCTGTAAGGAATGACCAGCAGAATGAATACAGAGAAGCTTGGAGAGACTTACATGAATTGATGTTAAGTGAAATGAGCAGAACCAGGAGATCATTATATACTTTAATGATACTGTATGAGGATGTATTCTGATGGAAGTGGATTTCTTCGACAAAGAGAAGATCTAACTCAGTTAACTTCAATTGATCAATGATGGACAGAAGCAGCTATACTCAAAGAAAGAACACTGGGAAATGAATGTAAACTTTTTGCATTTTTGTTTTTCTTCCTGGGTTATTTTTACTTTCTGAATCCCATTTTTTCTGTGCAACAAGAGAACTGTTCAGTTCTGAGCAGTGACATATTTAACATGTATAGGACTGCTAGCCATCTGGGGGAGAGGTTGGAGGGAGGGAAGAGAAAAGTCGGAACAGAAGTGAGTGCAAGGGATAACCTTATAAAAAATTACCCAGGCATGGGTTCTGTCAATAAAAAGTTATAATTATTTTAAAAAAAAGATAATTGTTCTTCACTCCACATACTTAGGTACTGCACTACTTGGCTACTCCTCTGACAGCATCCCCTTTGTTATTTCTCATGCCACAATAATATTCTATTGCATTCATGTAATATAATTAGTATCTCCTGACAAAGAAGTGATGGAATGAATATATAAAATGAAACATATCTTTTTAACATAGCTGATGTGGGGAAGTTTTTTGTTTTTGTTTTTTGCTTTGACTGCATATTTATTATAAGAATTTTATTTTTCTCCTTTTTTTCATTAGGAGGAAGGGAAATGGATGTGAGATAAAATAAATAAAAGCTTCAAAAAAAATTTAAATAACTAAAAGTAAAATAAACTCTTAACATGATGCAATAAAAGTCATTTATACGGACATAAGTAATCCAGAGAATTGAGCATAGAGTTGGGTATAGGTGCTGTAATAGATACTTTCCCTATCAAGTCATTTTTGTGGATTATAGCATCACACAAAAAGTTCAGGAGAGACAGCCCTTGCCCTTTAAAAGTTAACTTTGACTTACTCTTTGCTGTAATCATCCCTGACATTTATAGACTGTTTAGTTTTCCCAGTGTTTGTCACCTACATTTATCTCATGCGTTTCATTTATCTCATGTGAACTTCACAGCAATTTTATAAGATAGAAGAATCAACAGATCATGGATTTAGGACCAGAAGGGATCTTAAAAGGTCATTTAGTACAAGCCCCTTACTTGAAAAATGAAGAAATTGATGGCTGGAGAGTTACTAAAAGTCAGGAGGTAATGTGGTATAATGGAAAGATAAGTAGATTTGATAGTAGAAAAACCTATGTTCACATCTCATTTCTATGATCTTTGACAAATCCTCATGACTGACTGAAAGTATCAAAGAATATCAAAGAGCTTGATCAACAAAAGTTGTATACATACCTCTGTCCTACTCATGGAATTTCTCCTGACATTATCAGTCAGCAAACACTTTGTCAGCTGTTCCTTGGCCCTTTCTGAAGCCACACTGGTTTTCAGATAGATGATCATCGTCCAGCTAAAAGATTAGCCTATTTAAAGAGGGACTCTGGAAAGAATCTTTCTGACAATGACTAAGAGAGAGGATTTCCTCTGATTTTCACAGGACAACCTTTGTCATTTTTCTTTAGAGAGATGGACAATGGAAACATCCTTGAACTCCCAGGAGATAATTTCCTCTTGTCATATAGCCTGAAAGATTTCAGTCAGCTTTTGTATGAACAGTGGACCCCCTGTCTTATAAATCTTTGCTGGAATAGAATCAGCATCAGGTACTTTGTCACATGAGAGGATCCTAATGGCATTCAATACCTCTTCTTCAGTTGGAAGTTCAACTTGAAAAGGATTGACTTCAACCTGAGATATATAGTCAGTGGCTTCAGCATTGGTTGATGATAGTCTTTTCAGAAGACTATGGGAGTATTCAGTCCATCTTTCTCCAAGGACATGTTCTTATCACCGATCAATATGGCTCCATAAATGCTGAGCCTTCAGTCAATAAACATTTATTAAGTGCCTACTATGTGCCAGGCACTGTGCAAAGTTCTGGAAAGCCAATCAATCAATTATCATTGATTAAATATCTATCACAAATCAGGAACAATACTCAATTCTAGGAATATAAGCATAGCAAATAGAATAATCCCCAACTACTCTGAAGGAGAGAAAAGGAGAGGAGAGGAGAGGAAAGGAAAAAAGAGGAGAGGAGAGGACAGGACAGGACAGGACAGGAGACGAGAGGAGACGAGAGAGAAAGAAGAGAGAGGAGAGAGAGAAGAGAGAGAAAGACAGGCAGACAGACAGACACTGGGACTGAGAACGAGGCAGAGACTGAGACAAAAGACAAAAGAGATACAGGCAGAAGTACAGCAAGACAGAGAGAGAAAGAGACAGAGAGACAAAGACAAAGACAGAGACAGAGACAAAGAATAAAGATACATATATCCACATATGGATATGTGTATATTTGAGGAGAAGGAAAACCAAAGTCAGTCAGTAGATAGCAGGATAAGGATTTTGGGCAGTCCAGGGTTTCTGACTCACTTCAGAGTGCTTTATTTTATCCCCAAATTCCCTTTGTATCCTCAAAAAGAACAGAAGGTCATGCTAAAGAGTGAATTTAAAACATACAAAGACTACAGTGACATTGGGAAAGAATGGAAACCTTCCTTGCTAATCTGTATGCTGATTGGCCATTACCTTTGGAAGCCAATTTCTCCTTCCCACACCCTCCCCACTCCAGTTTGTTTCACCCACAAGGTCACCATGTTTGAGGAAATAAGAGGTACCATCTTTAAGGGAAAGATGACTGGGAGGCAAGTGTCCACTCAAAATCACACAAAATGAAATACTTGACACTAAATGTTGCTTATCAAGCTGCCTCAGGAAGGATTATGTTTCACATGATTATGTAAATATGAGTCAGATACATCCAAACCACAACCACCCATTTGGAAATGTGCCAGCGCTATAAACCTCAGGAACTGAATAATTGAGATCCATTCCCATGAATGAAAATAGAAACACACTCTTATAAGGCATTATGTATTATTATATAAAAGGAGAAGCATTTAAATCCACATTTTTACCCAATGGCAAAATCCTACTCCCAGACATCAGTGTCAGGGATACCCCTATATCTCATCCCTATCTCTTTTTGCCTTGTATAAGCTTATTTCTCATTTCAAAAATATATTCTAAGCACAAAATTATGCAATATGAGGATTGGAAGGAGCTTCATCAGCCATCTAACCCAACCCATACACCAAAGAGATTCCCATTATGATATAATACAAAAGCCATCATCCTGTCTTGGCTTGAAAATCTCCAAGGAAGGAAAACTCATCACTTCTTGAAGTAGTCTGTCCCACTCCACTAAATAAAGTAAAGGCCATCATTTTTAGAAGTCTAAATTCTATATAAGTTGTCCCTAAAATGTACTCCCTGTGAATCAGGGTAAAGACCATATATGTAGAGAGAAGGGGACAAATATGAGACATGAGCTAGAGAGAAAAGTGACCAAGTTATATTCTCTACATAACTGTCAAAACTGTTTTCCTTAATCATAATTTGGACTGACTCTGGATAGAGGAACAAATAAAGGACACAACCCTGACACTGATTACTAGAAATAGAAAAAATAAAGGGAGAAAACATATACATACATATCCTGGAGAAGAAAAGGCTTAGGAGGGAAAGTTAAAGGCAGCTAAATTGTATGCTAGACTTAGAGCCAGGGAGATCAGCGTTCAGATCTGGCTGTGTGACTGTGGGCAAGTCACTTAACTTCAGTCTGACTTAGTTTCCTTTTCTGTAAAATGAGGATCAAAATAGCATCTACCTCTTAGAGTTGATCTGAGAATATTTGTAAAGTATTTTCAAAAGCTATTATTATTATGACAGCTATTTTCATTCGTTTAAAAGGTCATGATGTGGAACAGGGAATAAACTTGTTCTGCTTGATGCCAGAAGGTAGATCTATCAGCAACAGGTAGAAATCTTAGTAAAGCATATTAAAGTTGATTTCAGGAAAAACTTTCTAATATTAAGGGCTAGCTAAAAGCAGAATGGATTGATGTTTGCTTACTCCTCACAAAAAGTCAAGAAATATTAGATAATCTCTTGTAGGGTATATTATAAATGGGAGTCTTTTTTTCAAATATAAATTAGACTTAATGAAATTGAATGTCCCTTTCAACTCTAGAATTGTGAGATTTTTATGAATTAGTGGAAGTATGGAATGTTTTTCAAATACTTAAGGAGCTATGCTATAGAAGATAGATTGGACCTGATCTTTTTGATCCTAGAAGACAAAATTAGAAGAATAAATTGAGTTTGAAGTAAATTCATCTCTGTAATTATAGCTATCTAAACCTGTAAAGTCCTACCCAAAGGAATACCCAATCTTGTTGGGGTGGCTCTAGGAAAGGATTCAAATTCACAGACTCAGAAATGTAGAGCTGGAAGGGAACTTATAGACCTTGGAGTCCAACTACCTTATTCAATAGATGGGGAAAATAAGGCACAAAGCAGGTTTGGGCTGGCTGAGGTGTATCTCATTTGATCAAGAGGTAGGGAGGGAAGAGATAGTTTTGGATTTTAACTGATTATTCTTGCTTGCTATATGTTTACTTCTATTTGGAGGGGTTGGTTTTGGGGTTTCTTTTTTTACCTCGTCTTCTAAATTTCAGCCCTGATCACCCTATTCTAGTTAGGGTTCTGGATACATTAAACAAAATGATGTGGGAGTAAGCAAGTATCTTTCCTTGTCTGGGCCTCTGTTGCCCCTTCTGGAAAGTGAGATTAGCCTAAATGGCCTCTTAGGAAGTAGCCTGACTTTTACTAATAGTATATTATATACTAGTATAGATAGATAAATAGATAGATAGATAATACATACTAATATATTACTACTAATAATAATACACTAATAAAAATACTGATCGCTTTTTTCAACATAAAAGAACACTGAAATCATCTTAATAGCCAATTTATCAGCCACATAGGAGAATTATTTTTCTTATGCTATGGTCATTTATGGCAGTTTTAGGGGTAAATTTTGTCTTTTCCTGTGGCAAACTCTGCAGAGGGCTGAAACTCTTGAGTTGTTGCACTGAGGTCGGTTCAAGCACTTAGGGCTAATCACTGATTGGACAATACTCTATGGGCATATCCTTGGAAAATGGTCCTTCCCACTATCCTGTGCTGGCTCAATGATTGGTATATACAGAGGATTGTAGGAGGGACTAGGGAGAGGAATAAAACGAGTCAGAGTCACTTTTTGTGGTAGACGAGGAAGAAGGCAGTGGGGGAGATTCTGCTTCTATCCTGTTCAATCCTGCGTCTAAAGACCAAGAATAAAGATAAGGACTTTTGCTTATCCTGACTCCAGCTGATTCTGGGGTGTCTGGGGTGCTAGCACAATTGTCACAAAACTCTCCTGGGTCAGCAGAGAACACAGGAAGAAAGATAACTAAGTATTTACATACGATAGGAAAAGTTTGAAATCTGTCCCCCTTGATTTAAACACTATTGTCTCTGACTGTCCAAGGAAAGTTTTCAGGATTCAAGGTAACATGTGCCTGACTCATCAAGCCCCTGAGTGTGGGATAAGATTGTAAACTCAATGAAAGTCAAGAGTGCAATATGCCAGCAGAGAAGACCTGTGTTATCTTCAACTGTATTAAGAGAGATATGATATGTCTTCTTATACTTTATACTCCATGTACATGCCATGTACTCTGTAAACTAATGATATTGTTCTTCTGCTTCTCACACAAGTCCATCTGTGAAAAGATAGAAGGAAAGATGGAAAGAAAAGACAATCCATCACTCAGCCCCAGGCTGAGGACCTTCCTATTGACTTTTAAGCCCTATTTATTTTTAATGTTCTTCTTTGTACATAGTTGTTGTCATGTTGTCTCTTCCATTGAACTAAGCGCTCCTTTCAAAGGGTTCTAGCCCACTGGACCCAGATGACTCTGGAGGAGAAAATGATGTTGATAACATTGCACAGCCCTCTCTCCCTCAAATCTAATTCACTTACATGTCATGGCATCACCTCCCTGTCATCATTCTGGCGAGCAATCTGGAATTATTCCCACAGGGCTATAAAACTATACATACCCTTTGACCCAATGGTGCCAACACGAGGTCTGTATCCCAAGGAAATCATAAAGGAGGAAAAAGGGTCCACATGTGCAAAAATGTTTGGAGCAGCTCTTTTTGTGGTAACAGAGAATTGTAAAATGAATAGATGCCCATCAAATGGGGAATGACTGAATAAGTTATGAAAGCAGAACAAGGAATACATTGTATACAATAACAGTAAGATTGTGCCATGATCAACTGTGAAAGGCTTGGTATTTCTCAGGGGTTCAGTGATCCAAAACAATCCCAATAGACTTTTGGACAGAAAATGCCATCTGCATCCAGAAAAAGATCTAAGAGACTGAATGTAAATCAACATATCCTATGCTTACTTCATTTTTCTGTTGTTAGCTATCACATGTTTTTTCTCTTTCTGATTTTTCTCTCCTAACATGATTCATAAAGCAATGTCTATTAAAAATAAATAAACTGTCAAAGAACATAAAAAGGAATGAAGGACAAACAACATCATATATAGTAGTATACTATAAGTAGTATACTACACAACTGAAGAATGGATAACACAACTTATTTACTTCCCTCCTTCCCTCCTTTCTCTCCTTCAGGTTCACAGACTGAATTTCTTTCTGATCATGCTTAAATCCCAAGTCACTCAGACTTTCTTTAGTTGGCTTACAAAAGGTATCAGAGTAAACCCAAAATAAAGGTACCTCAAAATGAGGGTAAATTGCAATTATTTCTGTTTTGGTCCTGAGAGTCTTCCCCTTCCAAAGGGATTATTTTTTTTTCAAACAAGGTTTTTTAAAAACCAATAGTTTGCTTCCTTTCTTTCTTGTCTACTCTTAATCACTGAATGGATGTTGCCTCAGTTAAACTAATCTGTTGAAGACCTTTGCTTAAAAAGGCCAAAATCTCCCACTACACCAGGACCATCTCCCCTCATCCTGACCCATAGACCCAGATGGCTCTGGAGGAAAAAGTGAGATTAATGACTGTGCTTTCCCTCACTCTAATCTAGTTCACTTGCATGCCATGACATCTCCTCTGATGTCATGAGCCTCTTGGAAAATGAAGGACAAACAACAACAGCTCTTAACACAGTGCCAGGCATATAGTAGGTATTTAATAATTGCTGACCAAGAAAATAAAAATCACTTTTGCTCTTTGTTTTGCTAAGATCACGTTTGGGAGTATTGTTTCCATGCCTTTACTACACTTTGAGACAGACAGTTAGGAACAAAAATAGGTCCAGAGAGAGGTGAAAAGAAGGTGAGAGTTTGGTTAAAAGAAGGAGGGATGCTTAGCTGGGAGAAGGTTGTAAGAACACATTTTCAAGCACTTAAATGGCAATCAAAAGAAAAAGGGATTTGGTTTGTTCTTCTTGATCCCAGGGGGGAAGAACAAAGGAAAATTTACATAAATTGCAGAAAGTAACATTTAGGTTTTACCTGAAAAAATAAAAGAATTCTAATAGAGCTATACTGTGTATAAAATGAACCACCACAGGAAATGATGGGTTTTCCAACATGTCCAAACTCATGGAGAGAAGAATTCTCTTGTATTACAGATATATATCTATATCTATAGATATAGATATATTAGTGACTGAATATACATATATGCATGTATATACATATTTATTTATTTTTAAAAGCAATATTTTTTTTTAATCCCTCAGCTTCTACCTCTCATGTGCTTTGATTACATCTGGTCTGATATCTGACTTTGAAGGAAAACTTAAGTTCCTCACTATAAAGCTAGACTTATTCATAGGCCAGACAGGTTCACAGGCCATGATGTGGTTTGCTTTCACTTTTTTTGAGTCAATCAGAATCATATGATTTGCCTAGGGTAACTGCTAGTAGGTGTCTGTAGGCAGATTTGGGGGCAGATTTGAACTCAAGGTCTCCTGGCTTCAGGGAGGAGGAGGAAGAGAAGAAAGAGGAAGAGGAGGAGGAAAAAAAGGAAGAGGAGATGGTGGTAGTGGTGGTGATGGTGATGCTGATTTTGATTGCAGTGATATGACTGATGTAGACACCAGATGTTGGAGTCGGTCATGTGAAAAATTTACAATGGCCATTCTCTTTGGCAAAAGGCAGTTTTATTCAGAGAAGAGGTTACAGAGAAAATGAAGGGATATGATGGACACCAGCTCTCACTCACAATCCTGCCCTGTAACTATGAATGCTTCATGCTCCTTGAACTCAAAGTGGTTTGTAATGAAATGCTTGCCTTTGGCACAAAACTATGATCAAGAAAAAGAAATGAGACCCCCGCCTTCAAAGAAGCTGCATTCAATTTTTTTTGTTTTCTTATTATTGAGAGATTAACAACCATCAAAATATACAAATGTCCCAATATATGAAGAAGAAAAGTGAATATTATATAAGTTCTGTTACCAATTATAACTCTGGTCCCAAGACTTAAGTCTTCATTATCTCTGCATTTGTCTACAAATAGGAAGTGATTTGCACATTAATGGTACTCAAAAGTATGATTGATTGAAAATAGAATATCCCTAGATGAGTTACCCATTAAGCTTCTGCATCAGTCATAGAAACATAGGAACTGAGATCAAAAGAAACTTTACAGATCTTCTTGTCCAACCAACACACTCAGACTAACAAGCTGTACTTCAACATCCCCAATAAGCAGTGGTCCACTGTCTCTACTTGATGATCTTCAGCAAAAGAGAAACTAGATTTTCCAGAAAATGCCCATTTTTTTAAGATCATTTTTTCTGAAGGATCTCTTCTCTCTTGCTCTCTGTCTCTGTCTTTCTCTATGACTCTCTCTGTCTCTGACTCTGTGTGTGTGTCTCCCTGTATCTCATTATCTCTATGGGTAGTTATCTGTTTGTCTTTCTCTTGCACCTTCCTCCTCTGTGTATTTGATTCTATCTGTCTCTGTCTCTCTGTCTCTTTGTCTCTAGATGTATGTGTATGTTTCTCTGTGTGTCTCTGTCTCTGAACTTCTGGATCTGCCTGTTTTTTTGGTCTCTCTCTATTTCTAACTTTCTGTCTCTTTATGTCTCTCTGTATGTCTCTGTCTCTGTGTGGGTGTTACTTTGTCTCTTTCTGTCCCAGCTTTAGTCTTTCAGACTGTCTTTAACTGCTAGAAAATGGGATCCAAAAGCTGGAATGTTGAGTGATCACCGTCTACACATCTAATCTCTCTGGGGCCCAGTTTCCAAATCTATAAAATATGGGAACTACTTGAGGTCATCTGAAAACCACTAACCAGTTCTCAATCTATAAACTTTTGATCCTTCAAAGCTCATCTCAAGTATCATCTCCTATGCTAAATCCTTTTTTATCACTTTCAGTTGCCAGTGCCTTCCCACTATTTTATCTATGCTTGGCATTTTTAATTTTGTGTTTTATAAATTTTGTATTTAATTTTTTTAAATGACACATTGTCTTCTCCTATAGAATCTAGATTCCAATTTCATTTTTGTTTTTACATAGTGTGGCCCTAACACAGGGTTTAGCACATAGTAGGGGTTTAATAAGTGCTTATTGATTGGTTGACTAACAATCCATTTTTTTGACATTTCTCTTTAGATCAGGCTGAGAAATTTGTTCATGAAGATGTCAACTGGAAAGGAGTGTGGACAATCAGGATCATAGTTACAGAATGTAATAGCATAAAATGTTAAACACCAGTGCATTAACCAAAATGCTTGCAAAGGCCATGAAAACTATCTATCAGGTAAATGCAGCAGACTCACTTATTGCATACACTATTAGGTGTTAAATATTTGCATATTTAAACTCTTTCTCTTGAAAGGAAATCTTTCCTTTATTCTTTATGGGTCATTTACTTTACTGCAAGTTAAGCTAACAAGAAGGGGAAAAGATCTGATATTCTCTCTAATATGTTACTTATTATAAATATGTATGAGTTTTTAGCACATTGACCCTTTGAGCAAGCCCAAGATGCCTAAAAGACTAAAATGGGTCTCTCCTTGAAATCTGAGAAAGGGTCAATTAGGAAGCTGTTATAAAACCTTCCTGGAAGTGAATTTTCTATATCTGTTGTTTTCTCTAATATTATCCCAATGTTTCTCTCTTGACACTTAGGGAAATCACAAAGAAACATCTAAACTTTTCAAGTGGCAGCTAGGTAGTGCAATGGATAGAGGACTGGGCCTAGAGTCAGGAATATGTGACTTTGTGGTCTCAGATATTTACTGTTTGACCTTGGTCAAGTCCCTTAAACCTGCTTGCTTCAGTTCCCTCATCATAAAATGAGCTCTAGAAGGAAATGGCAAACCCTTCAGTATGTGTTCTTAGAAAACTCTAAATGGAATAATAAAGAGTTGAAAATGATTGAACAACAACAACAATTTTCAAAAATCATCTTTTGCAGAATAGTATAGAATGACAGATTTAGAGGATTGAGTGCAAATCCCTCATTTGATTAAATAAAGGTCCAGAGCATGCAAATGCCTTGCTCATGATCACACAAGTCAAACTGGTCAACAACACTGGTGTTTGAATCCCGGTTCCTTGACCCAAGATCTTATTCTCTTCTCACCATATTATACTATAGCATTTTTCTACAATGGAAATTTGGGTTAGTCTTGAAAGAAAAAACGAATCAGGTTTTCCACTCACCTTGATTCTTTGATTTGCCTTCCTTGGAATGATGCCCTACCCCACCTCCCAATTTAACAACTTGAAACTGTGATTTGAAATGAAAACTTCAAGAAAACTCTGTATTTGAAGTCAAGTTAGCTACAAGAAAGAGCAGAGATCCGTTCAGGTTTTCTGAGTCTCCAGGAGGAAAAAAAAAAGTATCAAAGTCAAGCGCACTACATCATAGAACTGTTTGTTGTTTTTATCTTCTCTTAATTTTTCTTTTCCTCCTTCCTTTTTCCTTTCTTTTTTTCTTTCTTCCTTCTCTTCTTCCTTTCATCATTTCTTTTTTCTTTTTCTTTTTCTTTTTTTCATTTCTTTCATTATTCTCTTCCTTCTTTCATTCCTTCCTTCTGAGCTTTCTTTCTTCTCCTTTACTTCTTGCTTTATTGTACATTTGTTTTTTTCATTCTTTTTGTGCCTGTTTTCTTCTACCTTTCTTCCTTCCATACTTTCTTTTTTCTTTCTTTCTTCTCCTTTCTTCCATTCTTCCTCTTATCTTTCTTCCTTGCTTTTTTCTTTCTTTTTCTTTCTTTTTTCTACCTTTTTTCTTCCTTCCATCCTTTTTTCTTTTTTCTTTCTCTCTTCCTTCTATCTTTCTTTTCTTTCTTCCTTCTATCTTTCTCTTTTTCTTCCTTGTTTCCTTTTTTTGCTTCTTTCTCCTCTTTTTTTTCTTTTCTTTTCTTTTTTTTTAGCTGAGTTACTTGACTAGGGTCACATAGCTAGGAAGTGTTAAGTGTCTGAGATCAGATTTGAACTCAGGTCCTCTTGACTTCAGTGCTGGTACTCTATCCACTGCACCACCTAGCTGCCTCTTTCCCCTTTCTTTAAGAGTTAGATCTCCCCATTTTCTACTACTTATTGACACAGAAGTTTTGACATGCTCCATTGCCAATCCTTTGCCCCTCCTTAGACAGCCCATTACTCCTGTATTCTTGAGGACTCACCTTATTATTATCAGACTTATTGCAGAAACATCGTTAGCCTAGTATCCTGCAAATCAAAACTCCTAAGCAAAATCAGTTCTCTAGTCTAAGTCTTCACAGTAGCAGGGGTAAGAAATATGTGTCACCAAGCCCAATAACATCGGAATTTTGGAGCTAGAAGGGACTTCACTGGGGTTTAATCTACCATATCCTCAACAAATGATCATATCTAGTTTTTCTAAAACACTTCCTGTGGGGGGAAATCCACTACCTCCCAAGGCAATCTACTTCACATTAAGTTAGCTCTAATTGGTAGGAAGCTTTTCCTCACATTAAGCCTATGTTTGCTCTTTTGAAATATCCACCTGATCCTCCTAGTTCTTCCTTTTGGAGCTAAACAGAAAGTGTGATGCATCTAGGGAACAGATCATGAAATACCTCATTATAATACTTCGCCATCACTCCTTATCCCTTTTCTCAAGCTTCTCTTCTCCAATCTAATTTCCCCATCCTTCAACCAATCCTCCTATAATATATTTTTAGACCCTTTATCATTCTGGGTCACCATTCTGATCTCCTCTGGGACCCCCTCCAACTCATTGTTGTCCTTCCTATACTAGGATCTGGTCAGGCTGAGAATAAAAGCACAGCCACCTTCTAATAATAGTATCCACACAATGTGAAGAAGTAGCAGGGAATGATGAACAAAGGATTAAGATTAAGAACAGAGAATAAGATTAAGAACAGAGAATTAAGAACTGGATTAAGAAGATTGATAAAATTCAACTAGTGAGAGAATGATCATGGCAAGTCACTGAACCTTTCATTGAAGATGCAGATAATGGCACTTATGGTATTCACCTCCACTGAGATATTATGAAAATCAATTGAGAAAACATCTACAAATGATTTAGAACATTTAAAGTGTGACTGTTAGGCTATCTATTCCTATTGGCTAATGACTCTCCTACAAATTCTCAGTATTTGGGTATGCTAAATTGAAGAGGCACTGGGTTTGGAGTCAGAAATCTAGATTCAAATTCCATGCCTGCTGCTACTATTATACTACTACTACCACCACTGCTGTTGCTGCCACTACTGCTACTACTACTGCTGCTACTGTTACTACTACTACTACTATTATTACACTAATAGTAGTAATAGTCATAGTAGTAGTATTACCACAGCTACCACTGTTTGTACTACTACTACTGCTGCTACTATTATTATTTCTACTATAGCCACTACTAGTATTACTATGGCAACTACTACTGCCACTACTATTACTACTATTGCTATTATCACAAATAGTATTACTACTGCTATAATACTACTAGTGGTAGTATTACTATCACTGCTATTACTGCCACTATTACTACTTCTATTACTACTACTACCACCACCACTGCTGCTGCTGCTGGTACCATTACTACCATTATTACCTATCACTATCACTATTACTACTGCTACTGCTGTTACTGCTAGTAGTAGTACTACTAGTATTTCTATCACTGTTACTACTACTGCTACTGTTACTGTTATTGCTGCTATTAGTACTACAATTATATTATGTATGATTATATTTTATTATAATGTTATTTTATAAATGATTATGTAATTAGATTAATTAACCTACCACATGCCAGATACTGTGCTAATAATATATTGTAATGCCGGAGAAACTGAGGCAAGATAGATATTAGAGAGTTTTAAATATTTTATTTGGATTTCTGAGAGGGAGAGATTTTCTAGGACCAAAGGATCCATTTTGGTCCCAAGACTGATGTCTCAAAGCATTAAGCATCAGCATTAGCATTGAATGTGAGATTCCAGTGAATTATATATGTGGCTCCAAGATAGGGAGACAAAGGCAGGGGGTAGAGTCAGAACGCTGAGAGTGGGAATTTCTAGGGAAGGACTATCAATTCAGTTCTAACAGGGTGGGGGTAGGACCATGAATTCTGACAAACTGGGAGCAAAGGGAGTAGTCAGTTAGAGACATGAAGTCTGGAAGTTAGATATAGAGGGTGTCATTAGGTATCTGAGATAGGACATCTGGAGTTTTATCTTTTGGAATGCCAGAGTAGCCAGATCTCTATAGCCCTAATTATCTCAGTCCTAATGGTCAGGAAGGGGGGTTGCAACCAGAGAGACTGAGGCAGAACAATTCAAGGAACCGAGACAGAACAAGTTAGGGAAACTGAGGCAGGACAATTTAGGGAAATTGAGGCAGAACAATAAAAGGAAACTGTGGCACATTATAAGTATTTATATAATACTTTGAGGTTTACAAAAACTCTATAAATATTATCTTGTTTCTAGACATATGACTTAGATATGTGGCCATTTTTATCTCCCTGGAGCTTAATTTTCACATTTATAAAATGAAGTTGTAGAACTAAACCAGGTTTTTTTGTTTGTTTGTTTGTTTTTGGTTTTTTGTTTTTTTTTTTTTTTTTTTTACTTGGAGTCTATGGACCTCCAAAGAATGAGGGGGAATTACATCTTTATTTTTATTCACTTCTAACTGATTTCACATTTCCTTCAATTATGCATTTTAAAAAGACAATATCCTAAGAAGCAGTTGTTCAGCTTTCCTAACACCAAAGAAGCTAAAAATATAAAAAGTTGAGTTCCCCTGGACTATAAGACCATTTAGATGCCTTTTAGCTTTACATAAGATGCAAGTTCAAATCTCAACTCTTATACTAATAACTTGTGACTCTGGGCAAATTATGTAAACTCCCTGGGCCTCAATCTTACATATAAAATGAAGGGGTTGGACAAGATGATCTCTGGGAATTTTTCCAACTGCAAATGTATGTTCTTAACCTCTCTGAGCCTCAGTTTCCCCACCTGTAAAATGAAGGGATTGGGTAAGAGAGACTCTTCAATGGCCACAGGATCTAGAGCTAGGACCTGACGTACCATCTGTAGCCAGTTATTCTGGACACTTTTGATGGCATCTGAGATATACAGAATTTTTGCCTGTTAAGTTCCCTTCTTGATGAAAAAAAAAAAAATTATGGAGACATACTTTAGCAGCATGCCCTACCTCCATCACTACTGGCCCTAATCATTTTGGTATTCTTAGGAGATTTTCTAAAGGATGTCTGGAAGAAGTGTGTATGGAAAGGAGGTGGAAACCACACTATTTTCAGATTCCAATTTTGCCCCTTTTCAAGTTAACTCACCATTGAGAAGCTGGTCCCAAATTGGAAGGGCTTTATAGGGCTGGGTCAAGATAGGGGTCAGAGTAATAGAAGGTTGGGATGTCATCTTCTAATCTTTTCACTGCTTGGCCTCCTGAGGATTTATTTCACCCCTGCTCTGATGGCACTTTTGTTCTCATCTTCTGAAACATCCAAAAGAATGAGCTGGCCGCTTTACCCCCTGTGATATCCTCTTCCTCTTGGATACAACCTGCTGCTTCTGAAACTCTTTAAACTCGGCTCTTGAATTTTATGTCCTTCAAAAGTGGATTTTCAGGGAACACATGGAGGGGAAAAGCTTCCGGGAGGTCGCTGGAGATTTGGCTATGTAACTTAATAGGGATCCTAGCTCTCTGGTTTTATACCCCTACATCCCATTGTCCACTCCTCAAAGCCAAAGAGCAAAAGGCACCAACTAGATCTGCTTCTGCCCTCCGGGGCCAAGCAGAAGAAAGCTCATCTCACTTCACTAAGACAGCCACTTCAAATACTTGAATGTAGCCAACAAGTCTTCTTTTTATCATGGTTAACTTCTCAAGTAATTATCTTTTCTATAATAGGCAGGATTAAAAACAATTGTTCCTACATTATCTCATCTCATGCTCCCAAAAACCCTTTAGAAGGAGTGTCCTAGATAATTTTTTTTTTTCCCTTTTTGGTCTGATACTGTAACTTCATCTATATATGAAACTCTTGGTAGAGAAATTCTCAGGGTAGAAACTCCCTGAACCAAAGCAGGTAAGCAACTCATTTAACTGGGTTAAACCCAACAACTTCTTATCATCTGCTATGTCAGGTCCTTGGCCAGGTGCTAAGAACACCAAAAGCAAAGTCTTTATTCTCAAAATTCTTTGGGCACTTTTCTCTGACTGTCTCTCATGCCTGGAAGTCTCTCTCTCCTCCACTCTAATTACTGACCTTTCTGGCCTCTAAAACTGGACTAAAATAGGAAGCTTGCCTCAACCCTCTTAATTCTAGGGCCTTCCCTCTGCTATTTCCTATTTATCCGAATAAAGATTGTTCATAGGTATTTGCTCACTTGATGTTCTTCCCATTAGATTGTAAGCTCCTTGAGGACAGGGATTGTCTTTTACCTCTTTCTGCATCTCAGGTGCTTAGCACAATTCCTGATAAATAGGCATTTTAAAAATGTTTATTAACTGATAGACTGAGGCAACACAGAGTAGTAGGAGTAGTTGTTGGGGTGATGGACAAGAGTACCAAGTATAAGGTAGCAAGAACTGAGTTCAAATCTAGCCTCAAATATATTCAGTTGTGTGACCCTGGTCAAGTTACAACATGTACTTCCTTCAGTTTCTTCACTTCCCAAATGGGACTAATGAAAGTATCTATTTCCCAAAGTTGTTGTGAAGATCAAATGAGACAATATTTAATACACAGTTTGCACAGTGCCCGGAACATAATATGTGCTTAATAAATGCTTATTCCCTCCTTCCCTGTAGCAAAAAAAGTATTGCATCTTGCATCAAAAGAACTGGGTTTAAATCTTAGCTTTATTTCTTACTGTGTAACAGTAAGTTATTCACTTGCTCTGGGCCTTAATTTCCTTATCTGTAAAATAAGGACATAAAACTAAATCATCTCTGAGGTCCCTTTAAGGCTAGATCTTTGATTTGGGGTTTTTCAATTGTTTTAATCTCTCTGTGACCCCATCTGAGGTTTTCTTGGTAAAGAAATTGGAGTAGTTTGCCATTTTCTATTATACTTCATTTTACAGATGAGGAAACTGAGGCAAACAGGGTGAAATAACATAGCTAGGAAGTGTCTGAGATTGGATTGGAACTCAGGTCTTATTGACTTTAGGCCTGGCATGCTATATCCATTGTGCCACATTACTTATGATATTAGTTTCTTAATGGAAATAAATTGTTCTCTCTCTCTTTCTCTGTCTTTGTCTCTGTCTCTGTCTCTTGTCTCTGTCTCTCTTTTCCCTTCTCCCCCCTTTCATCTTTCTGTTTCTGTGTGTGTGTGTGTCACTCTCAGTCTGTCTCCTTCTCTCCCTCTCCCTTTGCCTTTTCTTTTTCCTCTCCCTCTCTCTCTCTCTTTCTCCCTCTTCTCCTCTGTCCTTCCCTTTTCCCCTTTTCCCCTTCCTCTTTCTTTCTTCCTTCTTTTCATTCTTTTTTCTTCTTCCTCTTTCCTTCCCTCTCCCCTCCTTTTCCTTCTTTTTATCTCCTCTTCTCTCTCTTTCCTTTTATTCCCATACTTTTCTCTCCTCTTTCTCTCTCTCCTCTCCTTCTTCAAGCATATGTGTAGAAACATCAAACTTCCCTTCATATTATAATTTAATCCTCCCCTAAGAAATGTGCCTGCATTTGTGTTTGTGTATGTTAACAATAGAACATTAATCTCTAACCTACAGACAAGTTCCCCAACCTGTAAATGCAAAAACCTGAGACAGAATGACTTGTCCTGACTGACAGATAACCTGGGGACACAGACAGATTAAGTTACCTATTCATAGGCACACAATTAATGTGTGTTAAAACCAAGACTTACATCCGGGATTTTTCTGATTCCCAACTACTCAATTCTGCACTAAGCTGCCATTTACCAAGTTTTATCATCCATATTTTGCTGCCCAACAGCTACTAAGTCAAAAGAGAGCTTCCAATTTCTCTGCCCCAACTCTCAAATACAGGGCCCTTTCCATTGGCCACACTGCCTCTCATGATGAATGATTAAAGTTGTACTCATACATCTAGACCTAGATGGGATTTGACAGGACCCTGGGACTGTTCCACCTCCCTCATTTTACAAATAAAGAAATTCATAAACGTGAAGTGACCTACCAGAAGTCACATTCATGGGAAATAGAGAAAGAATTAGGGTTAGTATCCAGGGCTTCCTATTGTGAGGTCAGTGTTCTTTCTACTGTACTTCTTCATAAGATTAATTCTAAAAATTTCCTTCTACTTTGGAATACCCTTTAGCAAAGCCCCTGCTGCTGCTGTTCAAAAAGAAATTTACTATTACTCTGATCATCTTTTCCAAATGGATGTCACTACATTTTCCACTTAGTACATGCCCTGGCCGTTCAGGAAATTATTTCAGGTAATGTCGTCTAATGAACCTTATGATATAATTAAACTGCAGTAACCTCTCTCCCCACCCAATCTTCCCTACTGTGAGTTAATGCCAATTTGAAGCTTAAATCAGTCAGGAGAGACTGATAATGAAACACCTCTCGAATAAAACTGAATAAGAACTACATTTTTTTTATGATTTCCCCCATCAGTCCCCCAAGTTAAATCCATCTCAAACCACCAGGCACTTGAGCAGACACGAGTTCCACTTCCCTCAGTGATCACTTGCCTGGGTCACTGGTATTACATTTGGAATCACTGAGGTAGGTATTTATTGGATTACTTTATAGTTCTTACTATTTTCTCTCCATCTGAACAAAAGCTAATACCCATGCTACAGACAAAGTTAAACTAGATTAGACTGCTGAGTTGGAAACCATTAGAAATTACATTCCCCAAAGAATTAGTACCTTTTGATGAAACTTAGAGTCATGAATATTTGCAGAATCTTTTAGCATTTTGGTTTTTTCTTCAATGAGCTAAACTTGGCTCATGTGCAAGGGATTCTGGATCTACTCTTGAATCCTATAAAGGACAGGTTGCTAGATGAAAACTCCAAAGGTAAAGAATCCATTTGTTTTTCAAAGACTTATAAAGGCGGCTACATGCCACAGTGCAGAGAGGAGAACTTAGAGTCAGCTAATCTTGAATTTGGATCTTATCTTAGACATTTTATCAATGCAGTCCTGAGCAAGTCACTTAAACTCTGCATTTCAGTTTTCTCATCTGTAAAATGAGGTGATAATAGCACCTTTTGTTTTAAAAATCAAATTAGATTGTATAGGAAGTAATGACTTGGTAGAGTGAAAAAAATATAGAAAGACTTGAATTTATGAAAGAAAATGTTATCCACTTTCAGAAAAACAGAGGACAAACAAGCATAATGAAGTCTTAAATAGATGCACATGACATATTTGTATATGTATATATGTCTATATGCTTGTATGTATATATAAAAAATAAAGGTGTGCAGGTATACATATATATATGGATTTATCACATATATATGTGGATATATGTAGATATATTCATATATCTACATATGTAAATCTTGATAGATAAATATATATTCATGCTTAATTGTAGCCTTCTAGTTGGAAGGGCAGGAAGGAAAGGAGAAAAAAAAAGAATAAAGTAAAAAGTACACAGCAGAGAACAAAAGAAAACCTATAAGGAAGCAAAGAAACAATGACCAACTTTGAACATAATGTGTAGTATTTATTACGTAGGCTTTCTTGAAATAGAAATGTATTGCTTTATATTTTGAATTTTCTTTTATTTTCTGATATGCACAAGGAAATATTTTTTCTTTTACTATTTTGCATTTAAGATTAAAATAAATAAATTTAATTTTTAAAACTAGATGATGCTGTGTTTAGAACGCCAGACCTGGAATTAGGAGGACCTGAGTTCAAATTCAGCATTAGACACTTGACAAGTTACTTACTAGCTGTATGACCCTGGGCAAGTTACTTAATCCCCATTGTCTCATCCCTCCCAAAAGAAATCAAATGAGATAATAGATATAAAGCACTATGCTACATTATAATAATAAAAGGGCCAACTAGGTGATGCATTGGATAGAATGCCTGTCCCAGAATCAGAAAGGTTTCCTAAATTCAAATCTGGTCTCAGACACTTACTAGCTATATGAACCTAGGCAAGTTACTTAACTCTGATTGCTTAAAAAAAAAAAAAGGAAAAGGAAATAATACATATGAAGACAGAATAGATTTTCCAATAGTACTCTCTTTTTTGCCCCACTGCATTCTACCTTACAGTGCATTTATTAGAGTATCTATTTTTATACTACATAAAACTTCTATGAGCTCCTTATGGGAAGGATTCTCTCCTTTTAAAATCTTTGCACAGTGCTTAATATATATATAAATAAATAAAATATTTATTAAATATTATGTAATGGACAGTGTACAAAGTATTTGGGAAACACATCAAAAAAAAATTGTCCATGCTCTTAAGGAGTTTACTATCTATTAAAATAGACAACATGAAAATAAATATATGCATGTGTGTAACATACATATATAAATATAAATATGAATATGTATGTAAAGTGGATTTGGTTCTAGATCATAGCAACAAAGTAAATATTACACAATTTTTTTTCTGACTTCCCCGTGTAGTCTATTAAGTGTAAGTGTATGACGATACTGTAACTTACAAAGAAGGTACCAACTTCAATTATAAATACTTTATTGTCAAAAAAAAATTGCTAGCCATTATCTGAGCTCTTAGTGAACTGTAATTTTTTTTTTCTGATAGAAAATTTTGCCTCAGTGTTCATGGTTGCTAACTGATCAGGATGGTAATTGCTAAAGGCTGGTGTGGTGTGGCTGTGGCAATTTCTGAAAATAAGACAGCAATGAAGTTTGATGCATCAATTGACTCTTCCTTTCACTTGAACACTCAGAGGCTATTGGAGGTTTATTTGTTGACCTAATTTCAATATTGTTGTGTCTCAGGAAACAGGGAAGCATGAGGAAAGGGAGAGAGATGGGGGATTGATGGTAAGTGAAGTAGTCAGAACACACACACGCTTATCGATTAAGTTTGCCATGTTATTGTGAAAAAATTTTTACAGCCAGTGTTCTGATAAAGGTCTCATTTCTTAAATATATAAAGAGTTATCCCATATTTGTAAGAATACAAGTAATTCCCCAATGGATAAGTGGTCAAATGATATAAATAGACAATTTTCAGATGATGAAATTAAAACCATCTATAGTCATACGAAAAGATGCTCTAAATCACTATTGATTAGAGAAATGCAAATTAAAACAACCCTGAAGTGCCATACCTCTCAGATTGGTTAAGATGACAGGAAAAAGGTAATGATAAATTTGGAAGGGTTGTGGGAAAACTGGAACACTAATGCATTGCTGGTGAAGTTGTGAAATGATCCAGCCATTCTAAGAGAACAATTTGAAATTATGCCCAAAGGGCTGTAAACCTACATATCCTTTGATCCAGCAGTGTCATTACTGGATCTGTATCCCAAGGAAATCATAAAGGAAAGGAAAGGACCCATATGTGCAAAAATGTTTGTAGCAGCTCTTTTTGTGATGGCAAAGAATTGGAAAGTGAGTAGATGCCAACCAATTGAGTAATGACTGAATAAAGTATGGTAAATGTAAGTAATGGAATCTTATTGTTCTTTAAAAAATGATAAAATGATTTTAGAAAGGCTTGGAAAGATTTACACGAAGTGATGCGGAGAGAAACAAGTAGAACCACTACCAATCATTGCAAAATTGTGTGATGATCAACTATGAAAGATTCCCTTCTTCTCAGCAGTTCAATGATCCAAAACAATGCCAAATAACTGGATAGAAAATGCCATTTGCATCGAGAGAGAGAACTATAAAGAATGAAT
Organism: Antechinus flavipes; assembly: GCF_016432865.1. Lineage (NCBI taxonomy): Eukaryota > Metazoa > Chordata > Mammalia > Dasyuromorphia > Dasyuridae > Antechinus > Antechinus flavipes. The sequence goes on from NC_067398.1 coordinate 689,752,156, forward strand.
GTAAATCAACACATGCTATGTCCACTTTTTCTTTTCTTTTTCTTCTGTTTTTTTTTTCTTTCATGGTTTTTCTCTTTTGCTTTGATTTTGTCTCCCAACATGATTCATAAAGAAATGTATATTATAAAATTAATGGACATGTATAACTAGAAAAATAAAGGAAATCAAAAAGAGAGAAAGAAAAAAATGTTTGCCATCTTACATGGGCATAATTCATGGTGCCCATAGTGCCCCAAAACAATTACAATAATAACATCACTGATCATAGATCACTGTAACAGATATTATAATCATCACCATCATTATCATAATGAGTTTGAAATGTCACAAGAATTACCAAAATGTAACAAAGAAACATGATATGAGCATATGGTCTTGGAAAAATGGGGTCAATAGACTTGCTCTAGATTGCCACAAACCTTCAATTTGTAGAAACAAAAACAAAAACAGCAATATTTGCAAATCACAATAAAATGAAGTATCTCTGCATAAAGCAATCTACATACAGGATAAATAAGAAATAATTAATAGAGAAAAAACATTAGATTTAAGAGAGATTGAGAAAGGCTTTCTTTCTCAATTCAGGTGTTTAATAAATATTTGTTGAGTTAAATCAAATTGTTTTCATGTTTTCCATGATAACTTTGAACTACTACCAAAACTATTGTTAATCAGTAGACCCCCTAATCCTTAGCCATCTTCAATTTGTAGAAGGAAGCAAAAAGCTAGTGTTATCACCAATTGCTTTACTTATTCTAACACCATTAGATCTAATTAGTGACATTAGCTTTAACTTTAAAGGATCCTTCATGGGCTCTGATAACTTATTGCAATAGCCTCATTAAGTCAACAAGTGAATAAGATTTATTTAAAAAAATATTATTTCAAAAGTCTGATGGATTCTATCAATGTGGTACTTTCTTTCTACAAAAAAAAAAAAAAATGACATCTACCCATCCCATGGGATTCCCATCCATGTCTGGTATTGGGAGTCTTCTGAATGTACCAGGAGCAAAAGCTCTCATGTATTCCTAAATCCCAAGTCTCATCATGACATGGAGGCTATTCCAGTAGCCAAAATCTCTGGTAAGTTCTACAATGCTGGAATTGTATTAAAGTAGGGAATCATGATGGACCATCCATCCTTCATCTAGTCATTCAGTCTGCCAAGTCAAGAAGTTATCTATCATTTATTATTTATCTATCATTATTATTATTATTATTATTATTATTATCTGTAATTATATATATACATACATATAAAGAAAAAAGTGGGCATAGCATGTGTTGATTTACATTTGTTCTCTATAGTTCTCTCTCTGGAAGCAAATGGCATTTTCTATCCAGTTTTTTGGGATTGCTTTAGATCACTGAACTGCTGAGAAGAAACAAATTTTTCATAGCTGATCATTGCATAACTACAAAATTATGCTGGTACTACTGGTGCTACTTGTTTTCCTCAGCATCAGTTCATGTAAATCTTTTCAGACCTTTCTAAAATCATTTAATCATTTTTATAGAACAAAAAAGTTCCATTATTTTAATTTACCATAATTTACATAAAAATATATAAATAGTCCCTGTCCTCAAGGAACTTACATGTCAATAGGGTGACAACACCTAAATAAATATGTATAGTCAAGATATGGCAAGAGGAAATAGAAGGTAATCTCAGATGGGGAGGAGCTAGCAGCTAGGGAATTTAAAAATGTAGAAAAATAGGATTTGAGCTAAGTCTATTTTTTGTTTGCTTTCATGTTTTTAATTATATGAAAATATTTTTTAACAATCATTTAAAATTTTGAGTTCCAGATTTTTTTTTTCTCTTGCCTCCCTTCCTCCAGGATTGAGAAGAAAAGCAATTTGATAAAGTTTATACATGTGCAATCATGCAAAATATAATTCTATGTTAGTCATGGTGTATGGGGGGGGACAGATCAAAAACTTTAAAAACAAGGTAAAATTAGCATGCTTTGATCTGTACTCAGACTCCATCAGTTCTTTTTCTGGAGGTGGACAGCATTTTTCACCATAAGTCATTCAGAATTGTTTTGGATCATTGTATTGCTGAAAAGAGATAAATAAGTCTTTCACAGTTTATAATCATACAGTACTGCTATTACTATGTACAGTGTTTTCCTGATTCTGCTCACTTCACTTTACATCAATTCATGTAAGTCTTTCTGTTTTTTCTGAAAGTGTTCTGATCAACACTTCCTACAGAAAAATAGTATCCCATTATAATCATATACCACAAGTTGTTCAGTCATTCCCCAATTGATGGGCATTCCCTTGGTTTCCAATTTTTGTCACAACAGAAAGGGCTGTTGAGCTGAGTCTTTTGGGAAGCCAGCTTGATTAATTTCTATGAGATTTATTACTATGTTGACTTTGGAGTAAAGATTCTTTTTATTTTGAGGGTAGCATGGAAGGAAGACGCATCTCAATTGGTCAAGATCATTATCTAGGTCATTGAGAGGCAGTAACCTATATCAGTAAAGGAAGATTCCCACAGATCATTGAAGTATAGGTATATAAAAGTAAAGAGCATGAAAATGAAAGCACAAGGGACTCAGACTGTGCATTTGGAGACTCCATTTAACTAAGTACAGAAAAAAGCTCATCACCAGCAAGTTGGCTACTAGGAGAGCATTTCTTTACCATGGCAACCCTTGAAACAAAGACAAACTTTAAAAAACCTCAGAACCCATTATTTTGTTGAATAGTCAGCATTTCAGAGAGTGTATGGGGAGGTGCTATGTGCTGGAAGACCACCTTTGGTATTTGAGGGAAGATGAGTTAACATGAAGAAAAGCAAATTCAGCAGTGACCTGGAATGGATGGCCCTCACTCCCTCCTACACATGCAGATGTTTGAACGCCAGCAGGCAGCAGGAAAAAGGACCACGTGGGAAGCATGTCCTCATCAGCAGCAGTTGAGAGAGATAAAAAGTACTGAGATAAACACCTGGGGGAGGCTGCCAGATTCCAATCAGCGTTCTCCGACAGCCAGTCCAGCTGCAGCTAAAGAAGATGCTGCCTCTGATTTACTATTCAGGGGGCACTCTGGAAGATAGACGACAGGATCGATGGAGAATATAACCCCAAAATAGAAAAGATTATTAGAATGAGCCATGATTTGAAGTCTACAGGGTATTATCTTTTCAGGGAACTTTAGAAATGATTCACTCCCTAGGAGAATAAAACCTTACAAGGAACCAAAGGCAGGATAAAATGAACCGATAAAGAGAGATTCAGGTGTAGTAGGTAAATAGATATAGAGGCAGAGGACAGGGCTATGTTACTTGATATTTGTCACCTTGGACCAATAGTTTAATCTCTCCAGGTCTCAGTTTCCCAAAATTATATATCTCAGAGTTCAAAGGAAGATCAGTGACTATTAATCCCATCCTGAAGTTTATAGAGAATCTTCTTTCTAATATATCAGACAATGTCAGCCAGCCTTTCCTTGAAGTTGTCCAAAAGATGGAACCTATTATATTGAGGCCGCCCATTCCATTTCATAATTGCTGGAGTATTGTTCCTTTTTACCAAATTTTCATTGAAGTGATGGGCTTGGACTATATGACTTCTAAAATCTTTTCCAAAAGGAAATCTATAATTCTATGGTCTACAAACTGGATATAATTCAATCAACCAACAAGTATTTATTAAGTACTTAACAAGTGTCAAGTATTCTACTAGGCACTGCAAATAGAAAGACAAAAATAGAAATAATCTCTGCCGCAAATTGAAAAAAATCTACAAAAAATAATCTTGAAAAACATCCCCTCTGTATCTTGTTTCAATATGAATTCTAAGGGGAATGATTGAGAAAATTTTGCATTGTAAACAGATGGCTGATATGTCCTTTGGTAATGTAGAGGAGTCCAAAGGTCAAGATTATCTATTTCCCACAAATCCCTGAATCCTTCCCCTGGGATTAACCAAGAAAAGATATTTTAAATTGTGAAGGTTACCAGGCTACACAAATGGAGACTGAGAGAAGAATTCGATACAAATTATATTGAATTTTGGAAATTATTAGCATCTCCTTTTTCTTTGTGCCAAAGAACTTGTAGAAAAGTAGAACAAAGAATTCTTACAAAATGGAATATCGCCAGATCCCAAAGAGCAAAACCTGCCTCTGAATCCTAAAGAAAGAAGAGAAAATGAACAAGTTCAAAGCTTGGAATTCTGATGTAAAAGAGTAGGGGATGGGGAGGGAACAGAGACAGAGATAGAGAAAGACAGAGACAGAGAGACAGAGGCAGAGATAGACAGGGACAGAGAATTACAATTATCAGTGAGTTTTTGGTTTTGGGTTTGGGTTTGTTTTGTTTTTTTTTCCAAGAAATAAAAACAATTTTCCTTAAAGCCAGATAGCTTTTGGCTCCTGGAAAAGAGCCTGGAAGAGTATATGTTCACAAATATACTTAAGTTGGTCGAGCTCTTCATAGATTAAAAGCCTCTTAATCATGTCTGCCCAAAAAGTTTCTCTTCCCCTATATAGCTATGGCAATAAGAATCCATTGTACAAGTCCATTATTTGCTGCTGGGACCAAGAAGATAATCATCTCAGTTTGATAGAGTTAGATGCAATGATAGATGAAGCTTCAAAGGGTTGACAGAACAATTTTGTTCAGATAAACATCTCAGAGTTCAAACGTTTAACTGAATCTCAAGACCTTTGGAGACTCTCTTCTGCCCATCATCTTGTCAGGGAACACTTTTGTTGCTTTATGGTACTATTGTAGTAATATATTACTGTCTCCAAGGATGCAAGTCAGTTAGTAGGAAATGGGAAAAAGCAAAGGGCTAAGAGCAAGTTTAAAGAACTTTTTTCCTCAAAAGGGCTTATAAATAAGAGATTATTACAAAATGAGAGCATGAGATCATGGGTTTATAGAATAGCATAAAATAGAATATAGAACTTGTTAAGTAGGAAACATACTAGATTTGTAATCAGAGGACCTGGATTCAAATCCTAGCTTCATAACCTTTGCAACTTCAGTCAAGTCACCTTCCTCTCTCTGGATCTCAATTTTCTGATCTGGAAAATGAAGGAATGAAGCTTCTTAAACTGGTAGGTCATAACCCCATACGATGTTGGGTAACTGAATGTAAGAATTGTGAAAAATTTTGCAACAATAAAAGGTTTCTGAATATTTTACATCATGCAGTATCAAATATTTAGCCAAGATATCTGATGATTGCTTGCTATCTAGGGGGAAGAGGAGGAGGAGGAGAGAGAAAAATTTGGAACACAAGCATTTGCAAAGGTGAATGTTGAACACTATCTTTGCATGTATTTGGAAAAATAAAATAACTATTTAAAAGAAAAAAATTTCATCAACAACAAAAAGGAAAAAGTCCTGTCCAAAAAAAGGTTTAATTCTTTTTATATAAATAAATAAGCATACCAATCTCAATAAGGAAGTTTGCTTTCACCTATGGTAAAAAAAAATGAATATCAAAGAATTGTTTTAAATAAATTTCATTATGATTTATTATCAGTGGATGTTTCATTCGCATACCTATTTCATATGCATATATACTTGGGGTCACAAAATTTTTCAGGCAAAAAGGAGTCACAAGTGGAAAAAGTTTAAGAAACCCTAGACTAGATTGTTCTAGTTCTTGGTCAATGAACCTATGAACCTTTGGATTTAATTAAGGTCTAGACAAGAATTTTAAAACTTCCTCATATGTATGAAACTAGGAAAGTTATATAAGTAATTCAGCTCTAAGTTTGATCATCTATAAAATGTGAATAATAATAACACATCCCACAGAGTTATTGTGTAATACAATTCAGTGTATGTGTGTGTGTGTGTGTGTGCGTGTGTGTAGGTATGTAAATTTGTATGTATATATGCATATATGTATATATCTATTTGTAAGTTGCAAGTGTTATGAAAATGTCAGTCATTACTATCAAAACATGCTCTCTTTGAAAAACTTGTCCTCAAGATGCTCCATTGGAATCTTTTCCCTCCTTCTGATACTGAAGTGAGGGACTGCAGGTGCAGACTCTTCTATGTGCTGTCAGAGTGGCTCACCATACTAGTTAGCTCTGCTTATGTGTCTGTTAGAAGAAATGATTCATTTGTTGTAAGAAAATGGAAAATATCAAAAATTATCTCTGATGTAAATACAAAAGGAATCAATAAAAAAATGACTTTTAAAAAATAAAGAGAGCCCATCAATTCTAGTCCCAAAAAAGTAGCCAGGGAAATCTATTCACAGAAAGCCATCCAGTCTCTAAGCAAACATCACTAACTCTCCCCAAATTCATTCACTGAGATGGGTATAGACAATTGTATTGATGCCTTTTATTCTAGGGCATCATAATTTGATGATAAGCCCTATGGTGACAAAGAAAGAAAGCTGGTTTGGGAAGCATGTAATCCAGATCCTAAATTTGGCTCTTTAATTTATCAGCTCTGTGACTTTGGCTAAACCCCTTTCTCTCTCTGATTCTACTTCATCATTTGTAAAATTTGTATTTTCAAGTTTGCTCAATCCCTGTTGCAATTCTTTTGGTCCAGTGCTCTTTAACACTTTTATCAATTATTTGGATAAAGGCCTGGATCAAATTTAACAGTGACCACTAACCTAGAAGGGATCACTAAATTAATCCAATGGATAACAGAGTTAAAACATAAAATGATCTTGATATATGATGGAGATTTGAATTGACTCTAAGGAGATGAAATTCAGTAGGTATAAGTGTAACAATATTGCACTTGATGGCAAAAATTCAATTCCATGAATATAAGAGGCATCAATAGATAGCAATTGTTTTGGTTAAGATCTTGGGGGCTAGGGAGCACTGTTGCTAGTGAACTGCAACCTCAGTATTGATGTCCAAAAAGCTACTGCTATCTTGGCTTTCATTAGGAATCAGTGGGTAATAGTTCCATTTTACTCTGTCCTATCAGATCACAGCTGAAGTAGTGTTGTATTCTGTTCTGGGTACTGGAGAGTAAGAATCACATTAATAAACTTGAAGATTGGAAAGGGCATGAAGTGGGAAGAAGAGGACAACTCTTATGGTGAAGTGCCTTAAAAGGTTTATTTTTTGTAACTTTATTTTTATTTAATCTTTCATTGTTCTAAACGATCTAAATTCAGTATGTAAATCATATAAGAAAATGTCCAAAGGAGGGTAACACAGCTAGTAAAAGAACTTGAGTATATGTCATAGAAGAACTGATTGCCAGCTAGTCAGTCAATCAACAAACATATTGAGCTTTTACTGGTCATTCTTGTGCTTTAGGAAAATCAGTATGATAATTGAGTGGAAGATGAGCTACGTGGAGGAGATACTGGATTCCAAGACCCACCAGACAGCTCTATAATTGTACATATGAGACATGATGAGAGCTTCCACGAAGATAAGTGGCTATGTCAAAGGAGAATAAGGACATTTTATAAGAAAAATTCTAAAGAAAGAGATGACAAGGCTTATTACTAGACTGATTACTTAGGGTATCACTAAAGAGTCACAGATCACAATGAGGATTTGTGCTTGTATCATTGGGAAGAAAGTGTATCCTTGACAGTAATAGGAAAGTTTAGGAGATAGTTTTTGAAAGAACTTGGGATGGTTAGTTGGTGGGGAAAAGGGAAATAAATATTTCAGAGTGTTCAAAAAGTGTTCCTTATCTGAAAGGAGGGTTAAACTGGTCCTGTTTGGCCCCAAAAGATAGAACCAGGAGCAATGAGTAGAAGTCAGAACACACACGCAACACACACACACACACACACACACGCGCACGCACGCACAAGCACACACTTTAGACGATGTCAGAATGGGGGAAAACCAGCCTCCTAACAATGAAAGTTGTTACAAACTGGAAGGAGCTACATTGGGAAATGGTAGTTTCTTTCCCATTGGAGATTTTCAAGTTGTGGCTAAATAACCATTTATCAAGTATAAAATAATGGGGATTTCTTTCATGTATGGATTGAACCAAAAAATTCCCTTCCAAATCTCGGATTCTATGATTCTGTGAAGTTATTAAGCCAGTGATGACCAATATTAATAAAGTATCCACATTGAGATTCTCTTTTTCCATGTCTGGACCAAAAGATGATGAATAAACATGATGAAATTCTCACTAAGCGAGAGAAAAGACAGGACCATTATCACACAGCTTAAATGGCAAAAATAAAATTTGAACCCAGGTCTTCCCAACTCAAGACACTTCACCATCAGAATGTTCTATTGGCTATACAAGATGAGGTCAAACTTGAAGTTGGAGTGCCTGAATCTTATTAAAATTTAATTGGGGAATGTTTAATAAATAAAAAGAAAATATAACATAATGTTAATTTGTCATTTTCTAAGTCACTATGTGACCACAGGGATCTCTTTCTATTTGAATTTAATACCATTATACTATAAAACAATATGTCCTATTGCAACCAACTTTTATGAAGCTCAGATGAGATGGTGAACGTGAGAGCTCCTTGTAAATCCTAAAGTTTCCAACCATCCAAAATTTGAGAGGATGAGGATTGTGATGTTCAAGCTGATAATAATAAGATTTTTCTGCTCTCAATCCTCCCAACCCATCCCTCTTCACTTTTAATGCATAGGATCCAGGGGCTGCCATTTTGAAAATTAGCTTTCCATAATGACCACCATCAGTAAGGCTCATTTTGAAAAAAAAATTACAGCAACAACAGTCTCTCACTTTAATTTTATGCTTCTGAAAGATATTTCTTTTTTTATAATGTTTTATTTTTTCCCAATTATGTATAAAACATTTTGACATTCATTTTTTTATTTTGAATTCCAAATTCTCTTCCTCTCCCTTTACTCCTTTTAGATATGGTAAGCATTTTGATAGCTGTTATACATATGCAATCATGCAAAACATATTTCCATATTAGTCATGTTGTGAAAGAAAACACAGTACAAAAAAAAAACCTACAAAAAATAAAGTGAAAAATAGTATGCTTCAATCTGCATTCAGACTCCATCAATTCTTTCTCTGGAAGTGGATAGCTTTTTTAAATCATGGGTCTGTTGGAACTGTCTTGCATCATTGTATTGCTGAAAATAGCTAAGTCATTCACAGTTGATCATCATACAATATTGCTGTTACTGTATTCAATATTCTCCTGATTCTGCTCAATTCACTCAGTATTATTTCAAGCAATCCTTTCCAAGTTTTTTTTTCCCCTGAAATCCATCACACTCATCATTTATGATAGTACAATAATGCTCCATTATATTAATTTACTATAATTTGTTCAGCCATTTCACAGCTGATGGGCTTCTCTTAAATTTCCAGTTCTTTGCCACCTCAAGAAGAGTTACTATGTGCATTTTTAACATGTGGGTCCTTTCCTCTCTTTTATGATTTCTTTGGGATATTAACCTACTAGTAGTATTGCTGAATCAGAAGATATGCACAGATTTATAGCTCTTTGGGCATGATTCCAAATTACTCACTAAGACTGTTGGATCAGTTCACAACTTCATCAACAGACATTAGTGTCCCAGTTTTCCCATATTCCCTCCAACATTTATCATTTTCCTTTTTTATCACATCAGCCAATTTAATACATTTCATATAGCACCTTGGGATTATTTTAACTTGCATTTCTTCAATATTTTTGGATTTGGAGCATTTTTTCATTACTATGGATAATTTTGATTTCTTCCTACAAAAACTATCTGTTCATATCCTTTGATCAGTTATCAATTAGGGAAAGACTTGTATTTTGATAAATTTGATTCTTAATAAATTTGAGAAATGAAGCCTTTATCTGATAGATATTTCACAGACTTTCAGAATTTTCCTTTTCCTCCTCTTTCTATTCCCAGAAGTTCAACAATACCCCTAACCCGAGTTGCTGAAGAAAAAGCAATGATTTAGCTTTTTTAAATGTCCTCTTAGTTCTTCAAGGATCTTTGCTTCTACCTTGTGTTTAGTACAGTGCCTCACTGTAACCCATGAATAAATGAATGAACCCATTGAAAGAAAAGTGAAGGGCTGCTGAACAGAGTACAAATATTGTTGAGTCAACCCAATAGAGATTAAACAATAATGAATTTAACCTGGAGAAATAAAATGTCAATAATCTTGAGGAGAAAAAATATTACAGCATAAAAAGAAGTTTCTATCATTTAAAAAAATCTCAAAATATTCTGTGAAGCAGATATCATCATAAAAAACCACCTCTCAGATACTACTAAAAATAGAAAAATTGATTTATGGAATACACTAGCAAGTGAGACCCAGAAGCAATCAAACAGAGCAGCCAAGTATTCAATAAACACAAGAATACAAAGTACTAGGGTAAGAATTCCCTATCTGACAAAAGCTTCTATAAAACCAAAAAATAGTTTGGCAGAAAACAGGTTTAAAACATCTTATGTTATAATCAATTAATCATTCAAAAGCAATTTCTAAGTGCTTATTATATGACAGGGATTGTTCTAAGAACTAGGGAAAGAAAAGAAAGCAGAAAATAGTCCCTCCCCTCATGGGGATTACAGTCAAAACTGTAGTACATATACATAAATCTGAAACAACATGTTCTTTAATGGGTCCATGCCAGATACAAATAGGGTAGATGATGGAATCAGGAAAGGCTTTCCTTTAAGGAAATATTGTTGGAGATGAGAAAGGTAGGGATTTTACAAGGGGAGAAGTTGAGAAAGAGAGAGAGAGAAAGAGAGAGAGAGAGAGAGAGAGAGAGAGAGAGAGAGAGAGAGAGAGAGAGAGAGAGAGAGAGAATTGAACATATTGTCAAATCCCCATAATCTCTGAGTAGTAAGATAGATTATAAAATATAAAAAGAGAAACAGTGTGTTCAAAGACTATAAGAAGCAGGTTGTGAAGACATTTTAATACCAAACAGAGATTATATTTTCTTTGAGAGGTAATAGAGAGGCATGGGAGTTTATAGAGGGAGGGAATGATATATTTAGACTTCTGCTTTAGACAAACCTCTTTTGAGGATGAATTAAAGCAGGGACAGATATTTGACAGACCGTCAAATTAGAAGGCTATTACAATATTCCAGTAGTCACATGATGAGAGCCTGAATAAGGGTGCTATATATTGGGGTCTTAAAACTATTAGAATTCAAGCTTTTAGAGAATAAAAATTGTTTTATTCTTTCCATTTGTATTCTCAGTGCCTAGCACAATATGTGACACATAACAGGCACTTGATAAATATGGTATGCTGGACCTGAAGTAAAAAAGACTTGAGTTCAAATCCAGCCTCAGAAACAAGTTGATTGATGCTGGTCAAGCCATATAATCCCTTTATCCCTCAGTTTCCTTATCTGAAAAATGGGATTAATAATAACACTTACTTCCCAGGGTTGCTGTGAGGAGCAAATGAAATAATGATTTTAAAGTGCTTTGAAAATTTTAAAGTGCTGCATAAATGTTAGCTATTGATATGAGGAAGATAAAATCTAAATAATGAGGAAGGGGAGAGAATTTTTAAACAAGAAATGCATGAATAAAAATTTATTAAAATGATATCATTACAAAAAGTCCTTGAATAAGGAAAGAAATAGTTAATTGAGAGGATCTTCAAATCAAATTTCTCTGATAAAAATAGGAATTTGACTCAAACATATGACAAAAGTCAATCTCCAAATAGATGTGTTCAATGCATATGAAAGGACAGTTTTCAAAAAAAGAAATAAAAGCAATCATTTGAAAGAATGTTTCAAGCCACTAACAATAGAATAGATGTGAGCTAAAATAATTCTGAGGTTTCCCTCAAACCCATTAGATTGACAAAGATGTCAAAAGACAAAATGTTCACTTGCAACCTGCACAACTTGGAAAGGGACAACCTCACTGGATCTCTATTTATAAAGCTATCCTTCTGATATAAAAGACCAAGTCTATTTAAATTTCTCATTTGGGAGGGCAATTACCATAGGGGAATCTTCTTAAAGCAAAAACTTGTGATAAAAAGATTTCCAAGTCCCAGAAAAAGGTTCACTGGTTTCATAAAAAATTCAATAGAAATAGGATTTAAAGTGAGACTATATTGTATTAGTTTATTACACATGTGTATATGTAAGTTTATATATATACACATGTGTGTGTGCATACATATTTATATCTATACATATCTAGCTATATATAAAATCAATATATCTATCTACCAATATCCATCTATATCTAACATGTAGATATAGCTCTCTATATAGAAATAGATATCAATATAGTATATATAACAATATTAATATTGATATAGTTATACCTATGTAGATGATAAATATAGACATAGATGTATAGACATAGCCCAAGACATCTTGGATATTTATAAAGGCAATTTGGTTGATTGTTTAGAAAAAAAACCTCAAAGGCAGGAAGACCTGAGTTCAAGTTTTACTTCTGATGTATGGGTAAGTCTCAGAGAAGGGAATTGTATCCTTCTATGTTGATAAAAGCAGTTTCTTACCCAGAAGCCTAGAAGTTCCTAAAGAAATTACAAATTTGGTATCTATTACTATATGCCCTACATTCTTATATGTCTATATCTAAAGTAGATCACAGATCTAGTACCTAATTTTATATGTCTATGGTTATGTTATATTCCTCTTCCCTTTCTCACAATAGAATATAAACTCCCTGAGAGAAATATTTCACATTTTCTTGGTATCACCAATATTCCAAGCCCAGTGCTTTGCTCGCATTAAGAACTGAAAACTTTTTAGATAAAATTGTAATGAATCATACAATTTTTGGTTTTATCATGATGTGATTAGACCTGGAAAATGTACATGAAACCTAGGCATTTAATTGTGAATAACATGACACTTCCCTTTTTCCATTCAGGTTAAAAAAAAAAAAAAAAGGATTGTCAGAGAAATGCAAATTAAGTCAACTCTGAAATACCACTACACGTCTGTCAGATTGGCTAGAATTACAGGGAAAGATAATGCACAATGTTGGAGGGGATATGGGAAAACTGGGACACTGATACATTGTTGGTGGAATTGTGAAGACATCTAACCATTCTGGAGAGCAATTTGGAACTGTGCTCAAAAAGTTATCAAACTGTGGCATACCCTTTGATCCAGCAGTGTTACTATTGGGCTTATATCCCAAAGAGATCTTAAAGAAGGGAAAGGGATCCACATGTGCAAAAATGTTTGTGACACCTCTCTTTGTAGTGGCCAAAAACTGGAAACTGAGTGGATGCCCCTCAAGTGGAGAATGGTTGAATAAATTGTGGTATATGAATGTTATGGAATATTATTGTTCTGTAAAAAATGACCAGCAGGATGATTTTAAAAAGTCCTGGAGAGACTTAACATGAACTAATGTTGAGTGAAATGAGAAGCACCAGGAGATCATTATATACTTCAACAACAACACTATATGATCATCAATTCTGATGGATATCACCCTCTTCATCAATGAGATGAAACAAACCAGCTCTAATAGAACAGTAAGTAATTGAACCAGCTACACTCAGGGAAAGAACTCTGGGAGATGACTATGAACCACTACATAGAATCCCCAATCTCTCTATTTTTGTCCCGCTTACATTTTTGATTTCCTTCACAGGTTAATTGTATACTATTTTGAAGTCCGATTCTTTTTGTGCAGCAAAATAACTGTATGGACAGACATACATATATTGTATTTAACTTATACTTTAATATATTTAACATGTATTGGTCTATCTACCACCTGGGGGAAGGGGTGAGGGGAAGGAGGAGAAAAGTTGGAACAAAAGGTTTTGCAACTGCAAATGCTGAAAAATTACCCATGCAGGTATCTTGTAAATAAAAAGCTATAATAAGAAAAAGGATTATATGGAACAGAATTAGAATTTTTTTCTCTTTAACCAACTAGTTGCCCCTTTTTTTCCCATACAAAGCCATTATCTTTTCTAAAGATTTTCCTTCAGCTATATAAACACCTGTACTACTATAACATTATCATTTACTATGCCCTATCAATCATTCCATACTCAGTTAAATTCATTATTCCCTAAACACACTGCAACTTCCAGCCTCCACTCATTTGTTCAAATTTTTGCCCAGAGGGCCCTCCTTTCTCAATCTCTACAATTCTAAATTTCAACCATCTTTCAAGGTTTACATAAAATTTCATCATAATGATGATCCCAGATTTTCCTGACCTATATAAATCATCTGAGTTATTTCCCCAAATAGAATTGAACTATTTTTCATGTGTCATTGTTATAATGTTCTAGGATCATGTTTCCCTTATGGCACTTTTCACTTCTGGTGTGTTATAATTATTTCACAGAATTTCAGAGTTGGATAGGACCATGAACATCATTCCTAGACCAATAACAGAATTGTAGAATTAGGGCTTGAGATCTGAAAGGAACCTTAGAGGTCAACTGGTTCTGCAAGTTCATGATTAAAAATGAGAAAAAGGAGGTCAGACAAGTAAAAATAAAATTGCTCTGTCACATATGCAGTAAATGGAAAACCAGGCACTGATTATGTCTCTTATTTCTCTAACTTGACTGAAGACCCTGGAAGAAAGGAACCATAGAATCACAGAATTTCAAAATTGAAAGGAACCTTGGAGATGTTGATGTCTTAATAAAGCAAACCTGAAGTTTTGTTTTGTTTTGTTTCTGTCATTTTTCATAACCTAATGCAACATTTGATACTGTAGACAACATTTCTTCTGGACCTGACTACCATTTTACTTTCTCAGCCTTCTCCTTCTGTCCCTTCAGCTGGCTTCCTTCTACTCTTCGTGAAATCTTCTAAGAACTTTATATTGAGTAATGACCTTGATAAGACATACACCTTTGTTTGAATTTTGCAGTCATGCCTTAGCCATCTTCTCATCGAGTTCTATTGAAAAATCTCCATTTTGAGGTAAGGCATTGACAAACCATTTTCCATTCTCTGGGCTTTATACCTGTTACCTTCTGTGAGTACCAATTCCTCTACACACATACACACACACACACACACACACACACACACACACACACACACTTTGCAGTTTCCTTTTATGTGTTTTCTTCTTTTATTAAAGTGTATGTTCCTTGAAGGCAGAGTTTATCATTTTTTTTGCTTTTATTTATATAGACACAAATGTTTGGAACTTAATAAGACATCAAAGATACCAAGGTCATCCACTGTCTGTCAGGCTGTTGGTAGTGATCCTGACCTGGTAGTGATGGTCTTGTCACTGACTTCAATGACTGAAAGATAGAGTAAGGCTAATGGCTTTGCACAATTCTCCCTCACTTAAACCTAATTCAACTCAAGTCAAGACATCACTGTGATGTCATTGGTCTTCTTTAAAAAGAAGTAGAAGGGGAAAGAGACAAGAAAGGGAGAGTGGCTATAAAAGGAGAAGGCAGGTTGAAGGAGGTGATAATGGTCAGAAGCAAAACACTGGTAAGGAGGAAAAGGGGAAAATGAAAGAGAAAAGTATAACTTGGAGAAGGAGGGAAATACAGAGTTAATAATTTTAACTGTGAATGTAAATAAGATGAACTCTTCTATAAAATGGAAGTATATAGCAGGCTGGATTAAAAACCGGAATATGGAATATGCTTTTTTTCCAGCAGTACATGGAACCCCCCAAATTGGCCATGTATTAGAGCATAAAAACTTCAAAATCTAAAGCAGAAAGCCAGAAATAGAAAATGCATCATTTTCAGATAATAATGCAATAAAAATTATATGCAGTAAAGGGCCAATTAAAAATATATAAAAAATTAGAAACTAAACAATCTAATCCTAAAGAATGAATGGGTGAAACAAGATATCATAGACACAATTGATAAATTCATCCAAGAGAATGACAATAATGAGAAAACATGTCAAAATTTATGGGGTGCAACCAAGGCAGTTATTAGGGGAACTTTTATTTCTCTAGAAGCTTACTTGAATAAAATAAAGAAAGAGAAGATCAATGAATTAAGCATACAACTTAAATAGCTAGAAAAAGAACAAATTAAAAATCCTCAATTAAATACCAAATTTGAAATTCTGAAAAAGGGAGATTAATAAAATTGAAATTAAGAAAACTATTGAATCAATAAATGAAACTGAAAGTTGGTTTTGTGAAAAAGACCAAAATAGATAAACCTTTAATTAATTTGATTAGAAAAAGAAAAGAGTAAATCAAATTGTTACTATCAAAAATGAAAGAGTAAACTTTCTACCAATGAAGAGGAAATTAGAGCAATAGAGTTATTTTGCTTGACTGTATGCCAATAAATCTGACAATTTAAGTGAAATGGATGAATACTTACAAAAATAACAATTACCCAGATTAACAGGGGAGGAAATAAATTACTTATACAGTCCCATTTTTAAAAAAAGAAATAGAACAAACTATTAATCAACTCCCTAAGAAAAAAATCTCCAGGGCCAGATGGATTTATATGAATTCTACTAAACATTTAAAGAACAATTAACTCCAATACTATATAAACTATTTGAAAAAATAAGGAATGGACTCCTACCAAATTCTTTTGATGACACAGACATGGCACTGATACCTAAACTAAGTAAGGTCAAAACAGAGAAAGAAAATCCGAGACCAATTTCCCTAATAATGCTGATATAAAAATCATAAATAAAATATTAGCAAAGAGGTTACAGAAAGTCATCCCGGGATAATACGCCATGACCAAAGAGGCTTTATACCACAAATGAGGGCAGGTTCAATGTTAGGAAAACTATTAACATAATTGGCTAGATCAATAACCAAACTAACAAAAATCTTATGATTATCTCAATAGATGTAGAAAAAGTATTTGACAAAATTCAACACTCATTTCTATTAAAAAAAAAAAAAACTAAAGAGCACAGGATTAAATGGAGTTTTCCTTATAACAATAAGCAGTATCTAGCTAAAACCATCAATAAGTATCATATGTAATGGGGATAAACTAGAAGCATCCCTAATAAGATCAGAGGTGAAACAAAGTTGCCCACTATCATCATTACTTTTCAATTTTGTATTAGAAATGTTCATTTTTTTGTTTTTTTTTATATTTTTTGTTATAACTTTTTATTGACAGAACATATGCCTGGGTAATTTTTACAACATTATCCCTTGCACTCCCTTCTGTTCCGACTTTTCCCTTCCCTCTCTCCACCCCCTCCCCTAGATGGCAAGCAGTTGTATACATGTTAAATATGTTACAGTATATCCTAGATACAATATATTTGTGCAGAATCGAACAGTTCTCTTGTTGCATAGGGAGAATTGGATTCAGAAGGTAAAAATAACTGGGAAGAAAAACAAAAATGCAAACAGTTTCTTCTCTGGGTTCCTTCTCTGGGTATAGCTGTTTATGTCCATCACTGATCAATTGGAACTGAGTTAGATCTTCTCTTTATCAAAGAAATCCACTTCCATCAGAATATATACTCATACACTATCATTGTTGAAGAATATAATGATCTCTTGGTTCTGCTCATTTCACTCAGCATCAGTTCATGTAAGTCTCTCCAAGCCTCTTTGTATTCATCCTGCTGGTCATTTCTTACAGAACAATAATATTCCATAACATTTATATACCACAATTTACCCAACCATTCTCCAATTCATGGGCATTGATTCATTTTACAGTATCTAGCCACTACAAAAAGGGCTGCCACAAACATAGAAATTTTCATTTTAAAAATAATAGAAGAAAAAAATTAAAAGAATTAAAGCAGGTAATGAGGAAAACAAATTATCACTCTTTGAAGATAATATGATGATACATTTAGAGAATCCTAGAGAATCAACTAAAAACTACTAGAAACAACTTTAGCAAAGTTGCAGTATAAAAAATAAATTCACATATATCATTAGCAACAAGTCCAGCATCAAGAGATACAAAGAGAAGTTCCATTTAAAATAACTGTAGATAATATAAAATATTTGGAAGCCTACCTGTCAAGGTAAAGGGAGGAATTATCTGAACACAATTACAAAATAATTTCTATATAAATAAAGTCAGGTCTAAATAATTGGAAGAATATCAAGTGCTTATGGATAAGGCAAACTAATATAATAAAAATGAAAATTCTACCTAATATCTACTTATTCAGTGCTGTACCAATCAAAATGCCAAGAAATCATTTTATAGAACTAGAAAAAATAATAATAAAGTTCATCTGGAAGAACAAAAGATCAAGAATTTCAAAGGAATTGATGAAAAATTGCAACTGAAGGTAGCCTAGGCATACAAGATCTAAAACTCTATTATAAAGCAGCAGTCTTCAAAAACATTTGGTACTGGCTAAGAAATAGAATAGTTGATCAGTGGAACAGGTTAGTTTCACAAGACACAATAGTCAATGACTTTAAGTAATCTGGTGTTTGATATACCCAAAGACCCTAGCTTCTGAGATAGAACTCACTATTGGACAGAAATTGCTGGGAAATTTGGGAAATAGTATGGCAGAAATTAAGCACTGACCAACACCTAACACCCTGCATCAAAATACGTTTAAAGAGGATTCATGATTTAGTCATAAAGAATGATACTATATTCAGTGTCTTTACTGGGCCTGTATCCCAAAAAGATCATAAAAAAGAAAAAGGGACTCACATGTGCAAAAATGTTTGTGGCAGCCTTTTCTGTAGTGGCAAGGAATTGGAAAGTGAGTACATGCCCATCAGTTGGAGAATGGCTGAATAAGGTCTGGTACATGAATGTTATAGAGTATTGTTCTTCTTTAAGAAATAAATCAGCAGGATGATTTCAGAAAGACCTGGAGAGACTTAAATGAATTGATGCTAAGTAAAGTGAGGAGAACCAAAAGAACATTGCACACAGCAACAAGATTATGCAATGATCAATTCTGATGGACATGGCTCTTTTCAACAATGAGGTGATTCAGGCCAGTACCAATGATCTTGTGATGAAGAGAGCCATCTGCATACAAAGAAAGGACTGTGGAGGCTGAGTGTGAATCACAACATAATATTTTCACTTTTTGTTGTTGTTGTTTGCTTGCATTTTGTTTTCTTTCTCACGTTTTCTCTTTTTGATCTAATTTTTTTGGTGTAGTATGATAATTGTGGAAGTAAATATATAGAAGAATTGCACATGTTTAACATTTTGGATTACTTGTTTTCTAAGAAAGGAGATGGGAGAAAAGTAGGGAGAAAAATTGGAACACAACGTTTTACAAGAGTGAATGTTGAAAACTATCTTTGCATATATTTTGAAAATAAAAAGCTATTATTAAAAATTTTAAATGTCAATGAGAAAAAAGAAAGCAAAGGTCAAACAACAACATATATCTTGCATTTGACACAGTGGCTGGTACATAATAAACACCTAATAAATGTTTGTTGAATCATTCACTTGACTTCTTTCATAGATAACTTTCTCCTTTTAGGGTTTTCATAACACTACTTTCTTCTTGTTTTTCTCCTATCTGCCTACCTTTCAGTCTCATTTGCTAGCTTATCAATTATATAAAAGCTTCTTAAACTGTAGATTACAAAAGAAGTTGAATAACTAATATTTATTACCAGAAATGTTTGATTTGTGTATCTATTTTATATACCTATGTGCTTGGAATTATGTAAAATTATTTTTAGTGCAATCTTGTTCTACATGATACCTTTTAACTATGAGTGTTTTCCAAGGGTCCTCTGAATCCTTTTTTATTTTCTTCACTCTCTTTTGTTGATTTAATCAGCATCTATGGATTTAATGATCATCACAATGTTGATTACTGTCTTTCTAGCCTCATAGTATATTACTTCTCCTTCACTGCTCAGTGATCCAATAAAATGATTCTTTTGTTTTTTTTTCCTTCATCTCTTATCTCCATTGCTTTTGGGGTAGCCATTTCCAATGCTTAGGATACACTCTATCTTCACCTCATAGAATCACTGCCTTCCTTCAAGTTATAGCTCAAGCACTATCTTCTACAGGAAATCTTTCCCAATCCTTTGCTTCCTCAATTCCCAATTACTAATGATCTCCCTTCCTGACTTCTCTGCATTTGTTTGTAGTTCTTCTTTTTATAGTTATTCTGTTTGTACTATAGGTAACCCTTGCATCCCCTGTAAAAATGTAAGATCCCTCAGGACATTTTCTCCTTTTACTCTAACATCTAACATCTAACACAGTCTCTGGCATAGAAAAAAGTATCTACCACATGCCTATTAATTGATTGCTAATTTTTATCTGGTTTATCCAGCAACTAACAACAACAACAACAACAGCTTTATTGTGTGTGATGTTTTATTTAAGTTTTGCAAAACATTTTACATATATTATTCCATTTGATTGTCACAACAACCCTAGAAAGTAGATATTATTCTTATCCTCATTTTACAAATGAGAAGACTAAGACAGACAGAAGAAAGCTAAGTGACTTGCTCAGGGTCTTACAGCTAGCAGATATTTGAAAAAGAATATAAACTTAGGTCTTTCATACACCAAGTATCAAACTCTATATACATTGGACCACTAATTGCCTTATAATTGGGGAGAACTCCTTTCTACTACCTATTCCAAAAATGGTTATTCAGTTTACAAAGGAGGTCCATTCCATTTGGAGATAGCTTTCACTGTAAGAATTATATCCATCAACAAAAGGTTTTGCAATTGTCAATGCTGAAAAATTACCCATACATTATCTTGTAAATAAAAAGCTATAATAAAAAATAACCACAGAGAAAAAAAAGAATTATATCCATCAATCCTAAATCTGTCTCTTGAGAATTTTCACCTATTTCTCTTGCATGGCATGATGGAAAGAGTGATGGAAGTCTTGGCTTAACTTCCAACATTATGTCTATATGGCTTTGAACAATTTAACCTCTAAACCTAATTTTTTAATTGAGAAATGAGAAGCCTTGATTCTAGTCTAAGTCCTCTTCCACATACCTCCTCCAATGCTTAAAGTCAGCTTTCATGCCATTGCACCCCCAAGTATCTAATTCTTTCAGCAAAATATCCCCAGTATCTTCAGACCAGCAAGCTACAGTATTATATAAGCATGGGACTTTCCAAATTCAGGTTGCCTTTCTCTGCATATTCTCCAACTAATCGTGTTCTTTCTTCATCTCCACCTTTTCCAATAGAATGAAAGTTCCATGAGAACAGAGATTATTTTGTTTTTATATCTATGTCCCTAATATCTAGAAAAATTTCTGTAGATAGGAAGGATCTAATAAGTGCTTGTTGATTGGACTGAGGTATCCAAAATGGAACTCATCACTCCAGATGTGGCCTGACAAAGACATAGATCAAGAGTCCTGTTACCTCCTAATTCCCAGAAGCTGTGCCTCTTAGAATTCAGGCCAAATTAGCTCTTTTTTGCTACCATATCACATGATTGACTTCTACTGAATTTGAGGATCACACTTTTTTTCTTTGTTTCACCCCTTTGTTTAGCCCAGTCTTTTGCACATAGTAGGAGCTTAGCAAATGTTTGTCAAATGATTGAATGAAATAACTTTCTTCAATCCTCTCCATCCCCTTCATGGATCATATTTATGCATTGTGAGATGAAACTTATAATACTTTAATGGATTTGTTAGTAGCAATTTGGCACAAGAATGAAGAACAGCACTTTAATTACTGTGAAAATGCTTTTGTAACCATTACTGACTGTAATTGATGTCAAGTTTAACTGTGCCTTAAAACTCAAATTGCTTATCCTCAGAGACACTAAGTAATAGCCCTAGTCCCTGACTGTCAGCCAGCTTGCTCCCCAAACTGACAGCATCTTTCTTTCAAGATGAAAAAAAAGTATTTTACAATTGGTATGTCCTACATAAAAATCACAAAAGACAAAATTGTATTTTTCCAAAGTGAGAAAAATTCTAACTAAGATGATCTTCCTAATCCATTCTATTCTACTCTATTCATTATTAAATGTGGGAGGCACTATACTAGGCACTAGAGATAGTGAGAACAAAACAAAACTGCTTGTATCCTCTTCTGGTAGGAGGAGGGGAATAGTGAGAAAGTAAAGAATACACAGGTAAGTGTCCTGGTGGTCTTCAATAATTTTCAGTCATTCTAACTCTCTGCAATTTTATTTTGGTGGTTTTCTTGATACAAATATCAGAATTATTTGCCCTTTCCTTCTTCAGCTCATTTGACATCTGAGGAAATGGAGGTAAATAGAGTTAAGTGATTTGCTCAGCATCACACAGCTAGGAATTGTCTGAAACCAGATTCAGCTCTTTATCTACTTTACTATATAGCTGCCAAATTAAGTGTCCAACAATCTATCAATGAACATATATTATTTAACTACTAGATATAAGGCATTGTACTAGCCTCTCTAGACAAAAATACCCAGGAAACCCCACTACACCTGACCCTCTGAATCTCTAGGTTGTTCAAGATTCAGTTTAAGTTCCTCCATCTACATGAATCCTTTTCTGAGTCCCATAAAGTACAGTACTCTCCTCTCAGTCAAAAAATTTTTTCTTGCATTTATTTTGTTTACAATTTTATTCAATTATATATGTAACTTTTCTTTCTAAGTAGAAAAGTAACCTCACAGCAGAGGCTGTTTCATCCCTATTTTTTAAATTCCAGACCCCAGCACATTTCCTAGAAACTAATACCTGATCAAAAAAAATACCTTGATATGACTTGGTCACATGGAAAATTTTAGAGTTCAGAGGGTTCCCAGAAGTCATCTCAGAGGTCAGTACTCAAGTAAGATTCTCCTCTATGATATTTCTGACATGTGGTAAACCAATCATTGCAGGTGTAAAGTATTGTACGTTTCATATGTGGATATTTTATTTTCTGAAAAGGAGCAGGACAATGACAATTTTATGAAATACAGAGAAAATGCCTTCAGGGGGGAAAAAACAGACAATTCTGTGAAAGCCTGAGAGAAAAGCTGCCCCTCAGATAAAAATGCTTCTTGTGAGATACAAAACATTCTGAAATCAACAGAGTGAAAGCATTTCCATCAAAGGCAAAACTATTGACTGATTGTAAAGATGGTTGCAATGTATTCTTTCCTAGAAGTTAATATGAATCTGTTTTCTGGACTCTGTAGTTTGTTAGTCAGAAACTCTGCATCAAAGAACTATCTGGAGATTTTGGAACTTTTGTGCAATTATTACACACACACACACACACATACATACACACACATATATATGAAAACATCAAGTTTTCTCAGTCCAATTTAGATTGGTCACTATAGATGAGAAGGCCTTAATTTGAAGTAGCAGAAGCTATATGAGAAGTCACAAAGATCGAGTCAAAAAACAGTCATAAAATACAGAAGAGAGACTGGAGAAGCTGACAAGAGGTGTTGCTTACGGAAAAGGTGGTATTAAATTATAGAACGAAAAGTCAGATAGGAGCTGAAAACTGTTGACAGAGAGACTCTGTTGTTGATGAGGGATGAAGGAAGTTGCTCTGATAGGAGGAAAGTTCTGCTGTTTGAAAATGTTGACTAGAGGAAAGGAGACTTCTGTGAGTGTGGATGAAGAGCTGTCCAGAGGGGAAAGACTAACTTGTACTCCAGTGCAACTTATGGTTTGAAAAAGGGGAAATTGCACAAAGACTTGCCTACTTTGTACTGTTTCTCCAGTGGGAAAAACCCTTCAGAGCCTTAGAATATAAGACCGAAATAGTTTTGCAGATATAAGAATTAAAGTGAACAATTTTTCACTCAAATAGTGTCATGATGCCTCAAATCACAACCCGGAAAGCAGAGCTGAAAAGTTCTATGTACTCTATACTTGAAATCATTGTTGACTAAAATAAGCTTATTGCTTGCTTTAGCAGTAAAAGAGGATCAAAGAAGCTATTTCATCCAGGAGGGGAAAAGTAGTTAAAACTAAAAAGAGGAACAACAAATACATGGATCAAACTATTACTTCAAATAGGCCAGGCCTTCTTTCCTGAGTTGTGAGCTGACCCAGACACATGTGTTTCTCTACTCATGTATCTAGTTTCCACTTTTTTTTTATTGTTTTTTAAGTTTGTTCTCAATTTGTCCATCATGGATAGTATGTGCTTTGGTGGGACAGTGTGATCTAGATTTGTAGTTCTTCTAATAGTAAATATCCTGTAATTATTCCTGTATTTATCAATTTATTTAATCAAAATTTGATGTTTACTAATGCTGAGTGAAACAAGTGGAACCAGGAATACATTGTACACAATAACAACAAGATTGTGCAATGATCAGCTATGAAAGACTTAGTTCTTCTCACTGTTTCAGTGATCCAAGACAATCCCAATAAACTTTGAATAGAAAATACCATTTGCATCCAGAAAAAAGAACTATGGATATTGAATGTAAATCAACACATGCTATGTTCACTTCTTTTTTGTTTTATTTTTCTCTCTCATGATTTTTACCCTTTGTTCTGATTTTCTCTCCCAAAAATGACTCATAAAGAAATGTGTATGTTTTAAAAGTTAATATGCATGTATAATGAGAAAAAATAAAACAATTAAAAAATAACGTTTTCATGTTTAACAATTAATTATAACTTCTGTGCATCAATAGGAAATGCACTGAAAGGGGCTCACAAGATACAATTCTGCATGCAAACATCTTTCCTTTATACCAGGCTTGTTCTAGAACTCTGAAAGTGAGTTGTTGGTGGCCATAGCTGAAACCTCTTTTTGCAAAACCAGCCTAACATCAATCTGGGTACAAGTAGAGTGAGAAAGCTAGTCCCAGCACATAGGAAACTCATGATCACCATACCATTAACTATATCCTTCATATGTGTATATCTCTGTTGAAGGCAAATTAATAAAACTTCCCAAGAAAGCCCATTTTATGTCCCAATTAGGGTCACTCTAATTATTAACCTTTTCTCTCTCCTAATCAAGCTAATCAATCAAATATAGCTCCTTGCAATTCATTCCATTTATTTTTAAGTTCATATGTTAGCTTTTATTTAATTTAAGTTAATTTATGTGGTCAAACAAAACATGAATTATCTTGCATCCATAGTAAAGTCCTAAAGATACCTGAAAATGGTCATCATGTTCCATCTAAATGTTTTTTTCCTACAGTATAAGCATCCTATTTCATCCTATTTCTTCCAATGAATAATCATATGGCAAAAACCCAAGACCCTTCTTCATTCTGATAGGCCTCCATTGGTTTGTTTTTTACTGTATCAATAGTTTTCTCTTATACTGAGAACTGAAATAAACACTTTAGATGGGGTCTGATCATTGACAGAAGAGTAATGAACTCTCATCTTCTCATACTTGGACACTTGATTCTCAGTGTAATCTAAGATAATATTAGTTTTCTTGGCTTCTATAAAATTGACTCAAATTAAACTTGTGTTCTACCATAATTTCCAGAACATCTCCAGACAAATTTTGACCTACTTAATTCCTCCACCCCCAAACCTATAGAAGGACAGAACTCTGGAAAAGTATAATTGAAGCAAAGATACTTACAGCAGGGTGTTAATTTAGTATGATAATTGAGATGATGATTCTCTAGTTCACATATACTTGGTATTTAGTGTGATGATGTAATGGTTCTACAGTTGGCATATGCTCAGTGTACTATAGTGATGTAATTGTACTAAGGTATACAAGGGCTGAGAGAACTGGGGACAGAGTCAGACTGGTAGACTGCTGGAGGAGACTGTGACAGACACTGACTGTAAAGGACACAGACTTTGAAGGAGACAATAAAGACTCTGGATTCTATTCCTGTCCATCCTCATGGTGACTATCCTGCTGAGTATTGTTACTGTTCATATGCTCTTTTTAATAAAAATTTAAACTTCTTGAGGGGAAAAAATGAAGAGAAGAAGGGAGCAAAGAAAGGGGAGGAGAACAGATGAGAATGCAAGGGAGGAGAGAGTAAAGATACAAAGTATTTGGGGAAGGAGCAAACTAGTCATTGAAGGGGATCAAGAAAGACTGTATCAAGAGGTAATTCATAATGGAGTCTCAAAGGAAGTCAAAGAAACTAAGAATCAGAGCTAAGAAGGGAAAGCATTTCAGACACAGGGGATGGCCAGGAAAAAAGGCACAAAGATGGAAGATGGACTACTGTGTATGAAGAATAAGAAGGGGACCAGAATAGTCTCTTTAGTTAATAAAATAAAAGAAGAGCAATAATGTATTAAAAGCATGAAAAGTTAGGACATCCTCAGGTAGTAATGACCTGGAGCCAAAGAGAAAAGTTTATATTTTGAGAGGTAAGAAAGAATATGGGACAAAATGAAACATACACCAACAGTATAGTCTCTGTATTAGGATGTGTGTATGTATGTATGTGTATGTGTGCATGTGTGTGTGTGAGTGTGTGTGTTTGTGTGTGTGTGTATGTGTGTTTCTCAGCTGTTTTGTTTTGCTATCAAAGAGAGTTCCACTCCAGGCAGGGAATAGTTTGGAGTCCAGGTCCAATAATGATTGTGATGTCAAAACAAAGGCATCAATACAATTCAATTTTACAAAGCAACTGATAACATGAATTCATATACATTCATTGTATCACTCTTCCCTCTGATCACCCTCACCTATTTATGATTCCAATGCACATTATTCTGAGAGAGGCATATCATTCCAGATCAAAATCCCCCCTCAAATAAAAGCACTTCATCCCATCACAAAACTGCCAAAAGCCCTGCCAGGCTGTGCTGTGGCCATTGAGGCTAAATGAGGACAATTAGAAGCACTTGGGGATTGGGAAGGAGGGGGGGAGGCTGTGGTGAATGGTACACACAGTTGAGCACTGAAGAGTGGGAAAACAAAGTTGAACATCTGTCCAATTTACCTAATTGTGTAATAAAAGAAGAAAGAATTACATTTATAGGCAGTGGCACTGAAGGTTCACAGGGAATGTCTCTAGCCTTGGGTTGTAAGCAGGGGAAGAGGAAGAATGGTGGAGCTCACTCTGTGCCCCAGAGATCATCTCTAGATGAAAAATGTATAATGGTCACTTGGAATATTCCACAAGAGTCAAAAGACAGCATGTCCTTTTTGGATGACTTAGTCCCTGAGTCATAAGGATTCACTTATCAGCCAAGAAATAACCTCTGAGAGGGAAAAAACCTAAGCTTTCCCCTTGAAAAATTCCAAATCTAAGTGGACAAAGAAACTGTCCACAATAATAACTCTTGAAAAAGGTCAGGACTAGGCTTGGGTACCCAACTAGATGTGGAGGAGGGGAGATAATAACAATACTAGCTGTTTTTGTAGTATTGTAAAGTTTACACAGAATTTTATAATTTTCACGTATTTTTATAAATATTTATTATCTCTCCTCTTTATTGTACTGCATTAGAATTTTTTTTAAGTTCACAATAACCACAGCAAACTGCCATTTTGGTTACAGCCAGACACTCATTTCTCATTCTGGATTTTAAGTCCTTCAAAGCTGTGGCAGATGGCAGGTAACTAAATGATGGCAGGTAACTAAATAGTATTTTAGATGGCAGTTAGTAGGTAGAGTCCTGGATTTAGAGTCAGGAAGACTTGAGGTCTTAGACACTAGGTGTATGATCTTGGGCAAATCATTTCTCTTTTGTCTACCTCAGTTTGTTCATTTGTAAAATGGCTTTAATAATAGCACCTACCCCCCAGAGTTGTTGTGAGCATCAAAAGTGGTAATATTTGTAAAGAATTTTACAAACCTTAAAGGATTATATAAAAGCTAGGTATCATTATTTCATCACAATAGCCTATAGGAGAAGAAAAAGGAGTAAGAAGAGAAGGAGAATGAGGAGAAAGGAGGAGGAAAAAAAGAAGGAAATGGAGAAGGAGGAGAAGGAGGAGAAAGAAAAGGGAAAGGGAAATGAGAAGGAGGAGGAGGAGGAAAAAGAGGAAGAGGAGGAAGAGGATTCTAGGTGTAATACTCTATCCACTCTATCCTTCTAGATGCCTCAAGGTAGAATGCCTGATTTGAGGGTGAATTCTCTTTCCATGTAGCCTCAAAATAATTGCGCACCCCAGAGAAAAGGAATCTTCCATAGGATCTAGGCTAATGTTCTCATTTTACAGATGAGGAAACAATCCCTGAGATATAAAGTGATTCACCCCAAATCGTTCCAACAGTAAGGAGAAACATTAGGATTTGAATCTTTGTCTTCTGACTCCAATACTTTCTGCTACAGCTCATCAGCTATTGTTTGTCCTTTGTTTTCAAAAACAATCAAGGACATCATTGGTGATATCGTGCCTTGTAAGTGAATTGAATTTTTAAAAGGCAGAATTGTACAAAGTCATCAGCCTCATTCTCTCTCCTAGAGTCCTCAAGGTCTAGTGGGCAGGCAAAGGTCAAGATTTTTTGGTGATGGCCCAGGATACAGTAGATGACTCTAGAGTCTTCAGTGTCCAACCAAGCTCTGAGAGCTCCACAGTAACTGCTTTAGCCATATTTATGGATATTGGAAAAAAATTTTCTCATTCACCCATTCTTCTAGAAGAAATCTTCACATGCTCAGGTTGACAAATAGCAAATCATCAACAAATTTGAGGACCACTGTTTTTCCTCAACCTGGTTTAACCCAACTATTGAGATTTTATTGACGTGTAGCCACTGTACATGCTTCAGTTTCTTGGAGCCACAGGTGGATGAATCAGATGCACACCAGAGGTAGATAAGGAGCCCTGAAACAGACTCAGCAAGCCTTTACACCAGAGATGAGAGTCTCCCTGAATACTCCATACATCCCTTATTTATAAAAGAAAGCATGTCCCTGCCCTCAAGTGGTTTACATTCCTTCCAATCAGAAGGATTGCTGCTATAAATAAATAGCAGAATCTGAGCCAACAGAGCAATGCAGAGTGATCCAAAAAAAGGATATTCTTGGTGGAACTCATCTCTGGGAGAGGGAGAGCCAACAGGGATGAAAGAATTTCCAGAGTGAAAAGGTAGTTGAAAAATAGTGGCAAAGTTCAGAACCAGAAAAAGCAAGAAGAGGAAACTGATTCCTAGTCATAAAGTAATCAAGATTGGAAAAGTCAAGATTAAAAACTCCTATTCATTCCCTGAAATTTTTTGGACAGAGAAGTTGAACATTTTGCTTTGTTTCCATTTATATTTTTTGTTGTTACAACAAGCACTCATTTTCCCAAAGGTTTAATTTTTATAGAATAAGTATCTTACTCAGAAAACCTAATGCTGTATCAAAGCTCCCAATCATACAAGGTTCACACTTGGACTTTTGCTGGGCTTTTCACTGAATCCATATTCAAATAATGATTGGATCTGAAGTCAGAGAACCTGGCTTCTCATACAAATTTACTACTTTCTATGTGACTTTCCCTTTCTAGGATCAATTTTCTTATATGTAAAAAAGAAATATTGTAATAACTGACTTTCTAGTTCTAGCTAAATGATCACTGATTTTTATCAGTGATCATTTATATAGTACCTGCTATGTGTTAGGCAGCTAAGTAATACCATAATGCACAGAGCACTGGTCCTGAAGTTAGGAAGATGGGTTCAAATCCAGCCTCAGATACCCATTGCCTGTATGAAACTGGACAAATCATTTGATCCAGTTGGCCCCAGTTCCCTCATCTGAAAAATGAGCTGGGAAAGGAAATGGTAAACCACTCCAATATCTTTGCCAAGAAAACTCCATATGGGATCATGAAGAGTTGGGTACAACAATAAGTATGTGTCAGGTACTAGGGATTCAAACACAAAAATTAATGTACCTTGCCTCAAGGAACTTATATTCTATCAGGATATGGATAAGTGAAGCTGTTATAATATTGACAGTTCCTAGTTCTAAAATCCCAATATATACAGATTCCCCCTTGCTTTTTTATATCTTTTTACACTTCTAATGGAAACCAGTGATTCTTTAAAACACTTTAAGAACCCCTGGCATTTACCCAAATCATAATTAATGTGCTGTGTTCAGTCAAGGACAGTGTTCACCTAATTTTTTTTTTGATGCAAGTGCTGAAATAATAGAAGATAACGAAGGGCTGAAACTTCAGTGAGGAAAAAATGGATTTTGACAATTCCCCAGAAACAAAGATGGGAAATGTGCACACAAAGCCTCAGACACTGCACCCTCTGGGCACGATGTGAGAAGGGGAGAAGAGAAAGTCACACTACAATAAATATGGAATGGAACGTAATAGGCTTATTTTTTCCCCTAGAGTAAAAGCCTCAGTTGAAAGAGCTCTAATTAATTCTGAGAAGATGACAAATGGTCAAGGCAAAGCTGATGGCAGTGGCCCTGGTGCTTGACACTCTAATGCAACTTAGGGAAAGCTTGTCAAACCAAGGCTGGGCTCATTTATTTGGCTTCTATGCCTGCCTAAATGGGCTAGAAATAGAAGTTTCTAGAAATACATGAAGGATATAAGAAAAAAGGAGAAGGGGCATGAATTTTAAGCTAGTGATTCCCATTCTCTGTGGATTTAGTAAATTAATGGAAGACTCAATAATTTGATTGAATTTGAGAGGCATTTATGAGATGTCGACTAGATACAAGATGACAGACAAAGATAGAGCACTAACTCCATGTACCAGAGGTAGGAGTTAGCAATGGCCCTTCCTTTGAGAGAATTAGCACTGGTCATTCTCTTGAGAGGGACACACATCAGGCCAACTTGTACACAGCCTTCAAAGGGAAGCAACACAATGTGGATTTTGGAAGAACTGAGTTCAAATGTCACCTCTGACCATTACTTGCCATGTGACTTTGGATAAAATAAGTGTTTTGAAAATGGGGATAATAGCTCCTAGAATTTCCACCTCACAGAGGGATTTGTGAGGTTAAAAAGGAATAAAGTTAAGTATTTCATAAACTTTAAAGACAGAAGATATGTATAATAATTAGCATGAGTTTGATCTCATTCTTTTTCTCTTTTTATTGATGGTCTGATAGAAAATTCAAATAGAAATATTCAAATAGCCTTGGTACAAGTCCTGCTCTAATTGTTTTATAGTTAATGTTTTGGAAACAGGCCATTGGAAGTAGATACTGAGATGGTCTCAGAATCAGAAAGACCTGGATTCAAGTCCAGCTTCTGTAACATACTGATTTTGCAGCTTTAGGCAAGCCTCTTAAACTCTCAATGTTCTAAGCAATTCTCTAAGATTATATATTTCATAGTGATAAGTTTGTGTATGTGTGTTTATTTATTATTCAATATTTAGCTCTGAAGTAGTTGTAGAGGTACAAAAACAAAGTGATGAATAGCATTTGCTTTCAAGCAGCTTATCTTTATAAATACATCTCCATGCTATAAGTAACTATACTTGATTAGCATTCAGTCTTGACTGTTTAACCAGTTAACTGAGTTAAAGTAAGAGATTTTATAAAAAAATTCTATTGCCCACGATCACCTGGACATGAAATTGAGTCTTAAAATTATAAGGATTTTTCATAGATTTTCTATCTTTCAATACCCATAATCTCCAAATTTCACAGAAGGAAAACTTTTTTTATAATATAGAAACTTTGTGAAAGAAACCAGGACCATGTGGGACCAGCAAGAGATACACAATATTCCTATGACTCTTGTTTTTTACTGTAGATATCAAAAAAAATCAGCTTATATTGGAAAACTTTTATTCAGATGAAATAAAGGCTCTGAAATGGTCTATAGAATTTTAAATATGGATATGGACTAGACTTGTCATTTCATTGATGAAGAGAACTCATCATTCTCTGATCATCAACTCTGCTGCTCCCATCCCCTCAGCATTCTCTACTCCTGGAGTTATACCATCTTTTAATTAGAAAGGATGGATAGTAGGCATTGAGAAGCTCCTCCCATATTTTCTACCATTTAAAGAGAGCACTCCAAGAATTCACCTCATCATTTCCCATATAACAACTTCCCTGAATATCATGATCTCCAGAAACTCATTATTCTGCAAGATGAATTCAACTCTGAAACTCTCATTTCATATCTAGTAACTTTATTCCCCTATTCCTTTTAACTTCTTTTGATATATTGTCTTCCTCCATTTGATTGTGAACTCCTTGAAGGCAGGAACTCTCTCTTTGCATCCCTAGTATTTAGCACAGTGCCTGACACAAATCAATTTCTATTCACTCTAACCAATGTAGGCTAGCACTTTCTTTGAAATGTATAATTTTAGAAAATCGTTGCACATTTAAGTAACTTGCCTAAAGTCACAAGTCAGAATGTTTCAGAGTCTGGACTCTGAAGCCAGGTCTTCCTGAATCTGTACCTAGCTCAATATTCATTATATCAAGCTTGCCTCTAAAGCCTTAACTATAAAAGAATTAGAGCAGGACTTATCTCAAGGTTGTTTCTATCTATTATCAAAAAAGATGTAAAGAATGAGCTCATACTCATATTAATGAAAATTGCAATGATAGCAATTGCTATCAGAAATGACAAAAAAGGTTATCCTTAAGAAACCAAAACTTATTGATCAATATGATTCTGGTTGAAAAAAAAAAGACATCTAGCAAGATATCACCTGGTAACTAGAATTAAGTATCAGAAGCATATTATCCATCATCATTTAACATATGATAAATCCTTGTGCTACAAATTTTGAAATATCCTAGAAAATCAACAAAGCAGCTTTACTGAAAAAAGTACAACAATTCAGTCATTTTTTCAGTCAGGTCTGACTCTTTGTGATTCCATTGGGGTTTTCTTGGCAGAGATACTGGAGTGTTTTGTCATTTCCTTCTCCAGCTCATTTTACAGATGAGGAAACTGAGGCAAAGAGGGTGAATTGACATGCCCACAGTCACACAGCTAAGAAATGTCTAAGCTTCTCAGTACACAGTAGATGCTTAATAAATGCATCCATGTTTTCTTGCATCCTTGATTGATCCCTTCATCTGTCTCTGGAACTGTCCCAGATTTGAACAAAGATCTCCCTGACTCCAAACTTGGCACGGTATCTGCTGTACCATCTAACTATCCAAAAGATCACAAACAAAATTGTGGCTTGGAATCACCTGGACATAACACTAATACATACAAATTTAAGAACTGCTTCTTAATAGCTATTGTCATAGCAAACACTCCTAAACTACAAGTTCCATGGAATGAAAGACTTTTTTTTTGATAGTCTGCAGCACATATTGCTCTTTATTGAGACATTCACAGTGGCTGCAACATACACTAAGGTGCTTTTCTTATATAAAAATATGGAAGGGACTTTAATTTCTCTATGACAACCACAGATCTGACTTCGGAACTTTTAGGCATAATGTCACTTTATGTGTTTTATGGTCTGTGGGGTTGATAATGTTTTCTTTTTAAATTTTAAAGTTTTCTTTGTTCATGGGTAGGTAAGTATGAATAATGCAACACATACAATACAGTGAAGAATACAGTTAAGTCCAGCAACCAGTGTATGGTGGGGAAAATGAAGATTTTCCCTAGAACCGCAGTCCCAGGGGGAAGGCAGTGATAAAGGCCTTTCTTTTATTCTTGAGAAAGCCATGAGACTATACAGACTAAGGGGATTTTAAATGAAATCAGTTGGATGCAGAAAGAGTTCCCATCTTCCCTGTAGGGAAAGGAAGGAAGCAGGACAGGGTAGTTCTTTGGCCCACTCAGAAGCTTTAAAAATATAAAGAACTGGCCAAAAAATCAGTCATGTGGGAATAAGATGTAATTCCTGTAGGAAATGGCTCAATGGCTGTTTTGACCTCAAAAGAAGAAGTTTCCCTTCTCTATATGTCAATGTTTCATTGTCTTGAGTTGTAAAACTTTTGAACAAAAAAGTGACTTGAGATTCAAATTCAAAATAATGAGTTTTTTCCACTCCTTCCTTCACTTTTCTCTTGTATCTGCATTATGTGAGTATTTGTGTTTTATAGATAATGATGTGTTATATAGACGTACATACATATACAAATGTGTGTATGTATATATACATATACATATTTTATGCACACACATGCATGTGCATATAGGCATGTGTATATACACACATACATATACATACATGTCTATACAATGTATCATGTATATGTGCATATACACACATGTAAGACTACCAATTACATAACTTTTTAGAATGGAAGCCAATTAATTTTGAGCATTATTTTGCCCTTTCTATTCAGTTAAATTCTCAACATATAAGTGGATGCTTAATAGATGCTTCCATGCTTGTTTGATGGCTTTTTTAATCTTTTTATTCTGTCCTCTATAGGAACTATCCCAAAGATGTTTTTCAGTGAGCCTCTAGATGATGAGCATCTACCTCCAAAATCTATTTAACTACAGGAAGCAGTCATTTTATCCATCTATGCTCTAGAGAACATTTAGCAGAAATGAATAGTACCAAGCTAGCAATCTGTCCCCAGACCATTCCTATGTGAGCTCCACAAAGTAAAGATGAGAATCTGAGATATGTTGGAGTTCTTGTTCTTCTCCAAACACAGCCAGGTGATAAAAGTTCAAATCTTTTATTGTCTCTAATACAGCCCGGTTAGCTTAGAACCCTCCAAATGTCTCCAAATCCAAAGGTTTTGTCCTTTAGCCTCTGCCTCTGCTTTCTTCAGCCTCCAGCCAGCACAAAGATGGAATGAATCTCTTGTCTCCTTCACTTGGGGCTCGGCTAGCTTTCTGGTGAGTTTTTCAGACCAGCTTGGTCTCAGTGGGGGGAGTTCAGGAGCCCGGTCACCAACCACAGTGGTGTGAGATGAAGATGAATCTGGTTGTCCGCTGAACTCTCCACTCGTAGCTTCTTCTCTTTTCTTCTGAAAATCTTCTTCTGCCAACCAGCCAGCCAAGTGGAAAATATTCTCTTGAATTTCTCTTGCCTCGCAGAGAGGGCTTCTGGCATAATTCAGCTGAAATCTCCCCGAGAGCCTCTGTCTGTTTCTTTTATACAAGAGGGAGGAATTGTGGGATACAAGAGAGAGGGATTATGGGTTTTCTCCCATAGTGCCCTCTGGCCCTAAGAGCTTTAAGGGAGGTGTGAATTCACAAAGTTACAAAGTTTACTTTGTGAATGTGGCATACTTGTGAACTCCGATGCGTAAAGGTGTAAACATAAGCATTGTACTAATTAGTTCTCCTTAGTACCTTGTTTCAGGTTCTGGCCCAAAACATCTTCTTTTAAGATCAGATCAACTCTAATTAGTTAGCAGTTTGTAAAGATTCCAACAGAGATAATAACATTCAAGCACATTTATATAATATGTTGGGGTATATGAAGTATTCAGGGAGGACTAATGCCTCTAGTTTGAGAGTTTGCTAAACTCTTTTCAAGGATACTCATGAACCTTTGATGTCTCACCTATGGCTTCAAGAACCTATAACATGCAAAAAAGACCAAACCCTGGTAAAAAAAAAAAATATATATATATATATATATATATATATATATATATATATATATATATATATATTCAGCAAATGGGCTAAATCTGGTTGAGGATAATAGGATTCAAAGACATTGATGAATAACAGTGTTAAGACTCCCTCAGAAAAGAAAAATTATCCAGTTTGTTCCAATGACCATGAAGGCACCTGAACCAGGTGCTATGGAATACTTACAACTAGATCAGAAATCAAAGATGCCATGGCTATCAAAGAAGCCGTGGTTATCCTTGCATACTGGGCCATCACCAGTTGTCTTGATTCTCATTTCTGTTATTGGATTTCAGTGACTAGAAAAGAGAATGAGACTGATGACTTTGTGCAGCTCTGCTTCATTAAATCCAATTCATACTTAAGTCAAGATGTTATCCTGTGATGTCATTTGTTCTCTTCAAAAAAGAAGGATGAACAACAACAACTAGCATTTCTTGTTTGATTTTACCAATAACTTTTTGTTGTCCACTATCCATGGATAAATCAGATATAAAGATATTCAAGGTCTTTCATGTATACATATATTGTATTTAACTTATACTTCAACTTATTTAACATGTATTGGTCAACCTGCTATCTGGGGGAAGAGATGGGGGGAAGGAAGGGAAAAATTGTAACAAAAGGTCTTACAATTGTCAATGCCGAAAAATTACCCATGTATATATCTTGTAAATAAAAAACTATAATGAAAAAAAAAAAGATATTCAAGGTCTTGGTGGAGTTTTAAGTGATTAAAGCTTAAAAATTTTCAGTTATTAAAGCTTTAATTACAATAAGATTTTTGGTACATATGAGGACATTGTAGCTCAGAGTGATGAAAAAATTTGCTCAATACACACAGAAGCAACATTTGACCCCAAGTTCAAAGTCTAGTAGATAAAATGTATTGTTTGGATTTGATTTTCTGATTTATAATACAAGTACTTCCATTATTCAGAGCACAGTTTTGGGTGCTAGAGAGTGACAAAATTAGGGAAGTAGCATTCTTACCTTCATGAAGCTTAAAATCTAGTAGGATGACATGATGATATATTAGACTATAACACAAAATATCAAGTGATGGGAAACTGAAAAACAGCATAATGCTTCTTCTGAGATCTAAGGGAGGGAGCTATTATTGAAGACAACAGAGTTCAGTGAAAAGAGTGCCAAACTTGGATTTGAACTTGAGATTCCTGGACTTAAATCAGACTTCGGAATCATTTTATCTTTTCTTGATGGTACAGTAAATAGAATGTACAGCCTAGAGTCAAGAAGACTTATCTTCCTGAGTTTAAATCTAGTCTGAGATATTAGTGAGGCGAGTCACTTCACTCTATTAACCTCAGTTTTCTTATTTGCAAAATGAATTAGAGAAGGAAATGGCAAATTATTCCAGTATCTCTGATAGGAAAACCCTAAATAAGGTTACAAAAAAATCACTTAACCCTGTTTGCCTCAGTTTCCTTATCTGTAAAGTAAGATGGAGAAGGAAATAGCAAAAATCTGTTATCTCTACCAACAAAACCCTAGATAGTGTAATGAAAAGTCAGACATGATGGAAAAACAATTGAACAAAAACAAGCTTAAGAAGTGTCCTCATTTCTGTAGTTCACTCCTAATTTTCAAAGAAGACCACCAAGGACATCACAATAGATAATGTGTTGACTTGTTTATGAATTGGATTTAAATGAGGCCCAGTTGCACAAAATTTTCAGTCTCATTTCTAAGATGAGGGGAATATTACCTGGAGCTACCTGACTAAGCTGTTTTGAGATTCAGAGAAACCACTGTAGACAAAGTGTAATATTAATTATTATTGTGTTTACTATTATTTCCTACTTGGGACATCAGAGAAGGCTTCCTGTCAAGTAGTACAATGCATAAAGTGTGACTTTAGGGAAATAAAGGATATTCCAATTCTAGGTCTACTTAATGCTTACTTATCTATTTTCCTCTTAGGACTTTGGCTAAATTACCATGTCTGTGTCCATTAAGTAAATAGGACCATCTTTTATTTATAGCTTGAAATCATGTGTGTGTGTGTGTGTGTGTGTGTGTGTGTGTGTGTTTAATCTTTTCTTTAGAGGGACCTTAGATATCATTAAACCCAATGATCCTAATTTGATGCACTGAAGCCAGGAAGGTAAAGATGATTTTGAGGTATCTTTAGCTTCCCATTATTCCTTAAGATGTCAGCTTTGATGATTGCTATTCTCAGTTAGAGAATAGAGAATATATATATATATATATATAGATGAGTATGCTAAAAGAATAAACATTCAGTTATTGAACATATACGTTGTGGTAAGCACTGGGGGGAGAGGGGGGAGGAAGATTCCCTTTCTCAATAAGCTTACATTCTATTTCAGTAGAGAAAAATTGGACATTTATGAAATTTTGGGAGAAGAGGTGCTAGCACCAGGGGCATGAGAATAAATTTATGTAGAAGATGTTATCTGAGATGAATTATAAAGGAAACTAGAGAATATTGAAGATCCATCTCCTTCACACCTGCATCTACCTACCTTGAGAAGAGAGGAATGTGTCATGAGATTGAGTGGGATGATTTGTCATTTTAAAATGGAATAGAACTCTCTTGGTGCTTGATCCTTGAAAAATCATTTGTACTAGATTGAAAGAGGAGTTTCTGTGCTTTTAATAATTCCAAGTAGAATCCATCTACTGAAGAATTTCTGTTCTAACTAAGCTTTATCTTATCCTTAGGGGAGAAAAAAGGAGCCTATGTAAACATGAGATCTAGTATGACCAAAAGCAATAGATGAGACTGTAAATTCTTTTGAAATATTTGCTCTTATTTTCCCCATTTCTGGAATATTACTTTTGTTCTTCCTGCAAGATCATGAAAAGTGCATATGGCTTCATGTTCATCTCCAATTGGCCTATGAGAGGTAGCAGTTCATTTTTCAGGTTATCTTCTTCCCACAAATAATTATTTTTCATATTGGAGATCATAGTTAACATTATTTCTATTCATAAAAGCTTTTTTTTAAAGATTTGGAAATATGTTGTTCACTTAGTAACTCATGATATAGATCTTACATTTCCCTCATTCAAATTAAATTAAATTGGTAATATTACTGAGAAAAGACTCTTGGTTGGTTGGTTATTGTTCTTTGTTGTAGAAGAGGATGAAAATGATATGTTGGAGTCAAGGTATATTATGTCCAAGCTGTGGCTGATCAGATCAATATGAAGTCAGAAGGCTCTACCAGAGGTTGGGCACATCTTCTGAGCATTTGGAGTGGAGATGTCTCTAAATTTGTACATCTCATGTTTCTTTTGAACCATGTAATTCTGCTTCATTCATAAAGCATAGTGGCTTCTTTGATGCTTGCCATGTAGAATGGTACTGTGTCAATTTTTCTCATGTCACAATCAATTCCAAAGTTTCTCCAAAGAGATCTTAAAAGTGTCCTCCTATCATTTCTCTTCTGATGACTTATATAGCTAAGTAAGACCATACATGCTCATAGTCTGTGTTAAGGTTCTCTAACAAAAAAAATTGAAGTATATATGACTAAAGAACCAAGTATTTCTGATTCACAACAGATTATTTCTTTTTTGATTAGAGCTTTTTATTTACAACATATATGCATGGGTAATTTTTCAGAACTGGCAATTGCAAAACCTTTTATTCCAATTTTTCCCCTCCCCAAAATGGAAGGTAGACCAATACATTTTAAATATGTTAAAGTATATACAAGAGATTATTTCTTAGGGTAGATGAGGAATAGTCTCAGTGGATGATGGAGATTGGAGGCTTCCCCTAATCTAGAATGCTACTTGAAAAAGTCATTTACCCAAAGTCACCAACAAGTAGCAGAACTGAACCTCCATTGTCTAGCCCTAAATCTCATGGTCTTTCTTTCTTACTGTGTTCTCCAATCTTTGAAAAGAAAATCATAACAGATGTGTTTCATTTAGTTGGCAAAAGACCAAAATTTTAATCCATTCTTGAGATTGGGCTTCTCTTGGAGAACCATATTGTTTCCCAGTAACTTTTTGTTAATAAGTCATTTCAGTTGTATCTGACATTTTGTGACCCAATTTGGAATTTTTTGGTAAAGATACCAGAGTGATTTACCATTTTCTTCTCTAGCTTATTTTACAGATGAGGAAACTGAGGCAAACAGGGTTAAGTGACATGCATAAGGTCACATGACTAGTAACTGTGTGAGGATGGATTTGAACTTAGGAAGATGAGTCTGACTCCTGAGGTCCTATCCTTCAATGCTTTTATCAAACTCTATGCTTCAGTCATATGACTGGGGTCTTAATGAAAAGGTTTGGATAATTTCATGTAGCCCATTCTTATTACCAGGAAAATAATGAAAGCCCACATTTTACTGACAAGGAAAAAGAAAATGTTTGTTTTTTCATTATGAAGTGTGATAGCAACTTCTAGTCCCCTGAGAAAATTCTGAAACAGGATTTAAAATTGAAGTACATATTTAGTCCCAAGACTACACACTGAAACAAATAAAAATGTAACAAACTATTATTTCCTGAAAATAAACCTTCTAGCAAAGCTAATGATCACTTCATATATCATATGATCATATATCATAGGAAAGTAGATTTATAGTTAGAGGTCATTGAATCCAAGTTTATCTTGTGCAGATCTAAAATCCAATAAACATTTAATAAGCACCTACTATGTGCTAAGACACTAGGAATACAATTAATAATAAGAAAGACAGTCCTTGGTTTCAAGGATTTTACAGTTCAGTAAGACAATAGGGAGAATGAGACAGGAAAGAAGGAGTAGAACTCCGAGGGATACCCAATGCATTGGGGAATCTCATTTTGCAGATTTGAAAGCAGGAAGAGCAGTAAATATCTAGGGCAATTCATTGCCTATCCTCTGCAAAGGAAGATATTAAGAGGAATTTGGTATTTTGATTTCCAAGCCTCCAATCTGAAAGGAGAAACGCTGAGGGAAGTAATGTCATCAAAGCTGGAGTTGGAATCGTGGTGAAGAGGTGAGGAGCTTAGCTTGAGAGAAACTTCTTATTCTGTCAAGTAGAAACTAGGCAATTGAAACCAGGTGAGAAAATTGAGAAATTGAAATCGAATACCAAACAGTTACTAGGGTTTTGATAAGAGGAAGGTCACCAATTTATCCAATTTGTTACATTTACTATATTAATAAAATTACTACAATTTACTCATTTACTACTCTAATTTACCTGAGATTTAATTTCTTTGAGGAGTTTGAATTTTCTGGTCTCTTGGATTCCTAACGACTATAATTCTTTGATCCCATGATTCTCTGGCCTCCCATTACACACAAGAAGGTATTTGATAGTTCTACTAATACTCAAATGAAAAGACCATGACAGATGGACATACTGACTAGGTTCAGTTTCCCATTTCAAGAACTTTGCTTTGAATGGAAATGCTACCCAGAATTGTCACCGGCTGTTTGGTGCTCCACTCTGGCAATGGGCACGTGGCTTTCGCTCATGTAACTTATGTAACTCAGCATAAAAGAGGTATAAAAAATAATGCCCATCTCTTATTGTGCAATTACACTAAAACAGAGGCAGCGCTCCTGGGGCCGGGCGCCTGGCAGAATACTCTGACTCCCTGCTGAGTCCACATGGAGCCTGGGATTAAAATGGCAGCCAGTGTAGAGAGATCTCCTTGCTTCTTGTTATCTATTTAAAATATCCTACTTAGGCAAAACAATTTCCTAACCTATACTCAAATGCCTAGATTCCCACAGACTTGCTTAAAATGCCAAATAAAAATCTGAAATGAGTGGCAAAAATGACAGTTGTATTAGCCAACCTAATAAACCGTTTCAGCCACCCATATTGGGGCCTACCTCATTGATAATGGAATGCCTTCACTTATTAGGGAGCACCTCTAGTATAGATCATAGAATTGGAAGCTAATAAATAAACTTCAAGACTTAAGAGTCCAGAAAGATGTTTAAATATTGCCTCAGATACTTATTAGGTATGAGATCTGGGGTAAATTACTTAGTTCTTTGAGGTTCAGTTTCTTCAGTTATAAAAAGAAGGGACTCTTCAACGGTCTCTAAAATTCTTTCTGATCATCAATCTGTGACCCAGTAATTATGCTCTAACTAGAAGGACCATAACAAGTAGATCTGGCTTTGGAGTCAGTCCTGAATGAGCATCTCTCTGTCACTAGCAATCAAACAACAAACATTTTATTAGCCACACACTCAGTGTCAGGAACCGTGCTAAATGATAGAAGTGCAAAGAAGAAGAATTAAAGACAAGGTCACAAGAAGCTGACATTCTAATACCATGAGTATGACTTTGGGTGAGTGATCTCCTGGTTTCAGTTTTCTCATATTGAAACAGAGGAGCAGCCAGGTGGAGCTATAGTAGATACAGCACCAGGCCTAAAATCAGAAAGACTTATCTTTCTGAGTTCAAATCTGCCCTTAGACACTTATGAACTGTGTAGCTCTGGACAAATCACTTAATCTTATTTGGCTAAATTTTCTCATGTGGAAAATGAACTGGAAAAGGAAATTGCAAGCCATTCTAATATATCCACCAAGAAAATCCCAAATGGGGTCACAGAGAGTTAGACATAACTGAAAAACAATTGAATTGAAAAACAGAGGTGGGTGGATTAGGGGATATATAATATTCCTCCCGAATTTAAATCTCTCATCCTTCTCTTTATAAATGAGAAGGTTGAGACCCTGGAGAATTAAAATGACTTTAGATCATACAAGAAGTAAGCCAGCAGAAATGAAATTTAGAGTGAGTTTTTCTGCCTCCCCCCAGCACTCATTCTTTCTATCCTACCACAGGTCTTTGGCTTCAAAATAATCAATCACATTTTGATTTTCAAAGTGCTTTCTTTACCTAAAGTGTTTATAATAATACTTGACATATAGTAGGTGCTAAATAAATAGTAATTGACTTGAACTGAATTAAGGAAATTCATAACACAATTGGTCATGAGTCAATAAATATAGTTTCTGAGGCAAGATTGAAATCCAGACCTCTACAATCTGAGCTTAATCTTTTAAATCATGCTCTCTCACACTCCCATGAATAACTTTGTCCATTGCCTTCAGAGATGTTAATAATAAAATGACAAGTACCTATGTGAATATAGAATTCATACACATTAGTTAAATGCATGGTAGTTGTAGAAAAAGGGCAGTAGCAGGTGAGTGAGTTCAGAAACATCTTCATGTTGAAGGAAGAGGGAATCTATGAGGAGAAATGAGAAGGGAATATATTCTAGGCTTGGGGACAACTTGTGCAAAAATATCAAGATAGGGATGTATAAAATAGAGAGAAGGCCACACTGAATTGCAAAGACAGTGTGATAAGGCTGGAAAGAGGATAGAACATGGTTGTGAAAGATTTTAAAAGCCAAATGAGGAATTTGTATTGATTCAGAATCAATGGGGGAGGAGGGGAAAGAATCAGGTTTATTGAGTGGGGGTTTGACATGATCAGATTTTCACTTAAGAAAATCACTTTGGCAGTTATTTGAAATAGAGAGACCAATTAAGAAGCTGTTACACTAATCTGTGCAAGAGAATGATGAGGGCATGTACTGAGTAGTTTTTTGAGTGGAATGAAAGAGGTTTCATGGAAGCCCTATTATGACTAGAGAAATGGCAAGATTTGGTAGTTGATTAAATATGTGAGGTGTTAGAAATTATCACCAAAGTTACAAAGTTCTTGAAATGAAAAGATGATGATGTCTTTGATTTAGTTGCAAAGACTGGAAGAATATGAATGGCTAGAGGGGAAAATATCTCTGAGAATTATAGTTTGAAATATCCCAAAGGCAATTAGTGATACAAGATTTAAGTTCAGGGAAGAGAATGAAATTGGATACATACATTTTTAAATCACCAGCCCAAGTATGGTCATTTGAAACAAAGGAAGAATTAGAGGTTGGGAATGTAGAAATATTTTTCTAGGAGTTTGGCTGAGAAAGTGAGAAATATGACAATGCTTATAGGAATATTAGGGTGTTGTAAAAATATTAAATATGAGGAACAAATTGGCATCTTTGAAGGCAGCAAGACAAGAAACAGTGAATGGGGAGAGGTTAAAAATTAGAAAGATGGGGTGATATGCTATTATTATTATTATGCTAGAGAAAATGGAAAGAAATGGATCAAAGCTACATGAAGAAAAATTAGTAAGAACAAAGACCACCTCAATCTCAAAGAATGGGGCTAAAGAGAAGAGAAAGGAGAATGTTGTTCAAGGGGAGTAAAAGATAAAGAGGTGTGAAGAGGAAGCTCAAGTCAAATAGCCTCAATGTTCTTAATCAGAATGTAATCAGCTAAGAAAGAGGTTGGAGGTATGGGAAGTTTGAGGAGAAAGGAGTAGTTTGGAAGTGATATAGGGAATTAATTAAGGAGACATAAAGACATTATCTTGCTGCAGTGATAATTCAGTTGAATTCATGAATTTCTATTCTATCCCATCTGCACAGTAGTCAGATAGCATAGCTCCTTACAATAGCATTTTGGATAGGAAGTAGAGGGATAATCCAGAGATTTGTTTCAACAAGAGTCATCAGACAAGGGGATGAAGGATTCCAGGATAGAGCATGGTATACTAAACTGGCTTCTGTAAGGTCAATAATGAAGAGAGAGGAAAATAAAGTCTGATCCATTATCTAACCATGCACAATTTTTTCTTTAATTTTCAATAGTATTTTATTTTTTCAAATACATGTAAAGATAGTTTTCAACATTCATTTTATGACTTTGTATTCCAAATTTTTCTCCTCCCCTCCCTTACCTTCAAGACAGCAAGCACACTTATATGTATATATTAAATATGTGCAATTCTCTTAAAATATTTCCATATTTGTCAGGTTACACAAGAAAAAAAAAAAAAGAAAAATCATGAGCAAAGAAAAAAAAAAAGAAATAACAAAAAAAATATTAAAATACTAAGCTTCAGTCCACATTTGGTCTCCAAAGTTCTCATTATGGCTGAAGAAGTCATTTTCTATCCCAAGTCTATTAGAATTCCTTGAATTATCACATTGTTGGGAAGATCCAAGTCCATCATAATTGATCATC
Source organism: Antechinus flavipes (assembly GCF_016432865.1). Taxonomy (NCBI): domain Eukaryota; kingdom Metazoa; phylum Chordata; class Mammalia; order Dasyuromorphia; family Dasyuridae; genus Antechinus; species Antechinus flavipes. The sequence continues at coordinate 689,796,456 of NC_067398.1, forward strand.
ACATAATTTTATTGTTCCTGTATACAATGTTCTCATAACAAAGTACGTTTTATGTGTGTGTGTGTGTGTGTGTGTGTGTGTGTGTGTGTATATACATATATATATATATATATATATATATATATGTATATATTATATATATATATAATATATATTATTGTTAGTTTATGGAATAAAACAAGCATTTCCATTACATAATATAATTTTAAAAGATGATTACATATAAAAGTCCAAATCTGCTATACACAGGAATTGTATATTTAAAAATATATTTAAAATATTTAATAAATATAATTTATTAAACACCTACAGTGTACCATAGAAGTAGCAGTGAGTAATAGAAATATAATGACATTCACAGTCTCCAAGTGCTTTTTGTTGAACATAGGCCAGGAGTACAGAGTCTTAGTCACTCTTACCGGCTTGTCATAGAGCCAGGGAGCAGATATTGGCTGGGGAAAGGTACTACATCTCAGGGTTAGTGGTAGACAGGTACTAGATTAGTTCAGAGTAATGCTCCTCTTCCTCTAGGATGTGATGGGATGGTAGGGAAGATGGAAGAATGGCAGTTGGAAAATAGAATTAGTTGAACTATATCCTCCAGGCCAGTAGATGATGCTGGACAGTGCTGCTGGACTGGAACTAGGTCTTGGGGAAGAACCTGCCTGATGCTATGGAAACTTCTTTACCTTTTCCCATTGCTATTACCTGTTTTTGCAACTGCCTATGTTCTTTCTCTTACTACAGGAGAGCCAAAGAAAGGCATTAGGTTAAGCCAGAATAGAGAGCACTGGACTGGGCCTGGGTCTTAGGGCTTCTAGATCTGGCACTATTCTAGAAAGTTAATTTCTTAGTTTTTTGCTTGGTTTGTTTTATGATATATTTTTATTTTTCAAAATATATGCAAAGATACTTTTCAAAATTCACCCTTGTAAAAACTTGCATTCTATATTTTCTCCCTCCCTTCCCACTTCCCCTATTCCCTAGACAGCAAATAATACAATATAGGTTAAACATGTGCAATTTTTAAAAGATATTTCCACATTTATCATGTTGTACAAGAAAAATCAGACCAAAAAAGAAGAAAAAAACTTGCAAGCAAACAACAAAGATTAAAATGCTATATTGTGATTCACACAGCCCCCACAGTCCTCTCTCTGAATGCAGAGGGCTCTCTCCATCACAAGACTATTGGAACTGGCCTGAATCATCTCATTGTTGAAAAGAGCCATGTCCATCAGAATTGATCATCACATAATCTTCTTGTTCTTATATACAATGTTCTCTTGGTTCTACTCACTTTACTCAGCATCTGTTCATGTAAGTCTCTCCAGGTCTCTAAAATCATCTTGCTGATCGTTTCTTACAAAAAAAAATTTCATAATCTTCATATATCATAACATTCAGCCATTCTCCAACTGATGGGCATTCACTCAGTTTCCAATTTCTTGCCACTACAAAAAAGGCTGCCATAAACCAGAAACTTAATTTCTCAAGGCCTTTGTTTCTCAGTTGCTATTGCTTGGGGTTTATTTTTTCAAGCTTTAAAAAAAAAAAAAACCACAAATCTCAATGTCATAGTATATTGTCATAGTCATCTCATGCCTTTGGAATTGTATTTGTTTCCAGGTCCTGGCTGGACCTTCATTGTCAATAAAGTCAGGAAAGACCTCAATTCAAATTTAATCACACAAACTCTGTGACCCTAAGCAAGTCATTTCATCCCCCTCTCCCTTCCTCTCTGTCTCTGTCTCTGTCTCTGAATCCCTCCCTCCAACCCTTCTTCTCTTCTTCCATCCTTCCCTCCTTCTTTCCTTCTTTTCTTCCCTTCCTCCTTCCCTTCCTCTCCCCCCCTTCTCTTTCTGACTTTTGTCTTTCACCACATCCTCATTCAAGCTTACTGACATAGAACATTCTCTGGCATCCTGTCAATCCAAAGCTACCTGTTAGAGGGATGTCACCACAGCATATGTAGGAGTTTATCTTCAAATGGTTGTATTGGGGCCAAATCTGTCACTCATAATCCACATAAGCTCCATATCATACCCTTTCCATTTATCTACAATGCTGTTGGATGCTAGGTGGTATAGTGAATAAAGTTCCAAGCCTGGAATCAAGAGGACCAGAGTTCAAATCCAGATTCAAGCTAGCTGTATGATTTGGGGCAAGTCACTTAACCTTGTGTGCCTCAGTTTCCTCACCTGAAAAATGAGCTGGAAAAGAAAATGACAAATCACTCTAGTATTTTTTGCCAAGAATGGGATTACAGAGAATCAGACATAACTTAACAATAATGCATTATGAAAGGGCTTCCTTTCTCTAGCTGAAATTGTTTCCTGAGGAAGAGATGAAATATTCCTTTTGGGATATTTTTTCATTTTTTTTTCTTTTACAAAGTAATAGTGTTTACAGTTTAAAAACGACCTTAAAGATCACCTAGTCCTATTCCATTTAGTGTGGGAGAAAACCTGGGTTCAAATCCTGCTTTGAATAGCTGCTAAGTCATGTGACCATGGACAAGCAAGCCATTTATCATTACTTAATCTCAGTTTCTTTCTTTTTAAAATCAGAATGGTTTTAAATCTTAAATCTTCTTTAAAATCAGAATGAAAATACCTGTAGTTCCTATCTGGCTGGATTGTCATGCAACTGAAATGCAGATTATGTACATTATGCACTCTGCAAACTTTAAAGTATTATGCAGATGACAGTATTATATGTTTGGTTCAAAGCACCTTCTGAAGTTTGGGTTTCATATACACTGGGTCTCATCCCAGGAACCCTGATCTCAAAAGCATCAGTTTCTCTGTAGCTCATTGCCTCTACTGGAATTTGTCCTTCAGTTGTTTTTCAATCCTGTTTACTCTTAGTGACCTCATCTGAGGTTTTCTTGGCAAAGATAATGGAATGGTTTGCCATTTTCTTCTCCAGCCCATATATACGTACATATGTATATGTAGATATATATGTATGTGTGTATATATACATATATTTATACATATTCATCAATCACTAAGCATTTGTTAAGGACATACTATGTGCCATTTACTGTGTGAGGCACTAGAAATATAAAGACAAAAAGAAATAAAAGCCTTTGACCTCAGAGAGCCTAGAGTTTATATAAGGAAACAATATACATGGAAATAAGTTCATACAAAATAAATGTGAGACACCTGGGGAAAGATATTAGTTTCTAGGGAGAGATCAGGAAAGGACTCGTGTATGAAAAGCTGAAATTTGAAGAAAATTAGATTCTAAGAGGAAGAGGTGAGGAAAGAATCCATTCTATAATGGAGAAAAGCCTATGTAAGGACATCAAAATAAGTGCATCTGCCTTTCCCCAAATATGGGTAAGAGAGTCTCCTGTTCTATACAAACACTTAAGGTATAATATGGTTATTAGATATAGGACAGCTTTTTTTTTCTGGTCACAACAAAAAAGAGGGAGAAGTATGTGTAACTGTGCTGAATTGATATAGAAATAGAGAGATCATTTAACTGACTGTCAGTTTCATGCACCCTGCCCCTCCAAAAAGGAAAATTAAATTTGATATTGTTATAAGAGCAACAATCTAAATTATATTCCAATCACTTGCTCCTACACATTCACATACAGATCTTTCCAAAGTTGTAGTATTACCTTGTGGTTTGCATCCCTCCTGTCACCATCACCACCAGAAGATAGTTTTGGGGGACTGCTGAACAATCATTTGAGCGATCTCTCTTCTTAGAGCCCTCCCCTCAGGCTACATATAATAACAAGTTCACAAATGCCTTTTGTTTCTACTTTAAGATGCTAACAGTCGATCCCAACAGAGTGGGTAAGTGGTAAATTGGTAAAGAGGAAGAAAGATTTTCTTGTCTCTCATCATCACCTGATGCAAAGGGAAAAGACAAAGAGGAAATCCTTCAGGTAAAAAGAGTGAGGAAGAGCAATCAAATTATTTTTTCAGAGCAGGAAAAAGTAAGAGAGTCTCTGTCAATCAATTATCAGAAAAAGACCCCCCATCTCTAAAACCAACTGATCTCTGAAGGCATCAGTGAAAATGTCCACAGCACATTAGAATACATTCTTCCAGATAATGGTTCTTGCCCTGTAATCTCATGCTGTTTATGAGGTAATTCATAACCTATATTAAATTATTATCATGATTGATGAGATCATATGATATGTCACATAACATCATAGGATATAATGTAATGTATTATAAAATATATTGTATTTATATATATAAAATATAATATGGTATTACATTATATAATATAGCATATAAAATACAATATACTATTACATAATATAACATAGTAGAGCATGATGTGATATAATATGTAGAATATACAATATAATACAATATGATATATGATTAACATAATATTATAGTGATAAGATTATGGTGGTAATGGTGGTGGTGACAAGGAAATATTTACCATATATATATTTACCATATTAGAAATAAAAACTGATTTTGAATTTGTAGACCCTCTAAAATGGTTTCGGAGACTCCCAGGATTCTCTGCCCCAAACTTTGAGAACCATTTATATAGAGTGGGAAATTAAAGCCCGTAAAAAGGAAAGAACTTGTCTAATACCATACATGATCATGAGTAGAAGAATCAAAATTTCAGCTCACAGATTCTAGTTTATACATGCTTACTCTGTATACAAACAAAATCTGGTATTACCTCCATTCCCTACATTTTCTTCTATCCCAATATAAGTATAACCAATGCAAAATGAGGTTCCACTGAGAACAGGGGAAAATAATCAACCCTATCATTCAAACTGTCAATAAAGGTTCTGATTCAGAAGTCAGATCAGCCTTGCAAATCAATGCTAGTTCCCAGCTCCCTGCTTTATGAGTATACATGTTATACCTCCTTTGAATGACCCATTCTTTCTGGGACAAAAAGTGGTTATATTTCTCTCTAGCTGGATATAAATGGATTGCAGAGCTAGCATTTTTAGCCTGGGGCCCATGTGATAGAGAATTTGCAATGGCTTAGGAAAATATAGCCAATAGTTGAGATTCAAGCTAGGGATTTTATCTCCATGAGGTAACACCTTTCCTTGCTTGTCCTTACAGGGAATCTCAAAAGACAAGAAAGGAGAGAGGAAACTAATTCTGGAGAAATAGAAATGGATTTTTCCAGGATGATAATTCTACATTCGTTAGCCAAACTACCCTATTGGGTTATTCTTTTGTGGACAGCCTTCCTTCTCTCACCTCTATGAGAATTCTGTTCACAAGTTGGTCATCTTGGACTCAGATGGCTCTAGAGGGGAAAGTGAGACAGGTGACTTTGCACAGTAAATGCATTTAAATCCAATTCATTTGCATGTCATTGCTTTCATGATATCATGGCCCCATTCAAGAACAGAGGACAAACCACAGCAACAGCCATAACTGCCACCTCTTGGAACTCCCAGCACCCTGTAAGCCTCAGCTCAAAGGCCACCTCTTATAAGAGCTATTCCTCAACTCTCCCAATTTTTAGGGTTTCTCACTCTAAAATGTCTTTGAATATATTAGGTATACAGAGTGTGTCAGGGTTCAAGCTTTATGAGCTTGAGAGAATAGACTGATAATGTAAAGCTATACCAAGACTTTTGGCACATCCTGTCTATCATGAATTTACTTCCTTTCAAACATGTTATATAATTCCACTACAATTAAGCTTTTTAAGGACAGACACTATTTTGTTTTTTTTTTTCCTTTTTAATCCCAGCACCTAGCATGTAAAAAAAAAAAAAAGTACTTAACAAATCAACCAATTAACCGATCTTTATTAAAACCTTTCATGTACCACAAATAGTGCCAAACCCTGAGCAAAGAAAAAAAAGTATTTTAATGAGGAAGATAATAGGCACATATATAGAAATAGACAAGGTATTTGCAAAGTAAATACAAGGTAATCTTAGAGGTAAAGGTAAGGGGATTGGGAAAGAGGGAAAGGTAGCTCTGGAGTCAAGTCTTAAAAAAAAAAAAAAAAAAAAAAAAAACTACAGGTTCCAAGGGGCAGAAGTGAAACTAAAGAGAATTCTGGGAATAGGGAACAGCCCTCAAAAAGACTCAGAGACAAGAGTTGAGTGGTGTGTGTGAGGCACAATCACACACAATGGGGCAGTTTCCATTTCTATAACATTTTCAAAGCTTTTGACATATTTTTCTCATTTAATCCACACAACAACCCTGGAAGGCAAGGACTTTATTCTATGGAGAGGAGCAATATGGAGTAAGACTATAAGTGTAAAACAGCATCAGATTTTGCACAATTTTAAATAACAAAGGACTTGGTATCCCTATAATTTATTGAGTAGAAGGAGGAGGTGATTAGATCTGCACTTCAGGAAAAATACTTTGGCAGCTATGGCAGAGATCCATTGGAGTAGGGAGTTTTGAGGCAAAAAGACTAATTAGGAAGCTACTATAATCATCCAGGCAAGAGGTAATGAAGTCTTAAATTAGGGTGGTGGTTGAGTGAAAAGAAGGAAATATACCTGAGATATGACATGGAGAAATACATCACAAAGTTTGTCAACTTAATGGATATGTGTAGTAAGTAAGGGTGAGGAGTTAAATATGATATTCAATTTAGTTGTTTCCCTGCCATATCTGATTCTCCATGTGACTTGCCATTTAGTTCTCTAGCTTATTTTTTGGATAAGGAAGCATAGGTCAACAGGTTTAAGTGACTTTCCCAGGATGACACAGCTAAAATGTGTCTGAAGTCAAATTTGATCTCAGGAAGATCTTCTTGACTTCCAGCTTGGCACTCTATCCACTGTGACCCCTAGCCATACAGATATCAAGTATGATACCAACTTTATGAAGATGAGTGACTAAGATAGTAAGGCCTATAAAAGTAATAGAAAATTTTGGGAGAAAATGAGAGTTTGAGGATAAAAAAATAATGAGTTCTATTTTGAACATGTTGAGTTTGAAATACCTATGATGAATCTATTTGAAATATCCAAAAGACATATCATTATGTGGAACCATTACAAGAATTTGGAGTAGGGCTTCAAGTCAACAATACTGCAGAGGTGTCAAGAAAGATGATGAGTAAGAAAAGGACTGAAAGCAGAATTTGTTGCTGTCCTTAATTCTTAGAGAACTAGAATGACATTAGTATGTTGGAATTCAGTTACAGTGTGTCTGATTGGTTGATCACACCAATACCAGTTCAGAAGGCTCTACCATAGGTTGGGTATAAATAGTCCATGAGAATACTTGGATTACAATATCTCCTAATTTGCACATCTTACATTTCTTTTGAACTACTTCAATTCTGCTTCACTCATAGAACACAGTTTCTTTCTTTGTTGAAGGCACTCCATTCTAAGTGGTCCTTTGCCAGTGCCTCCCATGCCATGCAACTTATTCCAAAGTACTTTAAAGTTTTCACCAAGTAATGAAACTGAAAGCTGGTTTTCAGAGTGTTTACAAAGGAGGCACCAAATGTAAATGATTTATTTGAGGGATTTACCTGAGAATGGAAAGAAAGATATAGGATGGTAACTATCAGGGATGATGAGGTCTCCTGAATATTTTTTAAGTATGGAGGAAATTTGGGTGTGTTTATAAGCAGCAAAGAAGTAAATAATACATAAAGACAAAAGATTGAAGGAAGGGTGATAGTAATGAGTTACAAGTTTGTTTAAATATAGAAATCTAAGTGTCTGACCTTTCAGACCAGATAGAACTAGAGCTACATTAAAATATTAAAGGATCATAGAATGTGAGAATTGGATGCATCCATAGAAGCCAGATAGACCCATGCTCCCATTTTACAGATGAAGAAATTGAGGTTCAGAAGTGGCCAGTGACTTATGCAAGGTCACATAGGGAGGAGAAGTTGAAATTTCAAAATTCAAATTTGGGTTTTCTGCCTCCAAATTCAATACAATTCACTCATACTTCCTTCAGGTATTACACAAAGAAGCTGTAGAATACTGATATTGAGATTCTCAGTTTATAATAAAAAGGTAATGCCTCCCATTTTATAGCTTTTTACAAGTCTGCCAAATCTTGAATGCATTATCTTCATTAAGCCTTACAATAATCCTATAAAGAAGCAAGAAAGGAATTACTACCTTTATTTTTCCAATAATGTGAAGGTTAAGACAGTATCTACCTTGATCTGTCCAAGGTCACACAGCTAGTAATTGGCATATCTGGGTTTGAAAGGACAGGAGAGAACCAAGCTCTTGTGATTTCTACCCCAGCCTTTGTCCCACCACCCCATGCTGCCTCACGATGGGAAGCCGAGATGAGAACCAAAAATAGGGCCTCCAAAGACAGTGCCCATTTTCCCAGTTGCTCAACACACACTGATTAAGCACAGATGCTTGTGTAATGATGATGAATTGAGCAGATTCGCAGCGCCTGTCATGGCAGTCAATCAAGTGGTATTTCATCAGCCCAGTGAGTTCTCACATGCCAGCAGAAGCTGCAGAGGGCTTTCCCTGGCTCCAAGGAATTAAGTAGGTTTCTTCATTAAAGTATATAGAATATATTAAAGGAAAAATAAATGCACTCTGATGGGATGTAGTTGTCCTTTCACCTATGAAGCTCAATGGATCATTTACAAACACTCTATTTAGCCCTTTAGTGGCCTAAGAGGCTGGAATTATTATCTTCACTGTACACAAGAATGTAAACTGGGAGATTAAGTGTTTCCCCAACCTCCTACTGTGAGTCAGTAATAGTACTGACTCCGACTAACCCCAGGTCCCTTGTTCTAAGCAGTAAAAAGATCTGCTCTTCCTTGAACCATAAAATTCATACTTTAAAGCCAAGTTCATTGGCAGTTTGCCAGTACTGCTCTTTGTGAATTTCTGTGTATCAACTTTCTGCAAGAAGTTGACATCCATAGTTGGGCTCATCAGCAATGTAAGATTGCACCAGGAAGGAGGGAGGGATGGTAGATCATATTCAGGTCTTGAATATTTAATCCAAGCAATTTCCTATTTGGCTTGCTATGCTCTTTTCTGTAGGAGGTAGGAAAGTGAATGATTAAACTGAGAAATCATAAGGACAGATGCTGATTAGCTAGGGCAAGGGCCAAGGTTAAAAGCTCGATAAGCAAGGAGAGTAGGAGAAGATGGAGAACCCCATGTCTTATCTTAGTTTGTGCTCCCATGTTCCTGCTCTTAACAGACTAGAATACAGGCCTGGGTCAAGAAACATGGAATTTAATTGAGAAATTTGAATTCTTAGAGTAAGTATTGAGGAAACCCTATTGCACTCTTTGTAAATGATAGGATGGTATACTTAGTGAATCCTAGAGAACCAATTAAAAATATTAGAAACTATCCACAACTTTAGCAAAGTTGCAAGATACAAAATAAATCCATATAAATCATCAGCATTTCTATATGTTACCAACAAAGACCAGCAACAAGTGATACAAAGAGAAATTTCATTTAAAGTAACTGTAATAATATAAAATATTTGGGAGTCTAACTGCCAAGGCAAAGCCAGGAATTATATAAACACAATTACAAAACATTTTTACACAAAGTCAGATCTAACCAAATGGAAAAATATCAAGTGCTGATAGGTAGGTTGAGCTAATATAATAAAAATGACAATACTACCTAAATTAATCTATTTATTCAGTTTCATACCAATCAAACTCCCAAGAAATTATTTTACAGAGTTATTTTTTAAAATGATAAAATTCATTTGAAACAAAAAAAGTCAAGAATTTCAAGGGCATTGATAAAATAAATGCAAATGAATGTGCTTTAGCTGTGACCTAAAACTATATTATAAAAAAGCAGTCATCAAAATGATTTGATACAGGCTAAGAAACAAAGCAATGGATCAGTGGAATAGATTAGGGTCACAAGACAAAATAGTCAATGACTTTAATAATTTAGTGTTTGATAACCTCAAAATCCCCAGCTTCTGGGATAAGAAATCAGTACTTGACAAAAAATGTTGGGAAAATTAAAAATTAGTATGGCAAAAACTAGGCATTGACCCACAACTAACACCCTATACTAAGGTCAAAATTAATTCATGATGTAGATATAAAAAGTGTCATTATAAGCAAATTAGAAGAACAAAGGATAGTCTACCTCTCAGATCTGTGGAGAAGGAAAGAATGTGTGACCAAAGAAGAACTACAGTACATTATGGAATGCAAAATGGATAATTTTGATTATATTAAGTTAAAAAGTTTTTGTACAAACAAAATAAGACCAATGCAGACACTGGGAAAAAAATTATAGAAAAGGCCTCATTTCTAAAATATATAGAGAAGTGACTAAAATTTATAGGAATTCATGCCTTTCTCCAACTGATAAATGTCCAAAGGATATGAACAAACAATATTAAGATGAAGAAATTAAAATCATTTATAGTCATATGAAAAAATGCTCAGTTGTTATTGATCAGAGAAATGCAAATTAAGACAGTTCTGAGATACCATTACACTTCTCTCAGATTGGCTAAGATGACAGGAAAAGATAATGATGAATGTTGGAGGGGATGTGGGAAACCTTGGACATTAATACATTGTTGGTGGAGTGATGAACTGATCCAACTTTTCTGGAGAGCAATTTGGAACTGTGCCCAAAAGGTTATTATGTGCATACCCTTTGATCCAGAAGTATCTCTATTGGGTCTGTATCCCAAAGAGATCATAAAAAAGGGAAAGGGATATACATGTGTAAAAATGTTTGTAACAGTCCTTTTTGTAGTGGAAAGGAACTGGAAACTGAGAGGATACCCATCAGTTGAGGAATAGCTGAAAAAGTTATGGTTTATGAATGTGATGGAATATTATTGTTTTATAAGAAATGATCAGCAGGATGTTTTCAGAGAGGCCTGGAGAGACTTATATGAACTAATGCTAAGTGAAGTGCTCCCTCTTGCCTCAATGATGAAATACTAACTCTTTTGGCTTTTAAAATCTTATATAGTCTAGCTCTATCTCACCTTTCAAAGTTTTTACACACTACTTTGCATCATATAATCTATGCTCTTGTCAAAATAGTGCTCTCACTGTTTCCCTCAACATGAGATTCAGTTTTGTCTTCTTCCTTTGTACTAGCTGCACTCAATTTCTGGAATGCCCTCCCTTTTTTTTTTCACGTCATTGATACTTTTGCTTCCCTAAAAATCCAGCTCAAATATCACTTCCTACAAAAAATATGTCTGTTAGTGCCCACAACCCAGAAATTATTCAATCTATACTTTGTATTCAGTTATCCATGAGCACGTTGTTTTCCCAAACTTTAATATGTGCTTCTTGGGAGCAAAAAAACTTTTCATTTTTACATTTCTATTTCCTTGAATGGACATAATGCCTGACACATAGTAGGTACTAAAATTATTGAAACAAATGACCCAATAGTCCTACCCTGTTGGAATCCTTACTAACTGCTAAGTAATTAGAGTTGATCTAATCTTACAAGAAGTTGTTTTGGCCAGAACCTGAAACAAGGTACTAAGTAGAACTAATCAAGACAAGGCTTGTGTTCCCACCTTTACTCATTGGAGTCCACAAGTATGCTAGCTTCACAAAGTACACTTTCTAACTTCAAGAGAGTCCACACCTTAAAGCTCTTTGGGCCAGAGAGCACTATGGGAGAAAACCCATAATCCCATTCTCTCAGAAGGTTCACATATAAGGCGAGACAGCCATTCCAGAATACACTTTTTCCTCTTGGCTGGCTGATCGCGCTGGACTCGAGAGGAACGACTCTGGTGCAGAGAACACTTTTGACGGATTCCAGGGGAGCTACGCCAGAAGCCCTCTCTCCGCGGCAAGTTGGTGGCTGGACGCCAGAAGCCCTCTCTCCACGGCAAGTTGGTGGCTGGGCTCCCCAGAGGGAGATAAGAGAGACCTTCCATCTCTGTCTTGGTTGGAGGCAGAAGAAAGCAGAGGCAGAGGCTGAAGGACAGAACCTTTGGATTTGGAGACATCCGAAGGGCTCCAAGCCTCTAAACGGGCTGCGCTCTGAGAAGAACAAACTCCAACATTTGAGCTCTTAACATTTGGCGCCTAAGCGTGGGAACCAAGGACCCTACTTTCACTGAAGAAGTCTCCAGTGACCAGGAACTGAGTGAGTACAACCTTTTTTGGCTGAAATGGGACAGATCCTAGGTAAAGATTCTCCATCCCCCACCCCAACCCCCCCAACCCCAGACCCACCCAGGAGTGATGCTATAGAAAGCCTGCTTAAGCTGATAGAAGATCAAGGGCTACTTGTAACTTGGGGACAGACAGCTAGACTTCTGGCTACATTAAAACGCACCTCCCCTTGGTTCTTAGAGGAAAAGCAAATCTCTCTAAAAAACTGGGCATTGGTTGGTCAACAGATCTCTGCATATAACAATGAAAACGGTCCTCGTTCAGTTTCCATTGCAGTGTTCTATTTATACAATACAATACAGATGGCCTTAAAATACCGGGATAGCCAAAGGGGGAAGCCTGAGATAAAGGAGGAAGACAAAGAACAGATTAATGGCCATATCCCCACAGGGCAGGGAGACTTAAGTGAGGCTCAAGGGTGGGGTGAATCTGAGGCAGCCTCAGCCCCACCTGAGGAGCAGGTAATTGACTTTCCTTCATCAACTCCACCCTCCCTCCGGGATGGAGGGAGGAGGGGTAGTGGGGGGGGCAGTGACAGCACCAGCACCTCCCCCCCAGCATCTAGCACCTTCCCCCCAGCATCCAGCACCTCCCCCCCAGTATCCAGTACCTCCTCCCTAGCATCCAACACCTCCCCCCCGGCATCCAGCACCTCCCCCCCAGCATCCAGCTGCTCCTTTGAGTAGATTGCAAAAGGGACTAATTAAGGCCAGAGAAGAAGGGGAAAATGTATCAGAATTTCAACACCACATTTTTCCTGTAATTCAACAGTTTAATTCTTCAGGTCAAGAAAGTAGAAGATACTCACCTTTTGATATAGAAATCCTCAAAGACCTGAAAAAAGCTTGCACTCTTTATGGGGCTACATCAGCTTATGTTAAGATGCTATTACAAAATTTGTCTTTTGAAATCTTGACCCCTAATGACTGGAAATCGATAGCAAAAATATGCCTAGAACCTGGACAGAACTACTTGTGGCTTTCTGAATATAGTGAGCTCTGTAGGATACAAGCCCAACAAAATATTCAAAGTGGAGTTCATACTGCAATCACCTGTGACCTACTAACAGGTACAGGTCCTTATGCAGATGTCACAGCACAAATTAGTTATTCTGTAGCAGCATATCAGCAAATTGCTGATAATGCTATCAAAGCGTGGGCTTCTCTTCACAATAAAGACGACAAGGGGGGGGCCTTCACAAAAATAACACAAGGGCCAAATGAACCCTTCGCTGACTTTGTGGGACGCTTGCAGACAGCTATCATAAGAACAAATGGAGAAAATGCAATAACAGACATCTTGATAAGGCAACTTGCTAAGGAAAATGCTAATGAGGTTTGCAGAAGAATTATACTAGGACTGCGCAAGGATGCTCCTTTAGAGGAACTCATAAGACGCTGTGCCACAGTGGGTACAGGTGCCTTTTATAGCCAGGCTATGATGCAGACTTCCCAAAATCCAAACATGAGAAGACAGAATCCCTCTTGGCAAGGGACTTCCAGAGAGACTCGTAGATGCTTTCAGTGTGGAAAAGTAGGACATCTGAAAGCTCAATGTTGGTATAGAGATAGAATGGGAAGACAAGGTGGGAGAACAAGACTCCAAACCCCATGTCCAAAATGCAACAGAGGCTTCCATTGGGCCTCAGAATGCAGACAGATTCAGGGAAACGGGATGAGGGGCCCAGTCCCAGGGCCCAAGGCAAAAAACACTCGGGGCATGATGGCAGCCAATGGTGCACTCAGAGAGTGCCTAGAAGTCCAGTACCCAGACATGACCAATCAGCCCGAAAGCCATATGATGGGAGAAGGGGATTACACAGTCAACCAGCCAGGAAGCAACCTGATGGCAGAAGGGAATTACAATTGGGGAGAATAGAGCTGTATGCAGCTGGAACAACTGAGATACCCCCTGGAGAGGTGAAATCTGTTCCTCTCCAGCCTATGGATCCCCTACCTCCAGGCACAGTAGGCTTGACCATTTCACCTCCTTGTATGTACAAAACAGTGTCCATCCACACACTGATGTGGGAAACTGGGGAATGTGTAGATAATATCCCAGTCACTAATACAGGTAGACAATGTGTGACTTATCACCCAGGAGACATAGTAGCATCAGGTTTACTCATACAGAATCCTAATAAGCAGCCTCGTGATAGTCACCCAGGTTCTGACTCCAGACCACAAAAACCAGGAATATACTGGACACTCAAAACACAGCCTACCATTGGAAGGATTGGTAGACACAGGTGTGGATCGTACAGTTATTAGAGGTGCCAGTTGGCCCAGTCACTGGCCAAAGATTAAAGCAGATACCTATATGTCTGGAGTAGGAGGATCAATAGCAGCTGAAGTTAGTGCTGCCCCTATGAGATGGACTTTTGAAGGCAAATGGATGTGACTCATTATAAATCTTTTGGTCATCTGTCTTTTATCCACGTTGTGGTAGACACCTTTTCAGGATTCACTTTTGCCATACCAGCAGCAAAAGAGACAGCCCGAGTGGTCACTGAATTCCTCATTCAAGCATTCGCAATTATGGGTGTGCCACAAGAAATAAAAACAGATAATGGACCGGCATATACCTCCAAACATTTTGAACACTTTTGTGCACAGTATAAGATTTTACACACTACTGGCATACCCTTCAATCCTCAAGGTCAAGCAATAGTAGAAAGAAGAAACAGAGACATTAAGACACTCCTCCAAAAACAAAAGAAAGGGGGAGCCACGGGTAACCCTAGAGAACTTCTAAATTTAGTTCTCTATACCATTAATTTTTTAATCTTTGATAAAGATGCACTGGCTCCAGCAGACAGGTTTTATAACCCACCAGAAGAGCAGTGTCCAGTGCGAGCAGCTCCACTATCCTTAGATAATCGCCAGGTGATGTGGAGAGACCCAGAAAGTGGTGAATGGAAGGGACCAGATAGGCTAACTGCTTGGGGGAGAGGATTTGCTTGCATCTCTACAGGTGGAGAAGGAATCAGATGGTGCCTACGAGCCGCATTCGCCTTGTCCATCACAGAAAGATGGAGCAGACCCTTGAAACAAAGGAGAACACCCAAGAAATATTGGGTGGTTCTGTTGCTGATTGTGCTCACAAGAATTATTAGATTCCTGGCACATGAACTAATGGACAATGGAATCCTATTGGACTGTTTCTAGGACTTATGGACATGTGTAAATTTTCAGATTGATTCTTGTTATTTGTTACATTACTACTAGCCTGTGTTATATTGCTATGTGCTCATGTAAATTATGTATAATGCCTCCCATATTGATGGATTTATGTGTACCCCCTCAGAAACCCCCTATGTTTTAAAACAAAAGAAAGGGGGAGATGTTGGAATCCTTACTAACTGCTAAGTAATTAGAGTTGATCTAATCTTACAAGAAGTTGTTTTGGCCAGAACCTGAAACAAGGTACTAAGTAGAACTAATCAAGACAAGGCTTGTGTTCCCACCTTTACTCATTGGAGTCCACAAGTATGCTAGCTTCACAAAGTACACTTTCTAACTTCAAGAGAGTCCACACCTTAAAGCTCTTTGGGCCAGAGAGCACTATGGGAGAAAACCCATAATCCCATTCTCTCAGAAGGTTCACATATAAGGCGAGACAGCCATTCCAGAATACACTTTTTCCTCTTGGCTGGCTGATCGCGCTGGACTCGAGAGGAATGACTCTGGTGCAGAGAACACTTTTGACGGATTCCAGGGGAGCTACGCCAGAAGCCCTCTCTCCGCGGCAAGTTGGTGGCTGGACGCCAGAAGCCCTCTCTCCGCGGCAAGTTGGTGGCTGGGCTCCCCAGAGGGAGATAAGAGAGACCTTCCATCTCTGTCTTGGTTGGAGGCAGAAGAAAGCAGAGGCAGAGGCTGAAGGACAGAACCTTTGGATTTGGAGACATCCGAAGGGCTCCAAGCCTCTAAACCGGCTGCACTCTGAGAAGAACAAACTCCAACATTTGAGCTCTTAACACTACCCCCCCCCAAAAAAAAAAAAACTAGTAGTATTTGGGATTCTGTTAAGAAAGTTTCAAAACCTAGAGTAGGGAAATCATTACCACTCTTGACTCTCCCCTAGTCAAGGTACATTTTGGTGATTGGTTCTTGAAAGTAGCTTTTAGGAATCATATTGCTAGGAAGGAGAGTGTCTAGAGAAGGACAATCAAGATGATGAAGGACCTTAAGTACATGACACAGGAGAATCATTTGAAGGACTGAGGTAAGTGACTTAATTGGGGTTTTTTCATGTATTTAAAAGCCAATTCTATGTGTTAAATGATCTTCACTCTATCCCTAGCTTCTGAAAGACCATTACTCCCTTTCTTGTTCTCCAGAGACTCCAAACTCAGAACTCTATCCACTATGCCACCTAGCTCCCTCCCAGTTTTTGAGTACATATCCAGTGATGGACTGCCTAAATTAGGAGCAGCCTGTATATATTTTCCAGGGATTCATTTGTCTTGGCCACCGTAGGATGATTTTTTTCTGAGCCTGGGCAAATCAGTTACCTTTGGTTTGCCTCATTTTTCTCAATTCTAAAATGAAAATAATAGTGAGGTACTTGTTTTTTTGTTTTTGTTTTTGTTTTTTTTTTTTTTAATGTAGCAAAGTGCCTGGTACATATATGATTCCCTGGTAAGACTTCACATGAAATATCACATTCAATGTTATAAGATCATTAATAAGACAAAAGTACATTGGCAAAAAAAAAGTGTGGTTCCACAATCCCCTCCATCTCTAGATCTGTGAATTGTGGGTGGGGTGTGTGGGTGAGTAGAGAAAGAGACACAGAGAGAGGAGGGGGAGGGGGGAGGGAGGGGAAGGGAGGGAAGAAGGGACATTGAACTAAGTGGCCACTAAAGTGTCTTTGTACCTAAGATTCCTCCAGTCTGTGATTTAGTCCCAAATTGACACCTACATCAAGAAATCAACAGATTATCCATCAGATAAGGAAATAAGCTAAAGGATAGTTTTGATAATGGTAGCTTTCTCAAAGAAATGGTAAAATTGGGGAAGGGATCATGTTTTCTATGATCCAGAAGTAATTAATAAGAGCTCAAATTGGGTCCTTGTTTCTATTGGCTATCCCAGTACAGATTTATTAAGAAAACTGGAAGATTATTTATATTAAAAAGGGAAATGACCACATAGAATCATAGAATTATATTAGTTGAAAGGGACCTCTGTAGTCATGTAATTTAGCATGTATCTGAACAAAAATTCCCTCTACTGCATACTTAACAAATCATCTTTCAGTATTTTCATGAAGATCTCAAATGAGGAAGAGCCCTCTAATATTAAAGGCAGCTCATTCCATTGTTGTGGAAGCCTTAATTTTTAGAAAGATTTCTCTTATGTGTGATTTTTAAAAATATACTATTGATCTATTTTTACATTGCTTAAATTTTCCCCATGTATTACCCCCTTTCTTTCTGAAAGATCCATCTCAGATAATAAAAAAGTTTTTCAAAGAAAGAAAAATATATAAAATCTGAAAAAAATCATCAAAATATAAAGTGCAATGTTTCACATCCAGGGACTTTGCACTTCTGCAAAAGGATTAAGGGAGAGGTATCTTCTCTTTTTTGTAGTTATACTTGTATAATTTTGCCACATTCATTTTTTCTTGTTACATGGATGTTTACTGTGTTGTAGAGATCTTGCATATTGTTTTCTTTATTCAATTTACTTCACTTTGCATCATTTCATAAGTATTTCCACTTCTCTACTCAACATATTCATCATTTCTTGCAACATAATACATCATGTACTACATCATATACTACAATTTGTTTAGCCATTCACCAATCAAAAGGCATTTACTTTGTCTCCATTTCTTTTTTTTTTACTAGAAAAATGCCACTATAATATTTGAATATATGGGGAATTTCTTCTTATCAATGGACTTCTTTGATATATAATTCTAGTAGTAGAATCTCCAGTTGAAATTTGATGGACATTTTAGTCTATTTAATTGTACATATTACTTTCCAAAACGATTATACTTATGGACATGGATATGATTCCTTGGTAAGACTTCACATGAAATATCACATTCAAGTTATAAGATCTTTAATAAGACAAAAGTACATTGGCAAAAAAAAAAAGTATGGTTCCACAATCCCCTCCATCTCTAGATCTGTGAATTGTAGGTGGGGTGTGTGGGTGAGTAGGGAGAGAGACACAGAGAGAGAGAGAGAGAGAGAGAGAGAGAGAGAGGAGGAGGAGGAGAGAGAGAGAGAGAGAGAGAGAGAGAGAGAGAGAGAGAGAGAGAGAGAGAGAGAAGAAGGGACATTGAACTAAGTGGCCACTAAAGTTTTCGTACCTAAGAAATGCCCCAGTGTGCCTATCTTCCCATGATCCCTCCCATGTCGACCATTCCTATCTTTTGTCATCTTTGCCAATTTGCTAGTTATAAGATGAAATCATATGTATAACCATATATATGTGTGTGTATGTTGATATATACATATTCATATATATACACTAAGATAAAATTCTAAATACATATAAATTATGTGTACATATAAAGTATGTATAGAAATATATATAATACATATAAACCATATATATATTACAATCATTTTGTAAAGCAAATTGGACATATGCAAATACAAATACATATAAATGTACACACACATTAAGTCAAATTTAAGATAAAATTATATATATATATATGCACATACATACATATATGTGTATATACACATCATTGTATAAATTAGTACAATCATTTTGGAAAGCAATTTGCACATGTAAATACTTTGGGCAAGTCACTCAATATGCCATCTTGGTGTTCTCATCTGTTGAATGAGGGGTTAGAATGAATGGCTTCAGAGGTCCCTTCCAGTTCTAAATCTATGATCCTACATTCCTGTGATCATTCACATAATAGCTCATCAAATACTTGAAAAGAACTATACGCCTCACCCATGCCCCAGCTTTCACTGCTTTAGCATCCTTAGTACCTTCAACTGATCTCCTGTCTATTCTTTTTTGGGCTTTCATCTAATTTGTCCATGTTCTTTTTAAGCCGTGATTCCCAGAACTGAATACAACACACCAGGTGAGATTTAACCAGGGCAGAGATTATGAGTCTATCAACTCCTCCCACCTGGACATTATACATCTCTTTATGTATCTCCTTTGGAATTTCTAAAAACTAATGGCTATATCCATGCATTAAGTTTCTATGTAATATAATTAATAACAATTCAGTAAAACTTTATGAAATTCAACTTCATTCATTTAGAATATGCAGTAGGTCAGCCTGCTCTAGAAATCTGTTAATTAAATGTTATACATAGGATCCCAAATTAATAATAATAACTGAGAAAGAATTTGAATACATAGCTAGATTTGGAGGCAGGAAGACCAGAAATTCAGAACCCACTTTGCTATTTATTAACTGTATGACTTTGGTCAAAGTCCTTAACTTCTCAATATTCCTAGGAAATTCTATAGGAATCTAAATTACAGAGGGATTGCCCACCACCTGTAAAAATTGAGAAAGTTTCCATGAAAGGAGTTCCATGGATGGAAGAAGTTATAGTACTAAACTAGGCCTGCAGTTCATAGGAGGCCTGACATCCTAGTTAGAACAATATTGGGAACCAGAAAGACCAGAATTGAAATGTTGTCATCACCTTTCAGCACCACAGACAACTCCCAAGGACTTTCTACAAAATCATAGATAGGTAGCAGATGTACATAGAGGGAGCTCTTACACCAGGACTACTCCCTGCTAAATTCTGTAATTCAGAATCTGGACTCTCCACTAATTAGCCCAAATTTTGCAACATGCCATTTTCTCCAAAAAGCACCCTTCCACTTACTTTCTTGTGCCCTTTTCCTTAGAGCAAAACAGATATCTTAAAACATTTATGTCACTTAGGTACTTAGAGAACTTAAGAGGATAAACTCTTTGTATAAATGAAATCTATTTGACTACACTTGCTAGAATTACTAATACTTGCTCTGTAGAGCAAGAGTGCAGCTTAATTCATCAAGAGCTGCCTCTGAAATGGTATCTGTTAGAATATTTCCCAATCACAGTTTTCATAAGCAAAGTTTGTATTCCAGACAATTTTGCAAAGTCAAGGCCAGTCTGCTTGTCTGAATTTGGTTTGTTGTGAGTTTTTTGGTTGTAGTTGTTCTATTTTCTTTTTTCTTGTTGTTCTGCCTATTGAGCGAATGCACATTTACAAAGAAATGAACAAACAGATGGCTCTCATTAGCACAAGAGAGCTTTAATCTTTTACACAAATTTTATTTTATTTTCCTTTTTGATGTTCACCAGTAAATCCTATGAAATAAAGGTTTCATCCAAATAATTCAATTTCACAAGTTTCTAGCCATTGGAAAGGAGAAAGAAAGTTGGGATGGAAGTTCGTAGGCTTAAGGGGCTCAGTCCCTCACATTTCCCTGAAGTAAAAAAGGAGCCACTGCTTGTTGCCTTTGAATGTGTCTACCTCTGCAACACTTTGAGCTGCCAACACTTTATATAAAGCTGCACATGGCCAGATAAATCAAGTCCCTTTTGCCCTGAGTATGGGGGTAAAATGTTGACAGGCACAACTCACTCTTTGACCTGCAAGCAGAGACTAGATAATCATCTGTCAGGTGTGTTATAGTGGGGACTCCTTTCATGTATGAGTTGAAATAGATGGCCTCTGATGTCCCTTTCAACTCTCAAAATCTGTGATTCTGTGAATTTTGCCAACCCCTATACTTAGCCTTATCTACCATGACTGGTGTATTTGCTACAGGGCCCATTCCCACTTGTAAGACTTACTACTAAATCCTACATTCTCTAATCAATGTGGTCCAGCCAGAATCACTTTCTAGAATCTGACTTCCTAGTATTCAACTTCCTGCTGTTCCATTTTTCTAAATGAGTGAAACAGGAAACTGAGGACTTCTCAGAATAATAACTGTGGGGTATTTAAGATTCAGCACTAAAAGTCTGTTAGTCATTAAGGCTATAGGAAGAGCAAAAGATTTGTTCTTCTAGCAGAAATACCTGAGATAACCTCCTGGACCTTTACTTAACTGCTTAGAGAAAAATATGACTAATTATTTGATGGAATGGAGATATTCAAGAAGTCTCCAAACTACAAGATTTTTGTTGATTTGTTTTGTTGATTGAGGAAGCCTGAGGTAAACTAAGTCTCCTTGGCCATTCTAGCTTAATGGATTACTTGCCTCTAAATAAATCTCCTTCTTGTGAGGTTTCTCATAAAATTATTAACTAAGGTAAATTGAACTTATAACCTAAATTTAGTTTATGAAGATCTGATGGGTTTAGAAAATGAAATGTTTGTCCAAACCTTATAATAGAATGCTTGTACTAGCTCAAGTGAGCATTTGTAAACCTTATAAGGTTGACCATCATAAACCCATAAACTTAGTCAAACACACCTGTGAGCATTTGTAAACCTTGTAAAATTGACCACTACAAACTTAGGTAAATATATCTGCAATAAGCCAACTATATCGGCTGGGCTAGAATTTAACAAACCTGTGCTATTTCCATCTAAGCAGGTAGTGAAAATTAACCAGATAAGGGGAGGGGGGATCAGGCATTCTTATGGGTTATGACTTTCTAATCGCTCTTAATTTCTGTGACCTCAGCCTCCTCTCTCTGGAGAACACCAGTGAGTGGACCGTCCATTTCTCACGAGATTCTAATAAAGCTTCTGTTCTTCACTTTGAGATATCTCTGAGTAATTTAAGTTGGTAGTTGCCATACCACACATAAGGCAGTAAAAATATGGATCTGTCATTACTATCCAGAAGGGAAGACTATCAGACAAGGGAAAGAACCACACTATTGTTGTATCTTGTCACCTTTGCCTTTACCATTCTGGTTATGTATTCATAAGGTAAAGATCAGTCAGTCAATCAATAAAGATTTATGAGGTGCGTACAAATGCAGACACTATGCTAAGCATTAGAAGTACAAAAATAGGTAAAAGACTGTCCCTGTCTTCTAGAAACTTACAATCTAATGAGAAAAACAAGAAAATAAATATATACAAAGCAAGCTATATGCAAGATAAATAATACATAATTACAGAGGATTATAAAAATAATATGGCTTCATAAAAGCTTCTAGTAAAAGACAAGATTTTAGTTAAGACTTAAAGGAATCTCAGCAAGTCAATAAGTTAATTAAAAGAGAGAGAGTGTTAATAGGAGCTAATGACTATCCTTTCTAATGAGATAGAGGACCACTAAACTTTACTATCTGTCCTGTCTTTATGTCCCACTATGTGCCAATCCTGTTATCTCAATTATCTAAATATCCTAAAGACCTTTTATCTATGCCAATCACACTGCAGCTGAAATTTCTATGTGTTGTGTTCTACGATTAAAATGTAAACTTAGGAGCTCTAGGAGCTACTGCCAGGTCCCTGAGTCTTTTAAGTGGGTGATTCTAGTGGGACCTGTGCCCTGTGGTATCAACTTTAGAATTCACAGGGTGCTGGATTTGGACTGAGGAGTGGCTAGATAGTAATAGAACCCTAAGAGAATGGTGTCATAAAATTCATTGGCTACTCATTGGAATTATCAGAGTTCTATAGTCTTTCAGAATTATATCATTACAGTCAGATCCCTCATTTTACAGATGAAGGACCTGCTTTAACCTAGAGAGATTAAGTGACTTTGTCCCAAATCACATAGACTAGTAGTCTAGTATGGCACCTCAGGCAAGGATTGTTTTCAGTACCACACTGCTCTCTCTTTAGATCAAAAATATAGCAGAACAGCCTTCTGTGAAGTGTCTGTGAATCTCCCATTCAACTGCCCCCTTTTTAGTACCTGCCAACATTGAAAATTAGTGGGAGATATAAGCAGAAGGGGGGCAAATCTAAAAGAGAATTGCTGAATTGAAAGTTCAAAACTAGGTCACTTCAATTTAATCCAGGTTTGGGCCACAAAATAATGCTTGTTTTTATTTAAATCTTTCTGAAACACTGACAGTAATCACTAGGCACAACCATGTAGGACGGGAATGAAGAAAATGCCCCTCCTGCCCTCTGATCACAGATGGCTACTTGAAAAAAATAAAATATTGGAGGGCTTTATGCTGTGATCAGAAAGATAATCCATTGTTGCAAAAGGCAGTGTGTGGGGTAAGGAAACTTGGTGTCAGGTACACCTTGGTTCTGATTCTATTTCTAATATTTCATACGTGTATCATGAAACTCAAAATGTTTAACTGTCTGAGCTTCAATTTTCACATTTGTAAAATGGGGATAATAATTCAAGGGATTATTATTCATTGTATAGTGATCTCAAGTCAAAAGTATTTATTAAGCACCTATTGTATGCCAGACATTGTGCTAAACCCTGGGAATTAACAAAAACATTCCTTGTCCACAAGGAATGAACAATCTAATGGAGGAGACTAGATGCTGACAGCTCTGTACAATCAAGATACAAACAAGATGAATTAGAGATCACAAAGGAAAAGCAATCACATCAAGAGGGATTGAAAAAGGCTTCTAGCACAAAGTGGGATTTTAGCTAAAATGAATCTGTGTTGATATAACATTTGAAATAATGTCTGTCTGTGTGTGTGAGAGAGAGAGAGAGAGAGTGTGTGCGTGCGCATGTACATACATGTGTATGTGTGTAAATCTGAAATTTCCTTTCATCCAGGACCTCCTTGAAATATAATGCAATTTCTTGGTAAATTGTATGTCTGAATTCTATCTAAATCATACTTCATGAACCTCTACCTATGTGTTAACTTTTGCTAATCAGTCAGAGCATACATTTAATTCAAATCATAAGCATTTGAGAAAACTGCTGTTAAATTAACTGGTGATAGCGTAACCAAGAACATATCTTCTTAAACTGAAAGCTCATTTTTTAACCAATAGTGAGAAAATAGGAAGACTGGAAGTGCAGAGATCATGCATGGAGCACACAAGAACAAAAGTCTTCTTCCAGGATGTGAGAAGTAAGGGGTAAACACATAAGCAACATCTGTGTCCAGGACACAAATGTGGAAAAATAACTTTTGCCTCCATCATTGAAAAACTAATGATAACATACCAATGATATCTGCTGAGTTGATGATTTATTGAGCATCACTTCCCATGGTTACTTATTAAGCATTATTTCTACAATGCTCCTAGATAGTTTTCAGTTTTCTTTAGATTCACCTAAGGTAAAGATCAATCAGTCAAACAATAAAGATTTATTAGACACGTACAAATGCAGACACTATGCTAAGCATTAGAAGTACAAAAAGAGGTAAAAGATTGTCCCTGTCTTCTAGAAACTTAAAATCTAATGAGAAAAACAAGAAAATAAATATATACAAAGCAAGCTATATGCAAGATAAATAATACATAATTACAGAGGATTATCAATTTAGTTCATCAATTTAATGGACAGTAGCAAGTATTTAATTACCAAATGTCTTTCATAAAAAAAAAGTCTAGTAAAATCAAAATTTCTTTATTTATAGAATTATCATTATTAGGTTTTTATTTTGAATTCAGTCCATCTTTTAAAAATCCAGTGTAAATCATAAAATAGCATGCTGCATAATTTTGCAAGTTTTTTGGGGAACCCAAAATTTTTTACTCACAACAAAAAGCTTTTGCCTCCTCCTAATCATACCCCTGCTCTCGAGAATGCTAGGGCAAGTAAGCACTTTCCATGAAAAGTAGAGTTATCTCTCTTTCACCTCATTCTACAATTCACTTTGGGAAATCAAAATATCAATAGTCACATTAAAATACTCTAATAATTAGAGAAATATGAATTAAAACAATTCTTAGGTACTACCTCACACCTTTCATATTGAACCTATCAGAGTGATTGTGACAGAAAAGGAAAATGACAAATGTTGGAAGGAAGATGGAAAAATTGGGGCATTACTGCATTGCTGGTGGAGTTGTGAAAATGATCTGATCATTACCGAGAGCAATTTATAACTATGCCCAAAGGTTATACTGCTACTAAGTAAGTATCCCAGAGAGATCAAAAGAAAAAACAAAAGATTCAAGAAAAAAATATTTATAGCAGTTCTTTTTGTGGTAGCAAAGAATCGGAAATTGAAGGGGATTCCCATCAACTGGGGAATGGGTGAACAAGTTGTGGTACGTGGTTGTGAGGGAATATTTTTATGTTATAATAAATGATCAGCAGGACAGTTTCAGAAAAAAAAAAAGATTTATAGAAACTGCTATAAAATGAAGTGAGTAGAACATTATACAGGATAAAAACAATATTGTATTATGATCAATTTTGAATGACTTAGCTATTCTGATCAAAACAACGATCCAAGACAATTCCAAAGGACTTATGATGAAAACTATTATGTATTTTTAAAGTAAAAGACAGTAGAGTTTGAATACAGATTGTCATGTTTTTTCAATTTATTTTCCTTGTGGGATTTTTGCAAAATAACTAATATGGAAGTATGTTTTCATGATTTCATATGCATTATTGATATCATATTTCTTGCTTTCACAATGGATGGAAGAAGGGTGGAGGGAGAGAATTAGAAATTCAATTTTTAAAAAAAATTTTAAATTAAAAAAAACCTCAATGTTAAAAATAAATGTAATAATTTTAAAAATAAATAAATAATGGTGGCTCTTTGGAAGAGGGAGGAGAAGAATACTGGAAATAACAAAGATGATATTAAAAACCAGGAGACATTAGCAAAAAATAAAAATAACTTATTTTTTTAATAATATGACTTCTTGGTTTCAAGGAACAATTAATTTTTGTCCTTATACTCCTAGTATCTAGAAAGACACCTGGCACATAATAGACCCTTAATAAATGCTATTTGTTACCATTTGGGTTGAAAAACAGTGCTGTGGTTAATTAGCCCCTCTTCTTTAATAGAACAGTGCAGGTCTCGGGAATCAGTTCTTTCAATCATTGGCTATAAATCCTCTCCCCTCAGCTAGGCTGAATCAAAGATGCTCAAATTAATACTCTTTGGCCTTGTCTCAACAATACTCTCTCCTTCAGCTCCCTCATTTGAACTAACCATCATAAACCTAATTTAGTTTAAATTTTTCTCATACCTCATACCCTCCAATGGGACAAGTAAATACACCCAGGACTCTAATTCCTCAAACAGAAAAAAAGATGATTAAAACTTAAGTGAGGACATTACTTTTGGCCCTCAATTCTCCTGCATCCTTTGCAAATCACAAGGGAGAGCAGGGGTCCTCAAACTTTGGCCGGGCCAGATGTGGCAGCTGAGGACATTTATCCCCCTCACCCAAGGCTATGAAGTTTCTTTATTTAAAGGCCCACAAAACAAAGTTTTTGTTTTTACTATAGTCCGGCCCTCCAACAGTCTGAAGGACAGTGAACTGGCCCCCTATTTAAAAAGTTTGAGGACCCCTGGACCATTAGGTAGTTAGAGAAGATTTAGTAAACTAGTAATTTTTGTATTGTTTCTCTAAGAACAAATTATTTATAAGACTTTCTTACTTAACTCTCAACTTACGTACTTTGTAAACTTTAAAACTCTGTATAAAAGTCAGAGATTAGTATTACTATTAGTGAGCCAGAACCAATGAGCTATTATTTGATTTTTGAGGAGATATGACTTTTTTTGGCACATCAATGGTTTTCCTCACTTAAAAGAAAAAAAAACTCGCTACTATTTTCTGAGTTCTAGTAACTTGAGTTGAAAATTAGACCTTGAAATTCCTCATCCCATTATCAGATCTCAACCTAATAGATAAAAGGGTCCTCCCAAAAGAAAAGATCCCCTTGAGCTTGGGAACAAAGTGGAAAGAAGCAATTAGGTGAATCACATGCTGTTTTAGTAAGATTTTTTTTTTTTGTAAAAGTAAACTGAAAAGAGCTAACTTAAAGAAAGAAAGAAACTAGCATAGTAATGGCAACCCTTCTAATGCCCAGAAATGATTCCAAAAGCTCAGGCAAGAGGAAAGCAAATAAAGAAAAAACAAAAGGAAAAGATAGAAAGAGCAAGGTTCTAATTAACATTATTGACTTTTCATTTTATGTGAGATCCAGGGAATTTAACAATGTACCTATTTCTGTTATGACAGCGTTTGTCAGATGAATGCAGCTGCAAAGCACAAAATGCCCAATTCTGACGGCACACCTGACACCAGCTAGCAACTCCAGGCCCATAACAAGGCCATATAAAAAGCTTGTGCCCAGCTTTAGAACATCAGTTTCACTTTTATAGAGAACTCTTATTTTCAGAAAGCATTTATAGGTGATTTAAAAACCAAATGTGCATTCTGTGGGCAGCATCAAATGGGGCACCCAGACACACAAAGGTATCCAGAGGCAAAATTTTATTCTGACCACTTTAAAAGGACCTTGTCAGAGCACTTGGGGGAATAAAGAGGATTTAAAGAAATGTGATTGCTAGTTCAATAACAATTCCTGGAGGTGGGGAAGAATTAAATTTGGCTTTCTCCAGGGAGGTTTGTATATTCACTTGAAATGAAACATGTTCTACACTCATTATATTTGAGAGCTAACCATGGTGCCCCTGATATCTTAGCAGTGAGACAGAATCTGTGGTTGCCCTCTGTCAGTGAACAGTGCCTTCAAAGCCAGACTTTTCTAAGTTATATATTTCTGCACCTCAATGATTGCTCCTTTGCCGTTAGTCTTTATATATATTATGTTTTATATATATATATATATATATATATATATATATATATATGTATATGCATATAAATAAAACACCCAAACATATACATGTTTGTATATATATATATATATATGTATATATATATATTAAAATTATTTATTAGTTTTTACATTAACATTTAAAAGATTTTCATTTTCATTCTTTCTCTCTCCATCCTCTTATCCCTCCCCAAGATGGCTATCAATCTGATACAGATTATATATGTACAATTATATTAAACATATTTTCACATTAGTCATGCTGTAAAAGAAGAATCAAAACAAATAGGGAAAACCATGAAAAAGAAAAGAAAACCAAAAGAAAAATGAAAATAGTGTGGTTCAATATATATTGACTCCATAGTTCTTTCTCTGAATACAAATGCCATTAGTCTTCACAATAACAACACCGACCTTCTATAGTTGTTGCATATCTCATTGAGACAATATTTGTAAAGTTCATAGCACTTAGAACTTGTTTCTGGTTTATAATAAGTATATGTTATAAGTATTATACATATTACAGTAAGTTTTTATATATTATATGTATGTATATGTATATATGTGTATAATTATTTTTTTCTGAGGTAATTGGGATTAAGTGACTTGCCCAGGGTCACAGAGCTAGGAAGTGTTAAGTGTCTGAGACTAGATTTGAACTTGGGTCCTCCTGACTTCAAGACTGATGTTCTATCTACTGTGCCACCTAGCTGCCCCATATAATTTTTGTCTTTCCTTAGGCACCTATTATGTACCAGGTACCATATGACTCACTCGTTGAGACAATGAATGAGAATAATCCTTACTCATAAAGAGCTTACCTTCTAATTTTAAAAACAATAAGGAAGTATATACATATTCCTGTCCATATATATATACATAAATATGTGGATGTGTGTGTAAATATAAAATAAATATAAAGGAAATAAATGTCAAGTAGCTAAATATTATTGTCTTTATCCTCTCTTCATTCAGCCAAACTTTCCTATTTACTTTCTGAATCTACCTTGTGTCTCCTATTTTATTCTCATTACACAAACTGCACATATCTTCTTATTTCTTTACCTGACCTCTTAGAATTCCCAACTTCGTACAATGCTCAGCTCAGGTACCATCACAAAAAGAATGATTTTTCTGATTATTATGTCTTCCACAACTTATATTGTATTTACTTATGTGAGTACATAGCTTATTGCTCAGTAGAATGTAACACTGAAGCATACACATTTACTAGTAAATCAGAAGACACAATCAATTCAAAGTAAAGACATTTAATAATATAAGAAAACTACTAGAAAAGAACAATTTCCTCTTAAAATTGGTATAAACATTCTCATAAATAATATTGATACTTGTAGAGAATACATGTGCAGAGGTGCACACATAATTCTAATCCTAAACTTTCTTTTTTTTTCTGGATTCTTTTTTTAAATAACTTTTTATTGACAGAACCCATGCCAGGGTAATTTTTTACAACATTATCCCTTGCACTCAGTTCTGTTCTGATTTTTTCCCTCCCTCCCGCCACCCCCTCCCCCAGATGAAAAGCAGTCCTTTACATGTTAAATAGGTTACAGTATATCCTAGATACAATATATGTGTGCAGAACCAAACAGTTTTCTTGTTGCACAGGAAGAATTGGATTCAGAAGGTAGAAATAACCCGGGAAGAAAAACAAAAATGCAAGCAGTTTATATTCATTTCCATGTGTTCTTTCTTTGGGTGTAGCTGCTTCTGTCCATCCTTGATCAATTGAAACTGAATTAGCTCTCTTTATCGAAGAGATCCACTTCCATCAGAATACATCCTCAAACAGTATCGTTGTTGAGGTATATAATGATCTCCTGGTTCTGCTCGTTTCACTCTGCTCAGTTCATGTAAGTCTCACCAGTTCTCTCTGTATTTATCCTGCTGGTCATTCCTTACAGAGCAATAATATTCCATAACGTTCATATACCACAATTTACTCAACCATTCTCCAATTGATGGGCATCCATTCATTTTCCAGCTTCTAGCCACTACAAACAGGGCTGCCAAAAACATTTTGGCACATACAGGTCCCTTTCCCTTCTTTAGTATCTCTTTGGGGTATAAGCCCAGTAGAAACACTGCTGGATCAAAGGGTATGCACAGTTTGATAACTTTTTGAGCATAGTTCCAAATTGCTCTCCAGAATGGCTGGATGTGTTCACAATTCCATCAACAATGTATCAGTGTCCCTGTTTTCCCACATCCCCTCCAACATTCCACATTATCTTTCTCTGACATTCTAGCCAATCTGATAGGTGTGTAGTGGTATCTCAGAGTTGTCTTAATTTGCATTTCTCTGATTAATAATGATTTGGAGCATCTTTTCATATGTCTATAAATAGTTTCAATTTCTTCATCTGAGAATTGTCTGTTTATATCCTTTGACCATTTATTAATTGGAGAATGGCTTGATTTCTCATAAGTTAGAGTCAATTCTCTATATATTTTGGAAATGAGGCCTTTATCAGAACCTTTGACTGTAAAAATGTTTTCCCAGTTTATTGCTAAACTTTCTTTTATTTTCCTCCACATATAGGGAACATTTGTGACTAGGTTACTATCATGGCAGACCACAAAATATGGGAAGCATGTATGGCCAGGTTGAGTACTTAGTTCTGACTAAGCAAAGTTGCCATTGTATTCTTCTGATATTAATATACTATTCACCTAGGTCTGCTTCATGCTTTTCTCATGTAATTTCTGCCAAGTATTACTCCCTAGTGGAATCATGTGCTTCCTACTGGATGATGTTCTTTTGATCCCATTATTCGTATTTTCACTAATCTTAGGACTGTTAAATCTCTTTATGCTACCACTTTCTGGGCTACATCTCTTTATAAGGTGCCTTCTGATTTCTGGTTCCTTTATAAGAGTATGTAGTGGCTAGAAATTCTTTCCATAATAATAGTATGTTATCCCTTTAATTATGTTCAAATCTTAGCTAAGATTTTGTGACTTTTGAAGTGTTTGTTTGTTTCCAAACAGGACTAGCACAGTCTGCTCCAAGCAATTAATTAACTTTGGGCAAGAAATTCATTTCTTTCCTAGTTTGACATGCAGATGACTTTGAGCTTGAACAAAAGTTGAGAAGAGGAAAACCATTATTTTCCAACAACTTGGAAGGCATTCATGTTTTTATTATGCATAGGTGGCCTGCAACAAGACTCCTAGATTTTCAGTAGCCCCAGAGCATTGAAATAGCACCAGAAATGAAAACAGCTAACCACTCCGGAAAATTATGCTGAGATGGAGGCATACTATTTGGAAACACATTGATAAGCTGGAGTACATCCAGAGAAGTATAACTAGAATGATGAAGGAATCTGTTCTCATGTCATATGAGCATCAATTAAGTGAACTAGAAATGTTTAGCCTGGGTAAGATAAAAGCCAAGAGGAAAAATGATCATTTCAAGTATCTAAAGGAGTGTCATATGGAAGAGAGTTTAGACATGATCTATTTGGATCCTAAGAGTAGAAGTGGAGCATTACATGGAAGTTGCAAAGAGACAAATGTCTGATTTAAGGAAAATTCCAATAATGAGCATACAAAAGTAAAATGGATTACCATAGGAGATGAATTATTCCATCTCACTAGAACTCATCAAGCATGTGTTGGATGGCCATTTGGTGAGTATGTAGAAGATATTTTTTTTTCTTATATAGACTGTACTACATGACCATTGAGTTCTCTTTTACCCCTGAAATGTGAAAATACTAATGATAGTCCCATTTCTACAAAGTTTAGCTGCTCTTCACAGCATCATTTATTGGAAGATTGCTAGTTTTGATCCTAGTTTATGAAGGAGGAAATTGAGGCTCTTGGATTCTCTTTCAAGACCATACATTTAATAAGGTTCAGATTCTGAACTTAAAATATAAAACCTAACTTCTTTCCACCTTGGCATAGTGTTTCAAGTGATCAGAAGGCTACCGATCTCAATGATTATTAAGTCATTTAAATTTCATCAGAATCCCTCCTCCCCAGGACACCAACACAACACTCATTATTGTCACTTTGTTTGTTTTGTTTAATTTAGAAATGACAATACTTACTCTACTTGAATGAATTCCAATATGATAAGAAAGAATTCTGGACTCCTACCTAGAAGAGACTTAGGTTTGAATCTCATGGGTGAATCATGTACAAAGTACTTGACCTTTCTAATTTCAGTTTCCTTTTTAATAAAATGTGAATGAGAAGACCTTTAGAATTTACCTCAAATGATAGATATGAGGCTCATGAAAAATGAATCAGTAAGTGAGAATGCATTCTAGACATACACAAACTTGCCCCAAGAGTTAGTTTCAGTTGATATTACAGGTCTCATTCAAGTGAAAGAGCTAATAGCTTTGCCAAAATGTGTTCCACACTGCCATATTCATTTAAGGAAAAACCATGGCCCCAATTGGGGAAAACAAAATAAAAGTGACACAATGCTGGATAACTTTGGCAAGAAGGAAAATTTCAAAGGCTTCCCAAGGATATTTGACTTTGATTGACTACACAAATAGCCAAGCTGCTAAGGATAATAAATTTCAAAGTAAAAGGGATAATATAAGCTAGCACCTTTATTTTGGATGATTTGGAAACTGAGATCAGTTGAAGTGAAGGAACTTGTTCAAATTATCAAATATTGAATGACGATGCCAAAATGCAAACCAAGTCCTCTAGCTCTAAATTCCATTTTCTTTTTAGCACACTATATGGCCATCCAACTTTTTTGGAAATAGGATTGGCAAGTTACCATTATTTATCTTTGTGGAATGATCACCCAGCCAATAGAATCACACAATGTCCAGAGTTTTTAAAATAAATTATGAGTTCAACTTAATTATAAAAGTAGAATTTACTCTCAAAGTTACATGGCAATTGGTCACCTAGCTTTGACTAGAAGGTCTCCAGTGATGGAGGAACTCACTACCTTATAGTTATACCATTGAAGGATTTTTTTGAAGGAAACATTCAACACTGATGATCAAGTCATCACAGATTTGAAACTCCTTCAGATATATTACCAAAATTAAGTAGGAAATAAAACTATATATTTAAAGTCAGGTAGATTTTTTTAGTTCATAGCATCAATCCTCCTAATTACCAAAACAAAAAAATAAGGCCCTGAGAGTTTTACTGACCTGCTATTTGTAAGAGATTCTAGTCCTAATTCTTTGTTTCCAAATCCAATACCTTTTACATGCTGATATGGAGAAAAAAATAAATTCAAACTTAACATTGCTTTTAAAAAAGAGTATAGAATCTCTGACATAGCTGAGCTGTAACTTAATGTTCTAGAAAAAGGTCACAAAAAAGACAAAGATTCCTCAGATCATGCCATATAAGGATCAGTTGAAGAAACAGATAGTCTGGAAAAAAATAGGTAGGAATAGTCAGCCAGCCTCCTTCATGAATCTGAATAACTATCAGGAGGGAGAACACAATTTATCTTCTTTTCCCCCAAAGACACAGTGAAAAACAATGAATAGAAACTGTAAACAAGCAAATTTAGGGTTGATAAACTATGCATACCCTTTGTTCCAGCAATGTTTCTACTGGTCTTATATCCCAAAGAGAACTTAAAGGAGAGAAAGGGACCCACGTGTGCAAAAATGTTTGTGGTAGCCCTCTTTGTAGCGGCAAGAAACTGGAAACTGAGTGGATGCCAATCAGTTGGAGAATGGCTGAATATGAATGTTATGGTATATGAATGTTATGGAATATTATTGTTCTGTAAGAAATGACCAGCAGGATGATTCAGAGAGGTTTGGAGAGACTTTTATGAACTGATGCTAGGGGAAATGAGCAGAACCAGGAGATCATTGTCCATGGCAACAAGACAATATGATGATCAATTCTCATAGACATGGTTCTCTTCACCAATCAGATGATTCAGACCAGTACCAATTGTTCAGTGATGAAGAGAGCCATCTACACCCAGGAATAGGACTGTGGGAACTGAGTATGGATCACAATGTAGCATTTTCACTTTTTTCTTATTTGCTTGAATTTTATTTCTCACATTTTTTCTGGTTTGATTTGATTTTTCTTGTGCAGCATTATATTTGTGGAAATATATATGCATGTATTGGATTTAATATATATTTCTATCATGTTTAATATATATTGGACTACTTGCCATCTAGGAGAGGGATGGAAGAGGGGGGGATTGGAAGACAAGGTTTTGCAAGGATTAATGTCAAAGAATTACTCATGCATATGTTTTGAAAAATAAAAAGCTTTAATAAAAATGTAGGATTGATGTAAAGAAGCATTTCCTAACAATTAGAGATATTAAAAAGTGGCATGGGGGAAGTCATGAGTATCCCTTATTAGAAGTCTTTCTGAAAAAGCTAAATGACCTTGTTCAAATACAATTAAGATAAGATGAGCTCTTTTCCAATTCTGCATTTCATGATGCTGTGACTCACAGTTTGATCTCATGGATTTACCTTATCTATTTTTTTTTTTTTGCAGATGAATGAGTGAATAAATAAATGAATATATCGATTAAGCACTGACTATATCCAGACACTGCTAAGCACTGTGTCAAACAAGCAAGGAATATAATCCCTATCTTTAAGGAGATTTCATTCTTATAAGAGTAGACAATACATAAAGGGGAGCTAGTAATGAAAAGCAGGTTAGGATGATGGACAAGAGGGCACAAGCAAAGCAATGTGTTTTAAAAATGCCTGGGAAGAAAGTACCATGTTTACAAATCCGTATTTCTTGTTTTTTCCATTGATCAAAATTGTCAGTCAGGAAACAGTCAACAAGCATTTATTAAGCATCTAATAGATGTCAGGTACTGTGTAAGCTCTAGGGATAAACAGGAAACCAAAAATACAGTCCCTACTCTTGAGAATTTCACAGACTAATGGGGGAAACAACCATGTATAAACAAAAGATAAAAAAGATAAATTGTAGATTATTCATGAGTGGAATGAACTCGTATTAAGGGAAATCAGGAACGATTTCTTGGAGCTGGTAGAATTTTATCTGACACTTTGAAGGTCAGTCAAGCTGGGAGATGAAAATGAAGAGAGAGAATTCCAGGTATGGGGGACAACTAGTGAAAATGCATGGTCTCAGGAGAAGGAGTGTCTTCTCTGAGGAATAGCAAAGAGGACAATGTCACTGGAGTGTAAAAAAGAGAATGGTATATGAAGGATTTTAGAAACTAAATGGGAATTTAATATTTGATGTTTGAGGTAATAGGGAGCCATAGGAGTTTACTGAAAGTGGGTTATTCTTCAGGCAGACAACTGAGCAGAAAATGGATCGGAGTGGGAAAAATCTTGAGGCAAAGAGACCAATATGAAAGTAATCGCTACAGCCCAGGAGGGAGGGAATTCATAATAATAACACGCAAGCAATTTACAAGCACAGACAGATATCTTGGTTCATCTTTTTTACTATTTGTTCATCTCGTAGGCAAACTTCTGATTGAAATTCATCCAGGAGTCCTCTGATCACATCTAAAGGCCAAATTGGACCCACTGCATTTGAGTGAATATGGTTAGACAGATGTGAGATGGCTCACTCCCAGGCGTCTCTTTTAATTGGTATTGTGGCTTTGGAGAGAAACATTACCGGTAGTATTTGTAATGCTCAGCAAATGCCCTAAAAATGGCCCTTGGGACTGTGTATCGATTCTGTAGCTAGCATGCCAACAAGAAAAGTCAGTGACTGAAATCCTAACTCTGTGTTATAAATTAACTCGGGGACTTAGGAAAGCTCCCACTCTCCATGCACTTGAGATTTCAATTCATTTAAATCTTTCAAGAACCAAACATGGGCCTGGGATCTTTAAAAACCCAATACCAGCCCGGTGAGTCTGGTTTCCCAGTGACGGTAGCTGCCTCCAACAATCCATAGGCTCCCATTTTCTGCTGTGAGCTATGATTATCTGGTGCAAATAGAGTGCCCTTCTGCCCGAGTCAAACACATTTAACTCAATCAGCCAAGTTATTGTTCTGAGGCCAGAATGTCTCCATCTCATATCTCAGCTTTTGTGTCTCTTATTATATGTGCACGATATTAATTTCTAGCTCTGAGTGGCAGAATCCTTCCAGCACCATAAGAAGATGGGAGAAATGAGGGGGATGTCTACTGAGCTCTCCCTTGACATGCCTTTTCATTTCAGCCGTCATACCATAGCGGGAAAGCAAATATTACAGGCTCGAGTTAAGTTCCATAACTAATCCAATAAATGACAGAAGCTTCCATTCCTCAGCAATTTTCATTTGGGATGCGTTCCTTCTTCATTGTAGAGTTTTTTTTTTTTTCATTTCTTTATGTCATGAATCTACTAAAGTAAAAAACCTTCAGGAACTGAAAATTCATTATGATCCAGGCACCGTTTATAGAGCAAAAATAGCTGGGTCTCACAGCAACTCCTATGTCAATTTAATCCAAACATAAATACAGGTCTTTGCTGCAGGAGTCTTTAAGCTGAAACAGTAAAATAGTCAAACCCTGTGCAAAAAAAAAAATGCAACTGAGATTTCTTTTCACCTTTTTCTTTTACCAACTCAGAGAAATGCTGTCTAGTTCCTTGTTCCTAGCAACAGAGAGAAAATCACCTCCCGCCACTCTATTTGCAAAATGGAGAGCGTTTTGGCTTCCAGTAAAAGAGTCATTTAAACATGGAAAGTAAGCTCTTTGCACCCAGTTGGTCTGCTGAGGTTTGCTTGGTCATTAAGAGTGGAAGCAGGCAAACAGACACATACACAAATACATTCACATACAAGAACACACAGAATAAAACTCAAACTTAATGACACTTCATTCTCTGACACCCCTTTTCAAATTTTCTTGAGTTGTATTTTTGGACTGGATCTACTATGATATTACAATGTTAAAATATCATTATTACATCATTGTGGAATAAATGGGTATTGGAGTGGATAGAGCAGGAAGTCGCAATGTCAGGAAGTCCTGAGTTTAAATCTAGCCTCAAACACTTATTAGCCATGTGACTCTAGGTAAGTCACTTTATCTCTGTTTGATTAGAGCACTGGGCTTAGAATTAGAGATTCAACTTTCTGAGCACAATCTGGACTCAAACATTTACTAGCTGTATAATCATGGGCAAGTCACTTAACCCTGTTTGCTTCAGCTTCCTCATTTGTAAAATGAACTGGAAAAGAAAATGTCAAACCACTCCAGTATTTTTGCCAAGAAAACTCCAAATGGGGTCATGAAGAGTGACTTCAACTCAAACAATTCAATAACAACAACAAAGGAAACTTCTTACAGGGAATTTCTGTCAAAGCAAATTGACAATTGCTCTGCAATTTATCGTTAGAAAGAGTTGCCTAGATTTCTGAGTGGCCAGATGACTTATCCAGAATCATACAGCCAAGATATGTCAGAAAATAGGCTTCTATTCACCAAAGTAGTCAGGTTCTTTCCAAAAACTCATTTATTTATTGTTAATACATGGATTTGTGGCCTGCTATTCAACTCAAACCACCTTGGTGAGACATTGCTAAAGTTAACAGTGGGAACAACCCTCCTAACAACTAAAGAGTACTTTAGGTTTGCAAAGCTTTTTACATTCATTATTTTAGCTGAGTCTCATGATGAGAGCTCATGATTAGATATTATGCATTTGTAATCCAAGTCCATGATCTCATGGGTATATGGAACTTCTAGATGAGCAAATCTCTCCCAGTCCTCTAGCAATAAAGGACAATTTATAATCTTAATGCTGCTGCTGCTGCTAATAACAAATAAACATAAAAAAACATATAATTAGTATAATATGATGTGATATAATATAATTTAAGCAACAATAACATTTTACAATTTCCAAAGAACTTTATATAAAATCAAAGATTTAGAGCTAAGAACAATCTTCTCAAAGGCCAAGTCCAACCTTTTTATTTTATAAATGTGAAAACTGAGACAGTAAGTGACTTCCATAAAGTCACACCACAAATTGAGGAGCAATCAATTATCAAATATTTATTTAACACTTACTATGTACTGGTATTCTACTAAGCTCTAGGTATATAAAGAAAAGACAAAATAAGCCATTTTGCTGGCAAGAAGAGTATAATCTGATGAGGAAGGTGAGTAAAATAAATATTTATATCCAAGATCTGTCATTTCATCATGTTGTTATTCAGTGGCTGTGTCTGATTCTAATTTTTCAGTCCAGCTAATTAGAGCCATTAAGTAGAGGAGAAAATAGTTCTACTGGTCTAGAAACTGTGTATGAGTTTAAGTTTATAACAATACATATAGTAAGTATCCTGGATACTATACTATATGGGGAAAGGCTTAAAGTACTAAAGATGTTTAGTCTAGAGAAGACTTATAAAGAATGGAATAGAAACATGGCTTCTGAATTCTAGGTTTGGAAGAGTTGTCATGAATAGGGGATATAAATGTGTTCTGCTTGGCCCCAGAAAATGGAACTAGGAGCATGGGTAGAAGCTGTAGATTAATAGGTCCAGGTTTCATAATGGTGAAAGCTTCCCAATGATAGAATGAGCCATTTGGAAAAATGGCTTAGTTTCCCCTCCATAGAAGTTTTCAAGTTGGATGATGTCTTTTTTATTTGGGTACCTTAGAAAAAGTATTACCAGTCAGGTGCAAGTTGGTTGGACTAAACAGACTCTGAGGTCACTTCTAGTGCAGAGATTCTATGATCTTTGTCACCAATGTCAGGGGCTGCTAGGGATTCCAAGAAGCAAAAGTGAAGAAGAAGGAGGAAGAGGTGATAACTTCTGCAAAGACATGAAAATGGGGGTAGAATGTCTTTTAGAAGTTATAGCAAGTAGTTCAATTTGATTGGGATTCAGAGTGCATTAATGGATCATATTAGGCAATTAATCTGGAAAAATGGTTAGAATTAGATTGTGAAGGACATTAAATGTCAAATCAAAAAGGTTGCATTTTATCTTAGAAATAATAGGAATTCACTGAAGATTCTTGAACTGATTATCTTAGTCATACTCATATTTTTAGGCTCTCTACTTGGCAGCAACAGGAAATAGAATAGAGGAAAGAAAAATTTGGGACAGCTAAGTGGTGCAGTGGGTAGAGCACCAATCTTGAAGTCAGGAGGACCAGAGTTCAAATCTGTCTCAGACACTTAACACTTCTTAGCTGTGTGACCCTGGGCAAGTCACTTAACCCCAATTGCCTCAGGGGAAAAAAAGAAACAAAGAAAGAAAAAGAAAAATTCAATAAAGAGGCTGCTATAATAATTAAATCAAGAAATGATGAGGGCCTCAGCTAAAGTTAATAGAAATAGATACCAGAGGTCTTAAATCAATAAGACTTGTTAATTGATGGGAAATGGGAATGGAGAGAGAGAGAAAAA
The DNA here is from genome assembly GCF_016432865.1 of Antechinus flavipes. NCBI lineage: Eukaryota > Metazoa > Chordata > Mammalia > Dasyuromorphia > Dasyuridae > Antechinus > Antechinus flavipes. The sequence goes on from NC_067398.1 coordinate 689,835,600, forward strand.
AGTGGGAAAATGACTCAAGGTTGCAAACTTGAAAACTTAGGAAAATGGCATCTGACAAAAAGAGGGAAGTATGGGAAAGGCACAAGTTTAGAGAGAAAGGTGAGTATTGTTTAGGGACATTTTGACTTTGAGTTACCTCTAAGACAGATTGAAATTATTCAATAGGCAGTTGGTGATGAAAGTATAAAGCTCAGCAATAGGCTTGGACTGGAAAGATATCTATTTACCTATTTATATACACACATTTTGTGTATATAAATGTGTGTATCTAAATAGATGGATAGATAGATTGATACCATCTGCATAGGAATGGTATTTGAATCCAAAGGAGCTGATAAAATCACTAAGGGGAGATGAAGGGAAGAGCATCCAAGATGCAGCTGTGGAAAATATCCATAGTTAAGGGGTAGGATATGGAGATAGATGAAGGTTTAAAAGAAGATGCCCTTTCTCATTAAGAGCATCTGAACAAACTTTGTAGAGAAGGTGATATTTGAGCATTGCCATAAAGAAAAAGTAAGATTGTAATAAACAAAGATGGGAGAGGACATTAAAGGTGAAGAAAAACTAGAAGCAAAAACCTGGAGATAGAGAAACACAGAACTTCTTCAGGAGAGTGACTGGGTCTGGATATAGAAATGTGCAAGGAGTCTAGTATAGATACGATAATTGAATTCAAGAGACCTGTGAAATTACCAAGAGAGAAAGAATATAGAGTAAAAAGGTCTCAGCAAAGATCTCTGGGGTATATTTATGCATAAAAGATTATAACAGGGATAGTGGTCCAGCAAAGGAAGCTGAGCAATGATCAGACAGTAGTAGAATCATGAGAGAATTGTATGAACAAAACCCGTGGGATAAAGAGTATGCGGGAAAATATAATGATCAGTCATATTCAATGCTGAAGAAAGGTCAAGAAGAATTCAGAGATTTGGGTTTAGCAGTTAACAAATTGCAAACTTTCAGAGAACAGTTTCATTTCACTTTGGAAGTCAGACTGCAAGGGACTGAGAAGTGAATGGGACATAGTGGAAGCATTGAACATCAATACTTCTAAGGGTTTGGCTGTGAGAAGAGAACAAAAATCAAGTGTTTTAAGTTTTATTTTGTTTGTTTGTTTTTCTCATATATGAAAGAGATGCGGGTATATTTGAAAGCAAATAGAAAAAAGCTGGTCAATAAAGAGAGCCTGAAGCCCAAGTAGAAATGGAGAATGATTAAAGGGTCAAGTTCCTGAAAGAGACAGGATAGGATAGTGGAGGATTTTACCTTGGCAGGGAGAATAGCTAGCAATGCTTCTTTAGCAACTAGATCAAATGAGGCAAGAATGGGGCAGTTAGGTGGCGCCCTGCCCTGAAGTCAATAGAACCTGAGTTCAAATCTGGCCTCAGACACTTAGCTAAGTTTGTGACCCTGGGCAAGTCACTTACCCCATATTGCCTCAACAAAATAAATAAATAAACCAACAAACAAAGAAATAAACTTTTTTAATGGAGCATACCAACAAGAGGATTTGAGACATGGAATTAGGGTAAAATAAAGTAACTTAGAACACATTGCCTCTACTTACCTTAAAGTACAAAAGGAAGTCCTCCATTAGAAGGGAGGGTAGTTTGAAGAAAGAAGGTGGTTTGGAAAAAAAAAAACTATAAAGAGTATGATAGCAAAGCAAAAAAACAGGAAGTGTCAAAGCATCATGATGCAACAATGAGAAAATATTTATAATAACATATATAACATCAATTTGTCCTGAATCCAGGCAGAATGGTGGTTTTCTCTAGGAAAGTAGGTATACAACCATGAGCAGAGAAGAATGATGGTAAAGGGAATCCAGGATTGTGGTTTGCCAAATCAAAGGGGAAATAGACAGCATAAAGTTGAACTGATCCACCACCTCAAGATTTTAAGGCTGGAAAATACAGAATAGACCAGGGATGTGAAAGAAAGAGAACATATACCGCAGTGATATCCTTCCTAAAATGTGATTGACAGATTTAAACACAATATTCAGGTGTGATTTAACCAGGGCAAAGTAGGTCAGAAGATTTTGAGTGGAAAAATATCTCAAGAGATTATGTAACCAGTTTCCTCACTTTACGGATGAGAAACAGGCTCCAAGATATGAAATTATTTGTCCAAGCTCACATGGGCCATAAAGAACAGACTGGGGGAAGAAGGGGGAGTCAAGATGATGGAGAGCAGACAGGACTCTTTGTAACCTCCTCTAACCTTCTCTCAAACCAACAGCACATTAAGCCTCTAAACTGGTTTTGAAGTTAAAGAATCAACAAATATTTGGAGTACAACACATTTGTAGAAGAAGATACCTTAGAAGAACTTCAGAACAGGTCTGTTTCAATCAGGCAGGGGGACAGTCTGCAGAGTCCATACTGCAGACCAGAGAGATGGGGCAAGGAGCTGGGGCTGGGAACCAGAGCATTACAGTTCCACGTACCTGGGAATCTTCTGTGAGCCTCTTAAGCCACTCTGCCCTGTTTGCAAGCAGGTGGTTTGGTAAAGTTGCAACTACAGGCAAATTGTAAACCACTGAGGCCCTGAAGAATGCCAGACCTAGCTGCCATTACCCAGCACCTGAAATCAATCAGCAGAACTGCCCCAGGGCAAATTAAAGCAGCTGTCATTTTTTTGCATTGAACAGACCTCTAGCCTTAAAAAAAAATGAATAAAAAACAAAAAAGAACTCTCACCATAGGCAGCTTTTATGGAGAGAACAGACTTCAACTCCTGAGGTTCCTAAAGGTAAAACAACTCCAAAAGAAGCCCCAAAGAGAGACATGAGCTGATCCCCATTTCACAAGGCTTTCTTTGAAGACTACATAAAGGATCTTAAAAAAGAGAAGAAAAATTAGAAGAAAAATGGGAAAATGCAAGGAGATCATTGCAAGAAGGAATGGAAAAAAATAAAAATGATGTAATGAATAAAAAAAATTAATTGGCCAATTGCAAAAGGAGCTAAAAAAAGATAACTGAAGAAAATAATACACTAAAAATTAGAATTAAACAAATGGAAGTCGTTATGGGCCAGAACTTGAAACAAGGTGCTAAGTCAGTGGAATTGATAGAGACAATGGTTATTTAGCATGGTGCTTAACAGTTCTCTAGTTCAGTACATGTACTTAGTACTTACTATAGTTCTACAAGATTCATACCTTTGATAAGAGACCATATAAGCTCAGACAAACTCAGCAAGAATGAGAACTAGGGAAGACAGAGACCTTGGTGGCAGTCCTCCTGCCTCCCCCACAGAAACCAAGACACATTCAGGAGGACCTCAAGAAGCTGGCAGAAGCAGAGAAGACAAAGGACTAGAGGCAGGAGCTTAAGCTTTCAGAACCAAGGAGAGAGATAGGCCTCTAAGAAAGCTAACTGGGCCCCAGGAAAGGAGATAAGACTTGGAAAAAGACAATAAAGGATTTGGACCTTAATATCTGGCTGCACTTGTGGCAATTACTGAACTAAAACAAAGGCTGCCTCCAGAGACCCCAAGAAAACCCCAACAAGAAAACATTACATTTTAGAGAGAATATTACAGGAAGTGAATGTCTCAATAAGCCTTCAAGAATTAGTCAAATAAAAACAAAAAAATGAAAAAAATAGAAGATAATATGAAATATCTCAGAGGAAAAACAAATGACCTGGAAAACAGATCTAGAAGAGACAATCTAAGGATTATTAGGCACCCTGAAAGCCATGATGAAAAAAAAGAACCTAGACATTATCTATCACCTCCTGAAAGAGACCCCAAAATTAAATCCCCAAGGACTATCATGGCTAAATTTCATAACTAAAAGATATTGTAAACAGCAAGAAAGAAACAATTTAAGTACCAAGGAGCCACAATTAGAATTACCCAGGACCTAACAGCTTCTACCTTAAAGAATTGAAGGGCCTGGAATCTGATATTCTGAAAAGCAAAGGAACTGAGATTACAGCCAAAAATAAGCTATCCCACTAAAATGAGCATTATTTTTTAGGGAAGAAGATAGACATTCAATAATATAGGTGAATTTCACCTATTTCTAATGATAAGACCAGAACTGAACAAAAAATTTGATCTCCAAACACAGAACTCGAGAGCATAAAAGATAAAAAGGAAAGAATTCTTGAGAACTATATTTCTGTTAAGGGTATATTTAGAGTATGCAGATAGAATTTGATTTTATTATGATACTATGAAAAAGAAACTAGAGGTGAAAAGGGGATCATACTGGAAGAAGAAGGTAAAATAAGAAAAATTACATCTCACACAAAAGGTAAAGAAAACCTATTATAATTGAGAGAAAAAAGGGAGGACGTGAGCATTGTATGAATCTTACTCTCATCAGATTTGACTGTAAGAGAAAATATCAGACATAGTTGATATCATAAAAAACCTTGCCTCACCTTATAGAGAAGTAGGAGGAGAAGGGGGAAAAGAAAGGGAAAAATTAATGGAAGGAAAACCAGAAGAATTAAGGGAAAGGTGTAAAAAAGGAGGAAAAGCTCTAAAGGGGAGGACTGTTTGAGGAAAGTGGTCATCAAAAGCAAAATACTGGGGAGCACCATACACCAAGATAAGGTCAAAATGGGTTTATGACCTAGGCATAAAAAATGAGATTGTAAATAAATTGGAATAACATAGGATAGTTTACCTCTCAGACCTGTGGAAGAGGAAGGAATTTATGACCAAAGAAGAACTAGAGATCACTATTGACCACAAAATAGAAAATTTTGATTATATCAAATTGAAAAGTTTTTGTACAAACAAAACTAATACAGACAAGATTAGAAGGGAAATAATAAATGTTTTATTTTTACAGTCAAAGGTTCTGATAAAGGCCTCATTTCCAAAATATATAGAGAATTGACTCTAATTTATAAGAAATCAAGCCATTCTCCAATTGATAAATGGTCAAAGGATATGAATAGACAATTCTCAGATGAAGAAATTTTTTTTTAAATTTTTTATTTAATAATTACATTAAATTGACACTCGTTTCTGTTCCGATTTTTTTTCCCCTCCCTCCCTCCACCCCCTCCCCTAGATGGCAAGCAGTCCTTTATATGTTGGATATGTTGCAGTATATCCTAGATACAATATATGTTTGCAGAACCGAACAGTTCTCTTGTTGCGTAGGGAGAATTGGATTCAGAAGGTATAAATAATCTGGGAAGAAAAACAAAAATGCAGATAGTTTACAGTTGTTTCCCAGTGTTCTTTCTTTGGGTGTAGCTGCTTTTGCCCGTCATTTATCAATTGAAACTCAGGTCTCTTTGTCAAAGAAATCCACTTCCATCAAAATATGTCCTCATACAATATCGTTGTCGAAGTGTATAATGATCTCCTGGTTCTGCTCATTTCACTTAGCATCAGCTCATGTAAGTCTCGCCAGTCTTCTCTGTAGTCATCCTGCTGGTCATTTCATACAGAACAATAATATTCCATAACATTCATATACCACAATTTACCCAGCCATTCTCCAATTGATGGGCATCTATTCATTTTCCAGTTTCTAGCCACTACAAACAGGGCTGCTACAAACATTTTGGCACATACAGGTCCCTTTCCCTTCTTTAGTATTTCTTTGGGATATAAGCCCAATAGAAACACTGCTGGATCAAAGGGTATGCACAATTTGATAATTTTTTGGGCATAATTCCAGATTGCTCTCCAGAATGGTTGGATTCGTTCACAACTCCACCAACAATGCATTAGTGTCCCAGTTTTCCCGCATCCCCTCCAACATTCATCATTATTTTTTCCTGTCATCTTAGCCAATCTGACAGGTGTGTAGTGGTATCTCAGAGTTGTCTTAATTTGCATTTCTCTGATCAATAATGATTTGGAACACTCTTTCATATGAGTGGTAATAGTTTCAATCTCATCCTCTGAAAATTGTCTGTTCATATCCTTTGACCATTTATCAATTGGAGAATGGCTTGATTTCTTATAAATTTGAGTCAGTTCTCTATATATTTTGGAAATGAGGCCTTTATCAGAACCTTTAACTGTGAAAATGTTTTCCCAGTTTGTTGCTTCCCTTCTAATCTTGTTTGCATTAGTTTTATTTGTACAAAGGCTTTTTAATTTGATGTAATCGAAATTTTCTATTCTGTGATCAGTAATGGTCTCTAGTTCATCTTTGGTCAAAAATTTCTTTCTCCTCCACAAGTCTGAGAGATAAACTATTCTATGTTCCTCTAATTTATTTATAGTCTCGTTCTTTATGCCTCGGTCATAGACCCAATTTGATCTTATCTTGGTATATGGTGTTAAGTGTGGGTCCATGCCTAATTTCTGCCATACTAATTTCCAATTATCCCAGCAGTTTTTATCAAATAATGAATTCTTTTCCCAGAAGTTAGGGGCTTTGGGTTTGTCAAACACTAGATTGCTATAATTGACTATTCTGTCTTGTGAGCCTAGCCTTTTCCACTGATCCACTAATCTATTTCTTAGCCAATACCAAATGGTTTTGGTGACTGCTGCTTTATAATATAATTTTAGATCAGGTACAGCTAGGCCACCTTCATTTGATTTTTTTTTTCATTAATTCCCTTGAGATTCTCGACTTTTTATTGTTCCATATGAATTTTGTTGTTATTTTTTCTAGATCAATAAAATATTTTCTTGGAATTCTGATTGGTATAGCACTAAATAAATAGATTAGTTTAGGGAGTATTGTCATCTTTATTATGTTCGCTCGGCCGATCCAAGAGCACTTAATATTTTTCCAATTATTTAAGTCTGACTTTATTTGTGTGGAGACTTTTTTATAATTTTGCTCATATAATTCCTGACTTTCCTTTGGTAGATAGATTCCCAAATATTTTATGGTATCAACAGTTATTCTGAATGGAATTTCTCTTTGTATCTCTTGCTGTTGGGTTTTATTGGTGATGTATAAAAATGCTGAAGATTTATGGGGATTTATTTTGTAGCCAGCTACTTTGCTAAAATTATGAATTATTTCCAATAGCTTTTTGGTAGAATCTCTGGGGTTCTCCAGGTATACCATCATATCATCTGCAAAGAGTGATAGTTTGGTTTCCTCATTGCCTACTCTAATTCCTTTTATATCTTTCTCGACTCTTATTGCCGAGGCTAGTGTTTCTAATATGATATTAAATAATAATGGTGATAGTGGGCAACCTTGCTTCACTCCAGATCTTACTGGGAAAGGTTCCAGTTTTTCCCCATTGCATATGATGCTTACTGATGGTTTTAAATATATGCTCCTGACTATTTTAAGGAAAAGTCCATTTATTCCTATGCTCTCAAGTGTTTTTATTAGGAATGGATGTTGGATTTTATCAAATGCTTTTTCTGCATCTATTGAGATGATCATGTGGTTTTTGTTTGGTTGGTTATTGATATAGTCAATTATGCTAATAGTTTTCCTAATATTGAACCAGCCCTGCATTCCTGGTATAAATCCTACTTGGTCATAGTGTATTATCCTGGTGACAATTTTCTGTAATCTTTTTGCTAATATTTTATTTAAGATTTTAGCATCAATATTCATTAGGGAGATTGGTCTATAATTTTCTTTCTCTGTTTTCAGCCTACCTGGTTTAGGTATCAGTACCATATCTGTGTCATAAAAGGAGTTTGGTAGGACTCCTTCAATCCCTATTTTTTCAAATAGTTTATATAACATTGGAGTTAATTGTTCTTTAAATGTTTGGTAGAATTCACATGTAAATCCATCTGGTCCTGGGGATTTTTTCTTAGGGAGTTGATTGATAGTTTGTTCTATTTCTTTTTCTGAGATGGGATTGTTTAGGATATTTACTTCTTCCTCTGTTAGTTTGGGCAAGCTGTATTTTTGGAGGTATTTTTCTATTTCATTTAAGTTGTCGAATTTATTGGCATAAAGTTGGGCAAAGTAACTCCTAATTATTGCTCTAATTTCCTCTTCGTTAGTGGTGAGTTCTCCCTTTTCATTTTTAAGACTAACAATTTGATTTTCCTCTTTCCTTTTTTTAATCAGATTTACTAAGGGTTTGTCTATTTTGTTGGTTTTTTCATAGAACCAACTCTTAGTTTTATTAATCAATTCAATAGTTTTTTTACTTTCAATTTTATTGATCTCACCTTTTACTTTTAGAATTTCAAGTTTAGTGTTTGACTGGGGGTTTTTAATTTGTTCCTTTTCTAGCATTTTTAATTGCAAACCCAATTCATTGACCTTCTCTTTCTCTATTTTATACAAATAGGCCTCTAGAGATATGAAATTTCCCCTTATTACCGCTTTGGCTGCATCCCATACATTTTGGTATGATGTCTCATTATTATCGTTTTCTTGGGTGAAGTTATTAATTATGTCTATGATTTGCTGTTTCACCCAATCATTCTTTAGTATGAGATTATTTAGTTTCCAATTATTTTTTGGTCTACTTCCCCCTGCTTTTTTGTTGAATGTAATCTTCATTGCACCGTGGTCTGAAAAGGATGCATTTACTATTTCTGCCTTACTACATTTGAGTTTGAGGTTTTTATGTCCTAATATATGGTCAATTTTTGTATAGGTTCCATGAACTGCTGAAAAGAAAGTGTATTCCTTTCTGTCTCCATTACATTTTCTCCAGAGATCTATCATATCTAACTTTTCTAGTATTCTATTTACCTCTTTGACTTCTTTCTTATTTATTTTGTGGTTTGATTTATTTAATTCTGAGAGTGCAAGGTTGAGATCTCCCACTATTATAGTTTTACTGTCTATTTCTTCTTGCAGCTCTCTTAGTTTCTCTTTTAAGAATTTAGATGCTACCCCACTTGGTGCATATATGTTTAATATAGATAGTGCTTCATTATCCATGCTACCCTTTAGCAAGATATAGTGTCCTTCCTTATCTCTTTTAATTAGGTCAATTTTTGCTTTAGCTTGATCTGAGATCAGGATGGCTACCCCTGCTTTTTTGACTTCACCTGAAGCATAGTAGATTTTGCTCCAACCTTTTACCTTTAACCTGCATGTATCTCCCCGCTTCAGGTGTGTTTCCTGTAAACAACATATTGTAGGATTCTGGCTTTTAATCCATTCTGCTAACCGCTTCCTCTTTATGGGGGAGTTTACCCCGTTCACGTTTATGGTTAGAATGACCAATTCTGTATTACTTGCCATCTTGTTAACCCCGGTTTATGCTTTCCTCCCTTCTTTCCCCTTTCCCCCCCTTCCAAGTATTAAGCTTGTGAGCATCCCTTGCTTCTCACAGCCCTCCCTTTTTAGTATCCCTCCCCCTGCCTTAGAGTTCCTCCCCCTATCTTACCCCTTTCCCTCCCAGTTCCCGTATTCCCTTCCGCTTAGCTTATTCCTTCCCTTTCCACTTTTCCCTTCTCACTTTTCAATGAGATGGGAGAAGTTTCACCATAGATTGAATATGTCTTAAGATTTTTCACTTAAAGCCAATTCTGAAGGCAGTAAGATACCCACTATATTCATCCCCCTCCATTCTTTCTCTCAGATATAATAGGTTTCCTATGCCTCTTCATGAGATGTACTACCCCCACTTTACCCTTTTTCTGGTACAATGTCCTTTCCACATCAATTTCTAGAACAAGGTATACATGTATTCTTTATACATCTATATAGTCAAAATATAGTTCCCAAGATTAATCTTTACCTTTTTAGATTTCTCTTGAGTTCTATATTTGTAGATCAAACTTTTTGTTAAGTTCTGGTTTTTTCATCAGAAATAGATGAAATTCGCTTACTTCGTTGAATGTCCATCTTCTTCCCTGGAAAAAGATGCTCATTCTCGCTGGGTAAGTTATTTTTGGTTGCATACCAAGTTCCTTAGCCTTTCGGAATATCATATTCCAGGCCCTTCGATCTTTTAATGTGGATGCTGCCAGATCCTGGGTGATCCTTATTGTGGCTCCTTGATACTTGAATTGGGTTTTTCTAGCTGCTTGCAATATTTTTTCCTTCATCTGAGGGTTCTGGCATTTGGCCACTATATTCCTTGGTGTTTTGATTTTAGGATCCCTTTCAGTGGGTGATCGATGAATCCTTTCAATGTTTATTTTTTCCTCTGTTCCTATGACTTCTGGGCAGTTCTCTTTGATAATTTCCTGGAAAATAGTGTCCAGGCTCTTTTTTTCATCATGTTTTTCTGGGAGTCCAATGATTCTCAGATTGTCTCTCCTGGATCTGTTTTCCAGGTCTGTTGTCTTCCCCAGAAGGTATTTCACATTTTTCTCCATTGTTTGATTTTTTTGGATTTGCTTGACTGATTCTTCTTGTCTCCTCGAGTCATTCAATTCCACTTGTTCAAGTCTGATTTTCAGTGAAGTGTTCTCTTCACTCACTTTTTAAAAATCTTTTTCTAATTGTCCAATTGAGTTCTTTTGTTCTGTGGAATTTTTTTCCATTTCGCCAATTTTGTTTTTTAGAGAGCTGTTTTCTGTTTCCAGTTCACTGATCCTATTTTTCAAGGATTTTACTTCTTTATCCACTCTCTCTTTAACTTTCTCCAGGCTCTTTTGCCAAGCCTCCCTCTCCTTTTCCCAAGCTTCTCTCTCCTTTTGCCAAGCCTCACTCTGCTTTCCCCATTTTTCTTCTAGCTCCCTTGTGAGAGCCTTTTTAATCACTTCTATGAGGTTCATCTGTGCTGAGGAACAGATGGTCTCCTCCTTTGGGGAATCACCTGGGGACTGCCTGTTTTTAGTCTCCTCAGGATTTAGAGTCTGCTCTCTATCTGTATAGAAACTGTCAAGGGTTAAAGTCCTCTTCAGCTTCTTGCTCATTCTGTCTATTAATCAGAGACAAACTACCAAAGAAAAACAGAAAAAACTGGAGTCTTTCTTTGGGGGAGGGGTTGGGTATGTTATCGAGCTTCCTCTACAGACTGCAGGGGGCAGCAGTGAGGCACTAGCAGGACTGTGCTGCGCCTGCGCTCTGAGATCCCAGAGCGTGCTGAGTCACTGTGGGGGGGGGGGGGGAAGGGGGGGCGGCCAGGTCCCGAGAGACTCCAGCTGTTTGGGGTTGTGTTCTTCAGCCCCGGTGTTTTTAGCTTCTCTGCTGGGCTGCTGACTTCCTGCTGGAGTAAAGTATCCAAACCTGTAGCGAAGCTCTCCCCGCAGAGACGGCTACGATCACTCCCCACCCCCTCTCAGCTCTGCTCCCGTGCTCTCACTGCCGCTGCCCTCAGCCTGCGCCCGATCTAAAACCGCCCCAGCCCTCCAGTAAAGACAGACCTTTCTTGGCGGATCTCAAGGATGGCTTCTCTTGGTAACTATATGTGGGTTTTTTTCAGTCAAGCATTGATTCAGAGGCTTGTAATGAAGTGGATAGTGAGAGAAAGTGCGGAGCTTATGCAACTGTGAGCCTCCTCTCCGCCATCTTAACCAGAATTCTCAGATGAAGAAATTAAAACTATTTATAGACATATGAAAATGTGCTCCAAATCATTATTAATCAGAGAAATGCAAATTAATACAACTCTGAGATACCACTACACACCTGTCAGATTGGCTAGAATGTCAGGGAAAGATAATGCAGAATGTTGGAGGGGATGTGGGAAAACAGGGACACTGATACATTGTTGGTGGAATTGTGAACACATCCAGCCATTCTGGAGAACAATTTGGAACTATGCTCAAAAAGTTATCAAACTGTGCATACCCTTTGATCCAGCAGTGTTTCTACTGGGCTTATACCCCAAAGAGATACTAAAGAAGGGAAAGGGACCTGTATGTGCCAAAATGTTTGTGGCAGCCCTGTTTGTAGTGGCTAGAAGCTGGAAAATGAATGGATGCCCATCAATTGGAGAATGGTTGGGTAAATTATGGTATATGAACGTTATGGAATATTATTGTTCTGTAAGAAATGACCAGCAGGATGAATACAGAGAGGACTGGTGAGACTTACATGAACTGATGCTAAGTGAAATGAGCAGAATCAGGAGATCATTATATACCTCAACAATGATACTGTATGAGGATGTATTCTGATGGAAGTAGATCTCTTCGATAAAGAGATCTAATTCAGTTTCAGTTGATCAAGGATGGACAGAAGCAGCTACCCCAAAGAAAGAACACTGGAAATGAATATAAACTGCTTGCATTTTTGTTTTTCTTCCCGGGTTATTTATACCTTCTGAATCCAATTCTCCCTGTGCAACAAGAAAACTGTTTGGTTCTGCATACATCCTGTATCTAGGATATACTGTAACCTATTTAACATGTAAAGGACTGCTTGCCATCTGAGGGAGGGAGTAGAAGGAGGGAGGGGAAAAATCCGAACAGAAGTGAGTGCAAGGGATAATGTTGTAAAAAATTACCCTGGCATGGGTTCTGTCAATAAAAAGTTATTCAAAATACTGGGGAAAAGGAAACAGGGATAGGAAAGAGAAAAGCATAACCTAGAGTAAATAAGATGGCAGGAAATACAGAATTAGTGATTCTAACTGTGGATGTGAACGGGATGAATTCTCCCATAAAACAGAAGCAGATAGCAGACTGCATTAAAAGACAGAATTCTACAATGTGTTATTTACAAGAAACACATTTAAAACATAGTGATGCATACAGAGTAAATGTAAAGGGCTGGAGCAGAATGCTTCAGGTGAAGAAGAAAAAAAAGTGGGGTAGCAATCCTAATCTCAGATCAAGTAAAAGCAAAGATAGATCTAATGAAAAGAGATGAGGAAGGAAACTATATCTTACTCAAGGGTACCATAGACAACATAGACTGCCCAGATTAACAGAAGAGAAAATAATTTACTTAAATAGCCCCATTTTAGTAAAAGAAATTGAACAAGCTATTAATCAACTCCCTAAGAAAAAATCCCCAGGACCTGATGGATTTACATGTGAATTCTACCAAACATTTAAAGAACTTTAAATTAACTCTAATGCTATATAAACTATTTGAAAAATAGGGAATGAAGGAGTCCTACCAAATTTCTTTTATGACACAGACATGGTACTGATACCTAAACCAGGTAGGATGAAAACAGAGAAAGAAAATTATTGACCAACCTCCCTAATGAATATTGATTTTAAAAAAAAGCTTAAATAAAATATTAGCAAAAGATTATAGAAAATCATCCCTAGGATAATATACTATGACCAAGGAGGATTTATACAAGGAATGCAGGGCTGGTTCAATAATAGGAAAACTATTAGCATAATTGACTATATCAACAAACAAATTAGCAAAAAAAATGATTATCTCAATAGATGCAGAAAAAGCATTTAATAAAATCCAACATCCATTTCTATTAAAAACATGAGAAAGTACAGAAATAAATGGACTTTTCCTTAAAATAGTCAGTAGCATCTATTTAAAACCATCAGCAAGCATCATATGTAATGGGGATAAACTGGAACTATTCCCAATAAGACCAGGGGTCAAACAACGTTGACCACTATCACTATTACTATTCAATATTGTGTTAGAAATGCTAGCTTTGGCAGTAAGAAAAGAAAAAGAGATTAAAGGAATTAGAGTAGGTAATGAGGAAATCAAATTATCACTCTTTGCAGATGATATGATGGTAGACTTAGAGAACCCCAGAGAATCAAGTATTACAAATAATCTACAACTTTAGCAAAGTTGCAGGATACAAAATAAATCTACATAAATCCTCAGCATTTTTATACATCTCTAACAAAATCCAACAAAAGATACAAAGAGAAATTCCATTTAAAATAACTGTCCATCGTATAAAATATTTGGGAATCTATCTACCAAGGGAAAGTCAGGAATTATATGAGCAAAACTACAAAACAATTTCCACACAAATAAAGTCAGATCTAAACAACTGGAAAAAACATCAAGTGCTCTTGGATAGGTCAAGCGAATATAATAAAGATGACAATTCTACCTAAACTAATTTATTTAGTGCTATAGCAATCAAACGCCGAAGAAACTATTTTACTGACCTAGAAAAAATAATAACAAAATTCATCTGGAAGAGCAAAAGGTAAAGAATTTTAAGAGAATTAATAAAAAAAAGGAAATGAAGGTAGCCTAGCTGTATCAGATCTAAAATTATATTGTAAAGCTGCACTCACCAAAACCATTTGGTATTGGCTAAGAAATAGACTAGTTGATCAGTGGAATAGGTTAGGTTCACAGGACAAAGTACTCAATAACTATAGCAATCTAGTGTTTGACAAACCCAAAGATCCCAGGTTTTGGGATCTCGCTATTTGACAAAAACTGCTGGGAAAATTGGAAACTAGCATGGAAGAAATTAGGCATTGAACCACACCTAACTCCATATACCAAGATATGGGTGAAATGGGTTCATGATCTAGACATAAAGAATGATATTATGAATAAATTAGAAGAACATAGGATAATTTTCCTCTCAAATCTGTGGAGGAGGAAAGAATGTGTGAACAAAGAAGAATTAGAGATCATTATTGATCACAAAATAAATAATCTTGTTTATATTAAGTTAAAAAGTTTTTGTACAATCAAAATAATGCAGACAAGATTAGAAGGGAAGCAGTAAACTGGGAAAACATTTTTACATTCAAAGTTCTGATAAGAGCCTCATTTCTAAAATATAGAGAGAATTAACTCAAATTTATAAGAATTCACGCCATTATCCAATTGATAAATGGTTAAAGAATATGAACATACAATTTTCAGATGAAGAAATTGAAACTATTTCTAGTCATATGAAAAGGTGTTCCAAATCACTATTGATCAGAGTAATGCAGATTAGGACAACTCTGAGATACTACTACATACCTGTCAGATTGGCTAAAATGACAGGAAAAGAAAATAAGGAATATTGGAGTGGGTGTGAGAAAACTGGGACACTGATACATTGTTGGTAGAACTGTGAATGGATCCAACCATTCTGGAGAGCAGTTTGACTATGCTCAAAAAGTTATCAAATTGTGCATACCCTTTAATCCAGCAGTGTTTCTACTGGGCTTATATCCCAAAGAGATCTTAAAGGAGGGAAAAGGACCTACATGTGCAAAAGTGTTTGTGACAGCCCTTTTTGTAGTGGCAAGAAACTGGAAACTGAGTGGATGCCCATCAATTGGAGAATGGCTGAATAAATTATGGTATACAAGAGTTATGGAATATTATTGTTTTGTAAGAAATGACCAATAGGATGATTTCAGAGAGGCCTGGTGAGACTTTCATGAACTGATACTAAATTCAATGAGCAGCACCAAGAGATCATTATGCACAGCAACAAAAAGACTATGCAATGATCAATTCTGGTAGACCTGGCTCTTTTCAACAATGAGATGATTCAAACCAGTTCCAATTGTTCAGTGATGAAGAAAGAAGCCTGTGGAAACTGAGTGTGGACCACAATATAGCATTCTCATTCTTTCTGTTGTTGTTTGCTTGCCATTTTGTTTTCCTTCTCAGGTTTTTTTCCTAGATCCAATTTTTCTTGGACAGCAAGATAACTATATAAATGTTTTGTAAATAAAAATCTTAAAAAAAAAAAAAAGAACAGACTGGATTCAAATCCAGTTCTTGTGACTCATGTTGCTTCTCTTTCTGTAGGTCTTCTGACTCCAAGAGCAACTCTCTTTTGTACTGAATAGAACATTTTGAGTATATCACTACAATATTCTACTTGCGAGAAAGTAGAACCTTGTTCCTCAGATTTTTTTTCCTGGTATTTCTTCTGGCTAATTCTTGCACCTATAACTGCTGTGGCAACCTGCCTGCTGTGCTTCTTCAAAATGTCAGTGTGGGTTACTATAATGGTCTTAAGAGCTCCTGATTCTTACCACCTTACTGAAGAGTACCTACTGTGCCTACTATCATAATTAACATTGCCTAACAGATCCTACTCAGTCATTATCCAAATTTGAATGAACACAGGTGTTCTGGCCCAGAGTTGCTCTCCATGGATGCACAATTCTGTCCCCTTCTCCTACTTCTCATCCTCATCTTTGTCATCTCTGATGTTAGGTGGAACAACCAGAGAAATGAGTGACATTCTCACCCAGACAAGTGCCTGGGTTAGACAAAGGGCAGTGAAATGCCAGTCTGTGACAGTGACTGACCATCTTCCCTGACCAGATCTGTTTTTGACATAAGCAGACTTTTCTTTCTCCTGGAAAATATTTTACTTGACAAGTGTGGGCTTATTGACTCAGGTTTCACAAAAGAAATTGGGGACAATTTTCATCATTTGGACTTGAAATTAAGGGAAATTCTAAATTATGGAAGAAGTTAATTCTCATTAATAGGCATATATCTTATAAAGTCTGAAGAAATCAAAAAGAAAAAGATCCCACATGCTCCCATATATTATTAGCTACACATTTTGTAATAGTAAAAAATGGGAAATTCATCAGATGGCCATCAATTAGTAAATAGCTGAACAAATTGCAGTATATCAATGTAATAAAATCTAATTGTGCTATAAGAAATTATTACAATGATAAACACAGAGAAATTCATGAAAACTTACATGAATTCATACAGAGTGAAATCAGCAAAACCAGGATCACAATAAACACAACTGTGACAACAAAAATGGAAAGAACAGAAAAAATGCATAACAAAATTAAACACTGTAATTTGGTTAACAAATTTAATGCTAAAGTTAATTTTAAAAAATACTTCTTTTATATCTTTGTAAAGGTGGGGAACTATGGATGTGAAACAGAATGTATATGTCTTTAGACCAGATTGCTTTTGCTGAATTTTTTGTTTTATTATTTTGCATTTTTCTACTTAATTAAAAAATATGGCTCACTGGAGGATGAAGGAAAATATATTTGGAGAGGAAGATGATTGCTTTAAAAATAAAGATATTTTTTAAGGTACTACTTCAATCTTTTAGCATAACTAGTAACCCAAAAGTAGATTAAAGTGTTGCCTCACAGATGGTCTCAGGCCACTTGTTTATTATGAATAAGAAGTATTTGCAATTAGCATATAAATATTTAATGTCAATACATGTTTGCACTCTTAATTCTTCTTTCAATCTTGTTTAGACTATTAATTTGCACTTTTCTCTTTGATTAAACAAATCCTTTCTTTATCAATTTCTGCCAAAAATTGACTCTTAAAATCACCAAATATGAATTAAGAAGGTTCTATAAAACTCCCAAAAACTTTCAGGAAATTAGTTAAAGGTAATTGTGATATTATGAGTAAGGAGCATAGCTCAGCTTGGAATCATAAAGACCTGGGTTTAACTCTTGCCTTTCACACAAACTGGCTACATAGTCATAACCAAGTCACTTCACCCCAAATCATTTCTGTTTCATTAGACCTAAGACTCTTGAGAAGAGGATTGGATATCCATAGCACTTAGCATAATGGCTATCACACAGTTCGTGCTAATAAATACTATTGATTTGACTTAATCTAAGTTCTCGATGCCACTGACAACTCTCTAAAATAAGGTAGAGAGAAGATATCTGTTTGCATTGGTGGTGCATTGGAGCTTTCTCACATAAATGATGTGTCTAGACTTCCATGTTCCATCCATTTGTTTCATATCAGTAATCACAGATTGAGTTTTTTACCTTGTATTTTCAAATAAAGAACCTAAAATCTAATTATTAATTGGGGTTTACATCAGATCTTAACAAAGTAGCTCTTTCTATTTTTCATGGCAGAACAAAAACTTTCTTGTACTCATCAGCACTCAAGCACCTGACTGCATTAAGCCAGCCATCTTGCTGAGCCAACAGCTTTTATCACTAAAATTCTACTACCTGGAGATGTCATAAGAACTGAGCTATAAAGAGTGCAGTCAGGTTTTGCAAAGTGTATTTCTTCCATTATCTCAGCTTATCACCACAACAACCTATAAAGTATTACAGATAGCATTATTCCCACTTTACAGATGAAGAAACAAAGACTCGGCAAGGTTAAGCAATTGGTTCCTCGCCAGTTTCTAGCTACCAAGTTTTGCAGCCAGGATTTAAGTCCATATCTGTTCTAGCTTAACACCTAGTACATCTCACTGTACCACACGATACCCTGCAGCCCTACTGAAGGAAAAATTGCCATATCTATCAGTCATTTATTAAAAGGAATGGAACATTGGTAATAAGACACAAAGGAGAGGGGAAGAGAGCAAAGAAAAAGAAAAGAAGGAGAAGAGAAAAGAGAAGAGAGGAAAGGAGAGGAGAAGGAAGAAAAGAAGAGGAAAAGGGAAAAGGGGGAGACTAAAGGAGAGAACAGGAGGGGACAGGAGAGAGGAGAAGAGAAGAAGGAAAAGGAGAGGGAAAAGAGATGAAAGAGATGGGGAGGGGAAGGAAAATGAACTTTAGGGAGAATGAGTATCTATCCTTTTCTCTGACTCAGAATCCTTCTTCAGGCCTTCTTCTGATATTTTTCCATTAACGCTATTCAATCAGCCTACACCTCCAGTCTAGTTTCTAGCTCCTTCCACACAACCCTCCATGTGGTGTGTCCTTAAAACTTTCTAAGACTGTTTCTCTTAAAATATTGAGCTTTCACCTCACTTGTATTTTACCTACATTTTCTAAGTGCAAATCCCACTCACTCTTCTGCACATAACTCATTCCAGAATCTATTAAACTGCTAAAGTAGCCTTCCATTAAGTCAACTTCAGCTCCAGTGTTCTGGTATCAGACCTCAGTCATAGAATTGGAAGACAGACAGATACAATGAAGAAAGCCTGCTCCTTCTAACCAAAGCATTGATGTGTAGAGTTGAGTGATAGAACTAAGTGACATGCTTTGATTTCCTTCCATTCCCTGAGACAGATAGAACCATGAAGTAATAATCTCTTACTTCATTTCATGTAAAACCTATGAAAGCAATACTTTTTCCTCTCAGCATCATATGGTCTCATTTAAAAAAAATCAACAACAAAACAACCCAAGTCCCCAGGAAACAATACAAAATATGAATCATTAATTTCTAGTTCAATCCTTACTTGAGGTGAAGCAGGAAACAAGATGATCCTCCAGTATTTACTCAAATGATGCTAGTGCCAGCCTTAGAATTCTGTTCTACTCCTTCCTTAGAAGTCTTGAGAGAACCAATTGTAAGCCATCTGACTTGGGTTATAAGTTCTGTGAAAAGGACCACAGTCATTAAATTGTGGTTGCCCAGATTAAAAAAATAAGTTTTGCACAAGAGTGAAGCAATGGGTTGGATTTTTAAAGTAATGACAAACATTATAATAAATGAATGATGGTGAGTTGACCTGGTAAGGTCATATCTAATGTATTATGTTCCATTCTCAGGCCCACATCTTACTGTAAAAGATTTTCTTGACTTTGCTAACTTGAGAAGCTATAATATGTTCATTAAAGACTCTGAGATTTGTATGTCTTCTCTGTTCAGAAAAGTAGCAATATCAAAACTGGAGGGAGTCTTTGGCTACAATGAATTTATTAAAAGGTAATTCTAAAGAGAACAGGAAAAAGCAGAGAGAGGAGGAAGTTGTAAAGGTTTCCCTTGGAAATGTGGAGCAACAATATGGCTGCTCCATGAGTAATAGATATCTAAACAGATGCCTACTCAAACCTGTGCCTCTGGGAAACTGAGAGCTTGAAATTTTTGTTTCAAAGTTGAAAACTTTTGTTGTTGTTGTTCAAACATTTTCTATTGTGTTCAACTCTTTATGACCCCATTTGAGATTTTCTTGGCAAATATATTGGAGTAGTTTACCATTTCCTTCTCCAGCTCAATTTAAGAACAGAAAACTGAGGCAAATGGAATTGTGACTTATCAAGGGTCACACAGTAAATATTTGAGGTTTGATTTGAACATAGAAAGATGAGACTTCCTGACTCCATATCAGCATTCTATCCATATAGCTGTCCATGATATACCTATATTATATCTAAATTAAATTGCCTAATGAGTAGTTTACGGTATAGGAACATATCTCAAGAGAGAGACTAGAACTGTATATAAAATCTAAAAATTATATCCACAGAAATCATAATATAATCTATGGGAACTGATGAGATCACTAAGTAAGATAACTAGAAAACTAGTGGGAAAGAATAAGACAAGGGTTATCTTTCAAATGACTGGAGAATTGAAGACCAAAAAATGAAAACAATATAGTTCTTATTTCTTCTCCCAATTTTATTTCAACTAAATGAGTGACATTCATTTCTAAGCACTTTTAAACATTTTTATTAACTTCAAATCTGACTATCAAATCATGTCTCATAACCATCTGTAGTTAATGATGTCCTTTACAATTCCATTTGTTCCTTTGCTCAAGGCATAAAGGCATGAGAAGGCTGTAGGAGCTACATAAATGGTCAGAAAGCATTTATTAAGCAACTACTAAGTAAATATTGAACTAGATGTTAAGGATCTAGATGTTGGGATCCCACCCAACCCCCTCACCAGCCCATTGTTAAAGAATTTTCCATCTCTAATTGCAAGTCATTCAGTATTTCATAAGCATATTTCTAAGGGAAGAATTACCTTGGGTTTGGACCTTTAATGCTATCTCCTTAGAATGTAAGCTCCTTGAGGATAGGAACAAGTTTTGTTTTTTCTCTTTTGGCTCTTCAGGACTTAGTCCAGTACCTGGCCCATAGTAATCACTTGATAGATGTTTGTTGATTGATTGAGGGACTGATTGATCAATAGACACCAGTGAAAAAGACGGCAACTTAATATAATTAGAAATAAGTCAATCAACAAGCATTTATTAAATGCTTAAGAACTGTCAGATACCTGCTAAAAGTTGAGGATACAACAAATGTGCTACTATCCCTGTACTCAAGAGTTTACATTGTAATGGGAAGAATAGTGAAACAGTGAACAGAGAGAAACTGTTTAGGATGGTGAAAGGTCTCAAGTCCATGCCATAAGAATTAGATAAGGGAACACTGAAGGGTTTAATCTAAAGAGCAAAATTGAGGAGATTGTATAGCTTTTCTCAAGTGTATGAGATTTGAAGAGCAGTCCCATGGATACAAAATAAATTCTGTTTGGAATTTATAGGAAAGAATTTGCATCAGTGGGTGAAAGTTGCAAAGATAAAAATTTAGATAAGATGTTGGAGTAACATTTAAAGACCCCCAAAATACCATGGGATACCTTGGTAGGTAATGAGTTTCACTTCCCTGAAGATCTTCAAACAGAGGCTAGATAACCAGCAATTTAATTAAACATACATTTATGGTTGCTAGAGAAACAAAGACCAAAATGAAACAGTCCCTGCCTCCAAGGAGCTTACCCTTGAAGAAACTAACAGAAAGGGTATTCTTATTATAAGATTATCAGTTTAGGGCTGAGAGATCATCTAATCTAAAATCCTATTTTATGTATGAGGAACCGAGATCAAAAGAGTAAATAACTTTGCTAAAATCAAATGACTCATAAGTGTCTGAAGCACTAGATGAATCCAGGTATTCCTGACTCTAAGTCCCATATTCCATCTATTATTGCAAAGGGTTATTAACTTAAGGCCTATGGAAATTTTAATTCCTATATTTACATAAATGAATGTGAAATTTATATTCATATACGTGCATTTATGTTATGTATTTGTATATTTCATTCACATGTATGTAAGTATATTCAAAATAAACAATTTATATGAAAATATGATTGTAAGAAAAGGTATGTAAGTTTCATCAGGCCTCTGTAAGGGTCCATGATGCAAAATGATTAAGAAACTCTGTCCCATACCATGCTGCCTCTTATTTAGTTATAGCCTAGTCTAAAGTACCTCTGAGCCTCCCCTACTCAACTCAGTAAGTCTATGATTCTGTGATACATTGGAGACATGATGTCACTGACAAGGCAGATAAAGTTGACTTTTCCATATTGCAGATGTATACATTCCCTTTAATAACAGGTGACGAAAAGCAAGGCTTTTAATTTTTCATAGTTATGGCTGGTGATTGACAGATTCAATAGTGCTAAGACATTTTCTGCCAGAAGATGAGACTTGTTTGTTATTTTGGAGAGGTTCAGCAATAAAATAAATAAATGTGCACACATTATTCAAATTCAATCTTAATTATTTCAGAACTTGTTCCAAACATTTTCAAGCCGACTCATGATAATGAACTCCCCCAGCTTGTTTTCCTACAGCTTGCAATGTCATGCTGAATGGTCTGAAGCAAGAAAATGTTCCTGGGCTGAAAATTTATTTGAGCCAAAGCTCATTTGCTAATGTGACTTTCCTAGAGATGCTGAAACATCTCATTTTCCCCACCCCTCCTTTTTGATGGTAGAGAGGGTTGTGTTCCCAAAGACTTGAAGTGGATATACATAAAAAGTTCTCATTTCCTGGGGAAAGTAGCTTAACTGAGAAGTCATGGAAAGAGGTAGAATAGAGATCAGAGGTCCAACCTCCCCCTTTTACAGATGGGGAAACTGAGGTCCTGAGAAAGGAACTTTATTGTTAATATTCCTTTGTCATTAATTTTGACATTAAATTTGACAATTTCAAATCATTCTATGTAAATATGCATCATATATTTGTAAATATACACGTCTGTAGGCACACACATTAAGTCTAATTTGTATTAGTGAAAGAGGTATTCACTTTCTGTCTAAACCATTATTTCACATAAACCCACACATCTCCCACTGGAGAGGTCATGGATACCCCTACACACATCAGACAGACATCTCTGAGAATAGCAATGAGCCTTTCTAGGTTGGGAAGTGTGTCTTTGTTCCTAACATTCTTTTTTGAGGCATTTTATTTTGTTTTGTTTCATTTTTAATAAACATTGCTTTATGAATCATTCTGGTAGAGAAAAATCAAAGCAAAAGGGAAAAATCAAGGCAATAAAAGAAAGAGAAGTAAACATAACATGTATTTATTTACATTAAATCTCCTTTTTCTAGATGCAGATGGCATTTTCTATGCAAAGTCTATTGGGATTGCTTTGGATCACTGAGAAGAACCAAGTCAGTCATCGTTGATCATTACACATTCTTGCTCTTATTGCATACAATGTATTCCTGGTTCTGCTTGTTTCACTCAGCATCAGTACATGTAAATCTTCCAGATCTTTCTAACATCAGTTTGCTCATCATTTTTAAAGAATAATAATATTCCATTTTCTTCCTATTCCACAACTTGTTCAGCCATTCCCCAATTAATGAGCATCTACTCATTTTTCAATTCTTTGCTAACACAAAAAAGCTGCTACAAACATTTTTGCACACATGCATCCTTTTCCCTCCTTTGTGATGTCGTTGGAATACAGATCTGATAATGGCACTGCTGGGTCAAAAGGTTTTCCCAGTTTTATAGCCTTTTATAACATAGTTCCAAATTGCTCTCCAGAATGATTGGATCACTTCACGATGCCACTAACAGTGCATTAGTGTCCCAGTTTTCCCACACCCCTCTTTTTTATTAATCATTTTATCATTTATCTTTTTATTTTTTTATCTTTTATTTATCATTTATCTTTTCCTGTCATCTTAGCCAATCTAAGAGATGTGAGGTGGTTTTAATCTGTATTTCCATGATCAATAATGATTTAAAGCATTTTTCATATAACTACAGATGGCTTTAATTATATATATATAAATAATATATTATAATAATATATTATATATATATAATTTATATATATATATATTATAAATAGGACCTTTATCAAAACATTGGTTGTAAAATTTTTTCTCAGTTTTGTATTTCCCTTTTAATTGTTTTTATTGCTTTTATTTATTTAAAACCTTTTTTAATTTAATGTAATCAAAGCTGTTCACTTTGCCTCTCATAATGTTCTCTAGTTCTTCTTTGACATAAAGTTCCTAACATTCTTAATTTAGTCATATTAATAAATAATTCATTTGGATCCTTTTTCTATTCCAGTCAGAATCAATTAATTTGATATGATTCTATAGGTGTAGGGACTATAAGTTCTGTATATTAGGGCCCAGAACTGTAAGTTGTAGATTGCAAATTTACCTGCTTAATCATAGCTAAATAGAGATCCTTTGTTTTTCCTTGTCATGATGATATAGTCCAGTATGGCACAAATGACTCAATTATATGGAAGTCTTTCAATTTATTTTAGTATTGCTGGATAATTCTTTCTTATCCACCACCAGCAGGTGATCATCTTATGACTATTCATGCAGATGTAACATGCTTCACCCAACCTATGATCCCTCTCCCCAACCATCTGCTGATAAGTGATTTGGGGCCCTCAGGATCAAGGTCCATCAATCAAGGAGAATCTATATTTTACCAAGCTTCTTTTGAATATTTGGGTATCAAACCCCATAAAAATAAAGTCTTAGAAGAAGGGAACATCTCAGATCATAAGGAAGATATGATGTCCACTTCATCAGAGAGGATCATGAACCCTTTAATAAAGTATCATTGGTTCTGAGCTCTGTCTCAGTTTCTTTTCTTGTAGGTTGAACAATTTTAATCCCCACAGCTAGTTTGAACAATTTTAACCCCCACAGCTAGCCTTTCCCTCTGGCAGATGTTTGTATCCCTTTAATTCTTTCCTCAAATCTTCCCAGAAATTTCATTTAAAACTGCCAGACATATTCACCCTTCCAACTCTCTCCAGGCTTTAGATCAAATCCCAACTCTACAAACTTCTTTCTCCATCATCCTTACTCTTTCCCTTCCTCCATTTTTGGTTTCTTTTAAATGCTTCTGAACTCAAAATGATTTAAAAACTACCATGTGATTTTTCTGCATCCTCTTGTTCCTATCTTCCATTTTATTTTTTATACATGGCTGTATTAGAAAATTAGCATTTATTAAGCATTTAACTATAGTTTAAGTACTATGTTAAGTGCTAAAGATGCAAAGAAAAGGTAAAAACAATAACAATTCAAGGACTATATACTATCTCTATGCTTTATGATCAATACTTGCTAATTTTATCCATTACACACATTATTCCATCTCATTTCCATTCTTTGATATGGTTGTTTCCCATGCATGGAAAATCATGCTTCCCAAAATTTAAGCCTAAATATCTTGTCCTCTAGGAGGCCTTTCTTGATTCCCTCTCCTATTACTATTCCCTCAAAAGTTAACAGGCATCTATCTTGCATTTATCATATATGCAATGATGTGTAAGTATATAGAGAAAAGGAAAATATGGCAAGATTGGAAAAGCAGAAGGGTCCCAGGTTATGAAGAATTTCAAATGTCAAAGGATCTAAGTTATATGATGAGTCCCCTCTATGTTCACTTTAGTTATTTTAAATACATTCACCTTTCCTATTCAATGGAATGTAAAATCCCCCAATAATTTCCTTTTTGTTTGTTTGTTTTTTTTTTTTTTTTTTTTTTTTTTTTTACATCCACAATGCCTGTGACATCTCAGTCTCTTAATAAGATGTTGTTGATTGACTGGAAAATTTTCATTTTAAGTATTTTATCCTTTATAGATTTTTATCTTTTCTAGGATCACTTATTCAAGGATTTGCATTTGCATATGCATATGCATTTGCATTTGCATATACTTGACCCCAAGTCTTCTGAATGTACATACATATCTTTCCACTCTGCCAAGAATCTTGCTATAGGATTTTCTACAATTTGTAAATATAAAACCAGGCCTGATCCTTTTTGCAGCAGACATGGTTCATATGTAGGTAGTGGCACAGAGGGTGGCCTGTAGTCCTGGAATAATCAGTATAACAATTTTTCTCATTCCCATGGGCATAATAGCTCCATTATTAATACGCTGTGCAAGAAGATAACCAGTCTAAAAATTTAGGAATCCTGGGCCACAAATCACGAACTTGAAAAGTTGGCTTAAGCAAGTCATTTAAAATCTCTCAGTCTTGGTTTTCCTTGTTACAAAATGAGAATAATGTTGTTGCTGCTGCTGTTCAATTGTTTCAGGAATGTGCAACTCTTTGTGTAGCCATTTGGGGTTTTTGTTTTTTTTTTGTTCTTTTTTTTGGCAAAGACACTGGAGTGTTTGCCCTTTCTTTCTCTGGTTCATTTTATAAATGAAGAAACCGAAGCAAACGAATTGTGTGACTTGCTCAGGGTCACACAATTAGTAAAAGTTTGAGGACAAATTTGAAATGAAGTCTTCAAGACTCCAGGTGCAGAAGCTTATCTGCTGTATCACCCAGCTGCCCTGAAATGATAGTAACCCATTAACAATCCAAGACTAAATTACTAAATTATAGCATTCAAAGTGACCTCAATAGACACCTGGCTCAAACTTCAAAAAGAAGCCACTGGACACCATACCCGAATTTGTCTCAAGCAGTACAACAAAGGGAAAGACGACAATATCCTAGAGCAGACCATTAAACTTAGGAATGGCTCCAATGGTTAGGATTTCCTTTTCCCATAGGAAGTATAAATTTTCCACTTTGCTAATCCCATATTTTGTTCCTGCTTCTGTTCTCTAGCCACAAATGAAAAAAAAATCTAGTTTCTCCCCACCCAGGTAACAGCCTTCCAAAATTTGAAAACAGATATTATGTGTAATGTTTAAAAAGTTCAATAGACATAGTTTCTGAATAATAAGTAACTTTTATTAATAATGCTAGTATAGTATTAATAAATGGGTCAGTGACAATCTTGAATGCCAAAGATCCCTCATGGAATCATTCAATGCTTAAATGCCCTTGGAGGGGTGAGCATTTCCAAAGGTGGTAATCAACTCTGGTTGGTAAACAAGTAATGAGAAAGAATAAATATTACAATGACAGTGGGCCTTTTTTTAATGAGGAACTAAGTGACATAGCTTTGATGTTATAATTTACTTTCAAAACATCCCCAGTCTTAGGTAATTTAATCAAAGAATGTATCTCCACCCTAAGTTGAGCAGAACATAATGGGCTTCTCCACCTGTCTGTGATCTGAACAAGATTGTTAAGGAAGTTATTCCAATTTCATATACCAGATACTGAAGTCTTTTCCCAACTAAACTGCTATACATTCAAAATATGGCAGAGATCACAACTCCATTGGACTGACCACAATGTCAAATGTACACTTGCCAAAAAGACTATTTTATGAAGAATTCACAAAGGACAAACGCTCACTTGGTAGTTAGAAAAAATAACACAAGGACACTCTCAAGATCTCTCAAGAATTTTAGAATTGACTGCATGATATGAGAGACATTGGCACAGGACCACCCAGCATGGTGTGCCCTCATCAGAGAAAGTGCTGTGCTCTGAGCAAAGCAGAATTGAATTAGCTCAAAAGAAATGTAAGATGGCAAAAGATAGAGATTCACCCCAAATGTTCATATGGACTATTTATGCCTGATCTATAGTAGAGCATTCTGAGCTTCTATTGGTCTGATCAAAAATAATTGGACATACTGTAACTCAGCTTTTAACATAGTGATGTCATTTTGGTCCTCTTTGAGAATGAAGGACAATAACCATCAGCAATGTCCTTCAGAGACTGAATAGCCTATAGGCTTCTGAAAAAAATCCTGGTCCTAATTCAATAATTGATTATTAACATGAGAGAGAAATAATCACTTCTCTCAGATGTCTCTCTTAAGCCTTATCTTCTTCAGGATAAATATCCCCAAATCCTTCAATTGATCTTCCTATGGCATGTTTATATGTCCTCTGGGATCCCTTATAACTCTAAATCTATAGGCCTATAATCTGTTTCATGGAGCTTGATAGTTTTGATTGCTTTAGTATTTCATTATTAGCATCATTATTGTCATCACGACTCAAAGGGAATTTCATAAATGAGAAATTTGTCCTAGGTATTCAAGCTCCAGGTAGGGGCTCCATGTTTTCCCCCTTCCATTGTGCTCTCTTGTCATTAAAGCTCCAGGGATGAGAGCAAGGAAGTGAGGAGATTCCAATAGATATATTTCCTCTTCTTACATGCTTGATAGCTTTTGCCATCCACCAATGGTTCTATCACCTAAAGCTTTATCTGTAATGAGAAAGGACAGCTTATGTTCCCACTATCCTGTACATGGTATAATGTAGAGAAGCCTGGTTTTGAAAGCAGAGAACCCAAGTTCAAATCCTAGCCTTATGACCTTGGGCAAATGACTTCCATTCTTGAACTCTCAGTTATCTCATCTGTCAAATTAGGGGCTTGTACATAACATCTAAGATCCCTCACAATTCTAATCTTTTATTTACTTTCAACTCCCTTTCAGCAAACATCTTCTATTAGCCTTTGACCTTTAAGGTTCTAAATAATCTATCATCACCATCAGACTATGGAAGTAGTGGTATAACAGAAGTCAAGGGACTTGGTTTGACATCCTAATTTTGATACTTTACTATCATTTGGTAGTCATGGACAAATATTTTTCCCTTTTTGAACTAGTTTCTTCATCTACAAAATGAGTTGGTTCATTCAACTAAATAATCATTAAAGTTCCTTCCACTTTTAAATATACCTGATCCTGAAATTCCTATTGTGTCCTAGAAAAGCGAAAAGAAAATCTGGAAAATGTGATTACTTAGAAATTAGCCTTTTATTCTGGACAAATGCAAATTGCATAGAAAGCTCCTGTTTGAAAGAGAGACTTAAAAGCTGACTTCCTGTGTCTTTTAGTCTTTAGACTCATGCTGCCTTAAACTTCCTCCATCAATTCCTAATTCTAAAGGACTCTAGAAGACAGGATGATCCAAGCACTCTTGTTCATCTATTCTACTTTTTAAGAAACTCCTGGGATAATAAAGCATCCCAATGGAAGCAAAATCAGAGTATATTTCCCAAGAACTTTCAAAATACAAAACAATGAGCTGCACTTCCTGTGTCTAATATTGAATCCACTTTCTATCATCATACTATAGCATGAGTGATGGACAAGGAACAGAAGGTGGTTCAACTGTGGTTTCCATGGTAACAATACAAGGACCTAGCATGAGCACCAGAAACTCAGAACTAGGACAATTGACTGAGATTGTATCTCTACAAGGCAAAAATGTAGACTTCTATTCTTCGTAGCCCCTAGTGTGCTACAGGCATCTATTAAATATGGTCTAATCTCGAAGCCATAACTAGGCAGGGCAATTAGAGATGTGTCCCAGAGTGAGGACTTGGAAACCTCATGGCTTTTTAAGGTACATTTCCTTGTTCTACTCCAGCAGTCATACCTCAGGGGAATCTATCTCCATCTTGCCACCTCTTCAGTCCACTTCACTTTTCTCAGATGCAGAAATTTCCAGTTATGACTCCATCTAATCTGCATTAAGTAAAATAAATAAAATCCAATCTTTTTGTGATTAGAAGCATTCTAGTCACCACTGAAGCAATGGGAAAAGGAAGAGAAGGGTCCATTTGAAAAGAATTCACCAGTGAATAGAAAAGAATTCTTCCTGTCACTGTGGAACCTAAGGCTTGCTGAAGTAAATTGGTGACTATTATTTGTCCGGTTGTTCACTGGAAACCACCAACCTCGCAGGGGAAAAATGCTGGAATTTTTTTTTCATGCCTATCAGTAAACGTCTCATTACAGCAAAATGTTCCAGAAATGTACACTCAGCAGCAGGAATGACAATGCACACAGCATTCCATCTTGCAAGCTAAAAACAGGGCTGGGAGAATGAAAATTAAATAATGAAAAGTATATTTTTATCATGGCAAAGTTGAATTTTTGAGCACAGAGGGAAGGGTTTGGAAGGTGAGGGTGGAAAATAGCTCCCAAATCCAAGAGTTTAATGTGAAATGTTTCTTCTCTGATAAATCCCAATCACATGTCAGAGACTAGATGCAATTAGATACTGACATGTGGTAGGAAAATATTCACATTCATTAACTGACTGAATTATCAGCATCAGCATCATCATTCAAAGCTTTTCCCATGATAATTCTTCATTAAAAACTCCTACAGGAACCTTGGAATCAGAAAGGTAGAGGGGTCTTGTGGAAAGGGCACCAGAGTTGGGATTAGAAGAACTGAGATCAAATCCCATTTTGGACAAAAATGTCCAAAGCAGTGTGATCCAAGGCAAACTTTCTCTCCTGACCCTCAGCTTCTTTTCCTTTAAAATTGGGATAATAATAATGTACGGAAGATCTCCTAGAGTTGTTGGGAGGGATGATCTCCACAAACCTAAATATGCTTTAAGAAACAGCATGACAGAGTACACACAATTGAACTTGTTGGTTATCTAGGATGACTTCTCTCTTTAACCTAGTTTTGTAATTAACTCCTTATGTAGTTAACCTGTACATATCATTTTCAAGTTTGCAGAGTACTTTGCATATGACATTTCAGTTGATCCACACAAATGGCATGATTGGGGGCAGCTAGGTGGCACAGTGGATAGAGTACCAACCCTGAAGTCAGGAGGACCTGTGTTCATATCTGGCTTCAGATTCTTAATACATTCTAGTTGTGTGACCTTGGGCAAGTCACTTAACCCCAATTGCCTCAGGAAAAAAATGGGGTATGATTATAGTCAGTTAGGTGGCACAGTAACTAAATCCCTGGACTTGAACCCAAAAGATCTGACTTCAACTGGAGACAGTTAGTTGTATAATCTTGAGCAACTCACTGATTCTGGTTTAGTTGTCCCACATGTAAAATGTGAATAATAATTATTATTTCCTGATTTTAATCACCTATCTACTCTATCCACCATGCAATCTCGCTACCATCCTTAGCTCTAAAATAAAATCACATATCTCGCAGAGTTCTTGTAACACGAAAATAATTGCAAAGTAAATAATAATAATAGCACCTATGACTCAAGCTTGTGAGGCTCAAATGAAATAATTATGTGTAAAGCACTTTATCAACATTAAAATACTATATAAATAATAATAATTATTATTGTTATTATTAATCCCCATTTTACAAATGAGGAAACTAAGACAGGTTAAATGATTCTTCCAGGATCACACAGCTAGTAAGTGTATGCAACATAATTTGAACCCAGGTTTTCTTGACTACAAAAACATTCTATCCACTATACAACCTAGTGGTATCACTTGGCTTTAGAAAGACCCAAGTTCAAACCCCGCCCTCGACACTCAACAGCTGTGTGAATCTTGCTAAGTAGTTTAAATGTCTTGAAGATTCAGTTCCTTCATCTGTCTAATGAGGAAGGATTAGTTCAATGGTTTCTAGGGTCTCCTAGAGATTAAAAACTATATAACATCCAGGCATTCTGACTGCTTTGCAATCATTCTCATGTTTCATCCTTACAAGAACCCTGCAAGGTAGGTGCTATAATTATCTCTATTTTAAGTTGAGAAAGGAAGATAAGTAACACAGTGGATAGAGAACTGGGCTTGGAATTAGGAAGATTCATTTTCATGAGTTCAAATCCATCCTCAAACATTTACTAGCAATCTGACCGTGGGATCTGTTTACCTCAGTTTTCCCATTTGTAAAGATTGGAGAAGGAAATAGCAAACCACTTCAGTATCTTTGCCAAGAAAATCCCAAATGGGGTCACAGAGAGTAAGATATAATTGAAACAACTGAAAAATAATACAGTTGAGGAAACTGAAGGAGCAAAGATGTAGTGACTTTCCTATGGTCATATAGCTAGTAAATCACTAAGATTGGATATGAATTCAGCTATTCCTGTTTCTGAGCTATCAAAAGAATTTGTAAGATATGGTCCCATAGATATGGTCAAAATGAGTTCATGGTTTAGACATAAGAAGTGGTATTATAAGCAAATTAGAAGAACAAAGGATATTTTACCCCTTAGATCTGTAGAGAAGGAAGGAATTGTGGCCAAAGAAGAACTTGAATACATTATAAAATAGGTTATTTTGATTATATTATATTAAAAAGTTTTTATACAAACAAAACCAATGCAGACAAGATGAGTATGGAATCAGAAAACTAGAGGATGATAAAAGTCTCATTTCTAAAATATATAAAGAATTGACTCAAGTTTATAAAAATTCAAGTCATTTTCCAATTGATAAATTATCAAAGGATAGGAACAGAAAATTTTCAGATGAAGAAATTAAAACTTTCTACTCATGAAAAAAATTTTCTTAATCACCATTGACCAGAGAAATCCAAATAAGACAACTCTGATGTACCAATACACACCTTTCAGATTAGCTAAGATAATAGAAAAAGATAATAATGATTGTTGGAGGGGATGTGAGAAAACTGGGTGGAATTTTGAACTGAGCAAACATTCTGGACAGCAATATAGAACATGTCAAAGGGCTGCCAAACTCTTTGATTCAGCAGTGACTCTACTGGGCCAGTATTGCAAAGAGATCATAAAAAAGGGAAAAAGGACTCACATGTGCAAAAAGGCTTATAATAGCCCTTTATGTAGTAGCCAACAACTGGAAACTGAGTGGATTTCCATCAGCTGGAGAATGGCTGAATAAGTTTTGGTATATGAATGTTATGGGATATAATTTTTCTATAAGAAACAATCAGCAGGATGATTTCAGAAAGACTTGGGCTTCTATGAAATGATGCTAAGTGAAGTGAGTACAACCAAGAGAACATGACACATAGCAACAAGATTATGAGATGATCAATTGTGATAGACTTGGCTTTTTTCAATAGTGAGGTGATTCAGGACAACTCCAATAGACTTGTGATGGAGAGAGCCATCTGCATCCAGAAGGAGGACTGTGGGGACTGAATGTGGATCACAAAAAAAGTATTTTCACTCTTTTGTTGTTGTTTGCTTGCATTTTGTTTTCTTTCTCTTTTTTTTTTCCTTTTTGATCTGATTTTTCTTTTGCAACAAGATAATTGTGGAAATATGTATAGAAGAACTGAACATGTTTAACATATATTGGATTATTTGCTGTCTAAGGGAAGGGGTGGGGGAAAGAAGGGAAGAAAAATGCAGAAGGTTTTGCAAGGGTGAGTGTTGAGAACTATTAATGCATATATTGTGGGGGAAAAAAAAACTAAAAATAAATAATTAAATAAATGAAGACATACATTCTTAGCCTTTGCTACTATATTAAATTAATAGACAGATAAATTTTTTTAAAGGATTTGTGTTCAGTTAGCATTTAGACAAAATGATTTCAGATGTCACTTCCAAATCTAAAATTGAGAATCAGATTCTCTGATTCATTTAAACTAATCCTCTTAGCTTAATAGAGTGCTATTTATTCATGGGGTGGATAACAGATTGGGGGGACAGAATATCATCATTTCTGAAAGGTTTATTTCTTGCTTCAGTGCCAGTCCTATAGATTCAGAGTCAGAAAGGATTTCAATTCAATTCATATATAATGATTGGGTGCCTACCCTGTGCCAAATAATCTCTTTGGTACAGCAGATATAAATATAAAAATTACACCATTCCAGTATTCAAAAAGGACATGATGATATGTTGGTAGTGATGATTACAGCTAATAAACATAGAGATTTTCTTTTGCTGAAAGACCCTTAGTTAGTGGAAAGACAGTGGAGACTGTGATTGGTAAAAAATGAAAAGGTGAGTTTACTTAGATATTCAGACTAAAGGAAGTGGCCTACAGTATCCCATTCCAATTTGAGACAACTTTGATTATTAGGAAGTTTTCTTTACTAATAAAATGGAAAATGTGGATAATTGAAGAAAATTACAATTTCTTGAATGCAATCTAGCTTACTCTCTCCTCCTCCTGGTCAATTCTGGGTCCAAATCATTAGCCATTTGCAGTAATAGAGATATTAACTAGCTCTGTGGGTTGGCCATCCTACTACATATAAACAATAGCCATTGATTATTCATTTGACTTTTCTCTGAGTAGATATCAAGGCTAAATTCTCTAAAGTAGCTGGATCTCAATTAGGAAATATCATTCTCCAGAGAATATGAGATCAACACAATATCACTTCCAAATAAAAGCCACTAGAAGAATTCACTGCCCTTCCTCATTCACCTTGGGCACTGAGCTGGACTTCGTCCATGAATCTCAAATATCATTAATAAGCATAATACAACCTATTTACACTTTGCTGCTGATTAATAACAGTGGGTCATCTATCATGGTTCTCCCTGTTATATCTTTTTTTAATAGTCAATAATCTGTGAGCAAAATGGATTCTTTTATTTTCTGCATTTGTCAATCAATTATATGGTGGTGAGTATGTGATCCATACTGAAATACCATTTGTAAAACCCAGACCTAATAGTTTTCAAAAAAAAAATACCCTCATCAAAGATACCCTTTATGAATATGTACATTATTAAATTTTAAAATGTACATAGATTGGAAAGAAACTTATTTACAGAGATTTATTGATGTTCTTTAAGTCATCTTTGTTAGTAATAAGGAAATCAAAGATATTCCTCACATCTTTGGTGACTTCCCCTTCTTATGTTATATTGACAATTGATTACTCAATGCCCTAAATCATCTCCAGCACTGATTTCCACTTTCTATACTTTATTTGTTCACTCAGTTAACACTGTTTCATGCCCTGTGCTAAGCAATGAGAATACAAAGATAAGCAATAACAATCAAAGCTCTCTGGCAGATTATTTAGTTAGGAAAAGACCAGATGTAATAATTAGGTATATAAGAGATACATACAGAGTAGATGGAAGGAACCTTAAAGGTGACAAATATAGCAAAAGCTGAAACAGGATCAGTCTGTTACAAAAGAGAATATTTTATCAGAATATTAAAGAAAGTTGGCCGCCATATTTCTTTAGCGCAAGTTAACCAAGAATTTAAATGACCTCTTAAATTCCTTTACCATTCCTGGGATAAGAGATTAAGATTGGTTATTCTGCTGGAAATCCTTGTCAATGGTCTTTTCTACATCCATTTACCATTTTTTTCACTATCAATAATATGTTTTTAAAAAAAACAGGATGTAATTGTTTCAGTCCCACACCATGACTTTCCTCTCATTTTTTTCTTTTTTCCTATCTTTTAATTGCCGTATATCTGTTTTAACAAGTTAGAGGCGTGATTACACACAGACAAGTGATGCAGAAATGACCACACTAGTATTGAATCATGTCCAGTCTATTAATGTATATAAACTTTCATTTTTGTGATTTTACTTGGTGCTAGACATTCCCAGAACCTTCATTTTTTTCTTAAGCAAAGTATCCATGGCATATAAGTACAAGGCTTCTTATCATCTAGAAATCTTTGGCTGAATTCATTCCTACTCCTATATTTCCAATGAGTTTTTCTTCTTATTTATTCGTCTATCTACATATTCATCTATTTATATAGGGTCAAAGAGGTGGCAAAATAAAAGGCCAGACCTGGAGTCAAGAAAACCTGAGTTCAAATTTGGTCTCAGGAACATTTAGTAGCTGTATGACCCTGAGCAAGTCATTTACTGCTGTTTGTCTCAGTTTCCTCATCTGTAAAATGATCTAGAAAAGGAAATGGCAAGCTATTCTAGTATCTTTGCCAAGAAACCCCTCCCAAAAATGAGGGGCAAGAAAGAGATGGGCACACCTGAGACAAATAAACAGTAAACAATCTATTTTAACCTTGTTTTTTTTTTTTTAAAGTCCAAATTCTATCCCATCTCTCCTACTCATTTTCAGCCATATGATGTCAATAATACATGCAAATTCCTGCAAAACATATTATCCATACCCAATATATTTTTCACTACTCCTATTCAAGTTTATTATTTTATTAAATACATAAAAATAGTATTGAGTTTCTTCATTTAGAACCTCTTAAGTTCTTCATAGAATTTTCAACCTCTTCTTTGTCTCTAACACATATTAGTGTTTAAACTGCAATTATTGCTATCGTGATCTTTTTATAAATGCTTATCCTGAACACTCAAATATAAGATGACTAAATGTCCCATGAAATGATGCTTCTTGTTGCCTTTGGATGCATAATAAAACACACTCCAACAATTCCTCTCTTTACCCTCCAAAAAGAACCAGTGAACCAAATTCCATTTAGCAATAATAACTCCTTTCCATCTTCTGGTTTCTGTTGAAAAAAGAATATTATAACTAATAAAATTCTGTTCTTCTAAGATAGGACTTCTTAATCTAGGGTCAAATAACTTGTTTTTAAATGTATTAAAATTGTAGTTTGATATAATTGGTTCCTTTTGGGTATTTTAGTTTATTAGCTTTTAAAATATGATCCTGAAAAGAGGATCATAAGCTTTATCATAGGCTAAAGAAGTCCATGGCACAATTTGGTTAAGAAATTTTGTGTGTCTTTAGTTATTTAAAGTTGTGACTGACTCTTCATGACCCCATCTGAGGTTTTCTTGGAAGGATACTGGAGTAGCTTTTCATTTCCTTCTTTAATTCATTATACAGATAAGTGCACTGAGGCATACTGGGTTAAGTGACTTGCCCAGGGTTACACAATCAGTAAATGTCTAAGGCTAAATTTAAATTTAGATCTTCCTGACTCATGGCTTACCACTCCATCCACTGCACCAACAGCTTCCCCCTATGAAGTCTTGCTCTATATCTTTCCTTTCAGGCACAAATAAATGTAGATAAAGTAGAGCCCCATTAATTAGAGAATGAATAAACAAATAATGGTATATAAATGTAATTAGATATTTTGTTTTGATAAACAATAAATATGTTAAAGACTCAATACATATAATAAAGACATGCAAGTAAATGAAAATTTATATGAACCGATATAAAAATATTGGTGACAGAGCCACAAATGCAAAAAGTACAATGACTACAATGATGGAAATGGAAAGAACAAGTACCATGACACCAATGATAGTTAATGTTGTGAAATATCAAAGAATAAACATGACCCTAATGAAGAGACATGAAAAGATACAGTCCTCCTCCACTCCTCTGCAGGAGAAAAAATTCCATACCTATGAATTATTACATATACTTTCAGATTTTAAATATTTTGTGGTTTTTCTAATATTGTTTATTTTATTTAAACTATGTCATGTTATAAATATGTCACATATTTATAACATGTTATAAATATGTTATTGTATGTTATAAAATAAAATGCTATCCATTCATGCAAAAAAATTATGTTATATGGATTGACTTTCTAGGAAGATTATATAGGCAAAACTACAAAAGGAAATTTCATCATTGTAAAAATAGAATATATCAATAACTATTTTTTTAAAGAAGTAGGAGTATGATCTTCATTGGCTATTAGACAATATTTTCACATTTAGAGTCAAATATATGCTTGTAAAAATAATGTAAAAGCTGAGATTCTTGGCACCTTCTGCCCTATTCTTTCTCCACCTGCCTGTATTGCAGAGTGGGGGAGGATCAGACTCAGTAGGCTGTTTTATATACTTTTAGTGTTATAGATTGCTACATCCAAAGAGTTCAATGTTACACAGCTCTGGAGCTTTACTTCTGCTAGATACAACTTTCAAGTAAGTGAGTCAAGGTCATGTCTAATCCATGTTGAGGCACTGTACATGGTGGGATATCAAACCCAAATCTGCCACTGTGGAACATATATATGCTATTTCTAGTTCTGCTCTCTAGAGCCAAGCTGAATAAACTAATTATTCTTCTCCCACATAATAGCCTCTTAAATCCTAGAAGATATATTTCATATCTCCTTTAAGATCTTGAAAAAATGAGTTGCAAGTTATTTTTCCAGAGTGTTAAACTCATTCTTAAGTGAATGGAGAAATGAGTGGAGAATATTATTATTGGTCAAATGGAAAGAGGCTTATTGAGACAAGTCAAAGAGTATCTAGAATGATTCCTTTCCATGGAAGGAGTTTCCAAGAAACACACAATTGATGATAACAAGGAAGTATTTTATCCTAATGGAACAATAATGTTTGGACACAACAACATATCTAAGAGATAGCAGATATCATTCAACCAACAAACATTTATCAAGCTCTTAATATGTGCACAGTTGGGCCTTCATGGGATTCTGCAATTAGGTAACATGGCAGGTAGAGTACTGGGACTACCAATCCCAGGAAAATGGGCTCAAACTAATTGTATAATCCCGGCAAATAATTAATCTCTGTCTGCCCTAACTTCCTCAACTATAAAATGGGGATCACAATACCACCTATCTCATAGACTTGTTAGGAGAATTAAATGAGTTAATATTTGTAAAGCACCTAGCACAGTGCCTGATACAGTGTAGGTGTTTAATAAATGACGTTAGGGTGGTCACATTACTTCCTTAATCTTAAATTTCCCCAGCTTTGAAATGGTAATAATAAGGCTTGTATCTTCCAAAGTTGTTGTAAAGCTCAAATGAGACAACATGTATAAAGAACTTTGCAAATCTTGTAAGTGCTTTCTCTGTCTCTATTTCTGTCTCTCTCTGTTTCTGTCTCTTTCCGTTTTTCGCTGTCCTCTGTCTCTGTTTCTATCTCTCCCTCCCTCTCTCTCTTTCTCTCTCTCTCTCTCTCTGTCTCTGACTGTCTGTCTCTATCTCTGTTTCTGTCTCTCTTTCTGTGTATCTGTTTCTCTCTCTGTATATCTCTGTCTTTCTTTGTCTCTCTCCCTATCTCCATGTATATTTCTCTCCCTGTCTCTCTCTGCCTCTCTTTTTCTTTTTTAAGTATCTTTTTTAAACTTTATTTTTCATGAAATTTTCTTTATTCATCTTTTCTTTCATAGCATGACTATTATGGAAATATTTTGTATAACTGCACATGAATACCTATATCAAGTTACTTGCATTCTCAATGGGTGGAGGGGAAGAGGAGAGAGCAGAAAATCTGGAACTGAAAGGGGTTTTTTGGGAACTCTTTAATAATATACTTTTTGTATATTGCACATATTGGATACTAATTAAATCTTTTTATTTTCAAAACATATGCATGGATAATTTTCAACATTCATCCTTGCAAAACCTTGTGTTCCAAATTTTTCCCTTCCTTTCTCCCACCCATTCCCATACATAGCAAGTAATTCAAAATATATTAAACACGTGCAATTCTTTCCACAAATATCATGCTGCACAAAGAAAATCAGAAATAAAAGGGAAAAATAAAAAAATAAAATAAAATGCAGGCAAACAACAACAAAAAGAGTGAAAATATTGTGATCCACACTTGGTTGCCACAGTCCTTTTTCTGGCTTCAGATGGCTCTCTTCATCACAAGACCATTGGAACTGGCTTGGAACTGGCTTGAATCAACTCACTGGTGAAGAGAGCCATGTCCATCATACCTATCATCAGATAATCCTGTTGCCATGTACAATGAGAGATCTCCTGGTTCTGCTCATTTCACTTAGCATCAGTTCATGTAAGTCTCTCTAGACCTCTGATCATTTTTTATAGAACAATAATATTCCATAACATTCATATACTATAACTTATTCAGCCATTCTCCAACTGATGAGCATCCACTCAGCTCTCAGTTTCTTGCCACTACAAAAAGAGCCACAAACATTTTTGCATATGTGGGTCTCTTTCCCTCCTTTATGATCTCTTTAGGATACAAATGCAGCAAAGGATACGTACAATTTGATAGCCCTTTAGGCATAGTGCCAAATTGCTCTTCAAAATGGTTGAATCAATTCACCACTGAACCAACAA
Source organism: Antechinus flavipes (assembly GCF_016432865.1). Classification (NCBI taxonomy): domain Eukaryota; kingdom Metazoa; phylum Chordata; class Mammalia; order Dasyuromorphia; family Dasyuridae; genus Antechinus; species Antechinus flavipes. The sequence goes on from NC_067398.1 coordinate 689,874,885, forward strand.
TGTATTAGTGTCCCAGTTTTCCCACATCCCCTCCAACAATGATCATTATATTTTCCTGTCATCTTAGCCAACTTGAGAGGTATGTAGTGGCACCTCAGAGTTGTCTTAATTTGCATTTCTTTGGTCAATAGTGATTTAGAACATTTTTTCATATGACTAGAAATGGTTTTAATTTCTTCATCTGAAAATTATCTGTTCATATCCTTTGATCATTTATCAATTGGAGAATGGCTTAAATTCTTATAAATTTGAGTAAGTTCTCTATATACTTTAGAAATGAGACCTTTGTCAGAACCCTTGAATGTAAATATTTTATCCTAGTTTATTTTTTAAATTTTTTTACCTTTTCTGAATTGATTTTGTTTTTACAAAACCCTTTTAACTTTAATGTAATCAAAATTATTTATTTTGTGTTCAGTAACATACTCAAGTTCTTCTTTGGCCACAAATTCCTTCCTTCTCCACAAATAAAAGAGGTAAATTATCCTTTTTTCTTCTAATTTGCTCATGATATCAATCTTTATGTCTAAATCATGAACCCATTTCAACCATATTTGATATACGTGTGGGTCAATGGCTAGTTTCTGCCATAGTAATTTCTAATTTTCCCAAGCAGTTTTTGTCAAATAGTGTGTTCTAATCCCAAAAGCTCGGTTTGTGTTTATCAAATACTAGACTACTATAGTTACTGACTATTTTGTGCTGTGACTCTAACCTATTCCACTGATCAATTACTCTGTTTCTTAGCCAGTCCAAATGATTTTGATGACAACTGCTTTATAATATAGTGTTAGATCTGATACAGCTAGGCCACTTTCATTTGCATTTTTTTTCACTAATTCCCTTGAAATCCTTGACCTTTTGTTCTTCCAGATGAACTTTATTATTGTTTTTTTCTAGCTCTATAAAATAATTTCTTTGAAGTTTGATTGGTATGGAACTGAATTAATAGATTAATTTAAATAGTATTATCATTTTTGTTTGTTATATTAGTTCAGCCTACCCATGAGCACTTGATAATTTTCCAATTGATTAGAACTGACTTTATTTGTGTAGAAAGTGTTTTATAATTGTGTTCATATAGTTCCTGACTTTGGCTTGGCAGATAGGCTTCCAAATATTTTATATTATCTACAGTTATTTTAAATGTAATTTCTCTTTGTATCTCTTTGTGCTGGACATTTTTGGTAATATATAAAAATGCTAATGATTTATATGGATCTATTTTGTATCCTACAACTTCGCTAAAGTTGTGAATTGTTTCTAGTAGCTTTTAGTTGATTCTCTAGGATTCTCTAATTATACCATTATATCATCTGCAAAGAGTGACAATTTGGTTTCCTCATTATCTACTCTAATTCCTTTAATCTTTTTTTCCTTCTCTCATTACCAAAGCTAACAATTCTAATACTATTTTAAATAGAAATGATGATAGTGGGCAACCTTGTTTCACCCTTGATCTTACTGAGAATGGCTGTAGGTTATTTTCATTACATATGATGCTTACTGATGGTTTTAAATAGATTCTACTGATCATTTTAAGGAAAAAGCCATTTATTCCTATACTCTCTAGTGGTTTTAATAGGAATAAATGTTGCATTTTGTCAAATGCTTTTTATGCATCTATTGTGCCTCTCTGTGTCTCTATATGTCTCTCTGTCTCTCTTTGTGTCTCTCTGTGTGTTTTTCTCTCTGTCTTTCTCCCTTTCTGCCTCTGTCTTTCTCTCCATATGTGTGTGTGTGTGTGTGTGTGTGTGTGTGTGTGTGTGTATATACATATATATATATGAATGCATATAGGTATATATGCATATACATATATTCCTATACCTGCGTGTGTATACTACATCAATAGTCTCTCCTATCAGTGACTTGCTTAGAGTTTTCAATTTTGAGAGTTTTCTGAATCATAGAGAGATTAAGTAACTTGTTTCAAATCACACAGTTCATATGTATGAAAAGTAAGACTTGAACTGGTCTCCTTGACTCTTAGACCAGCTCTGTACCCATGAAGTACCCATACTCACAGAGAGAACTTTGTGATCAGTCAATCCCAACAAAATTTGTTGAGTACCTACTATGAGCCTAACACTGACTTAAGTACTAGGGATACAGAGACAAATCAGGTATGTATCAAATGTTCACTCTATTCCAAGCATTAGGCATACTAAAAAAAAGTAGTCCCTACCTTCAAAGAGCTTGCAAAATCTACATAAAACCTATTACCTGGGGAGTAGGACAAGGTACTAGGGTAGCTAAGTAGCAGAGTAGATAGAGTTTCCTTTTTCCCTTGTCCTTATCCCTGGAGATAGGAAGATTTGATTTCAAATATGACCTCGGACACTAGTTGTATGACGCCGGATAAGTCACCCTATTTGCCTCAGTTTCCTCATCTATTTAATAAGCTGGAAAAGGAAATGACAAACTGTTCTAATATCTTTGGTAAGTAAATCTGGAATGGGCTCATGTAAAATTGAATATGATTGAAAACTACTCAACAATAATAACACAGATCAAGGTACTAATTGCTGGGAGGAAGGGGAAGGCCTCATGCAAAAACTGTAGTTTAAGTTAATAAATAAATATTTATTAAGCATCAACTATGTGTCAGGCACTATGCTAAGCACCGAAATACAAAAAGAGGCAAAAGACAGTCTCCTGCCCTCAAGGAGCTAGAGGAATCAAAAGATTCCCTGAAATAGAGATGAAAGAAAGCATTCTAGGTTTCAGAGACAAGCAGCACAAAGCCATGGAGAGGAAAGACTAATTGTTATGTTTAAGAATATAACAAGCCACATTTGATTACAGAGTTTACAGTTGTAAAAGATAATCTAAGGGGCAGCTAAGTGGAGCAGTAACTAGAGAACCAGTCCTGAAGTCAGGAGGACCTGAGTTCAAATTTAGTCTCAGACACTCAATACTTCCTGGCTGTGTGACCCTGGGCAAGTCATTTAACCCCAATTGCCTCAGGGGGAAAAAAACATAATCTAGTCCAAACCCATTTCCCTACCCGTTTATAATTAAGGCAAAATTACAGCTCAAAATTTAATTGACTTTTTTGTTATTCTTCTTTATTCATGTCCAACTCTATGACTCCATTTCAGGATTTTTAGGCAGAGATTCTGAGGTGTTTGTCTTTTCCTTATCTAGCTCATTTTACAGATGAGGAAACTGAGGCAGACAGGGTTAAGTGACTTGCCCAGGGTCATACCTCCAGTAAGTGTCTGATTTGAACTCAGGAAAATGAGCCTTTCTAATTCCAGATCCAATACTCTTTTCACTATGGCACCACTTAACTGCCTCAAAGTCTTACTGATATTCCTGAGTAGAGCTATGATTCACATTCAAATCTTCTGTGTATCCATGACATTTTCCAGTCCCCCTCCACAATGATCTTCTTCAAGTTAAAGATGGCAATCATATGTAATCCATGTTCCTCTATCTCCTTCCGTAATATTACTTGACCATCCTCTGTGCATCCACAACACTTTCCACTCTCCCACCACAATGAACTTCTTCAAGTTCAATATGGCAGTCATATATAACCCACATTCCTCTACCTCCTTTCATAATATTACTTGACCATCTGGCCCTCTTTTCATAAAAAGGAGCATACATCTAATTATAACTATAATGTTCAGGTAGACTAAATCAATGGCTCACCAAAGATATGAGAACCACTGACAGTTCTAATTGTATAAGCAAGCTGGCTGGGGATAGTAGGCAGGAAAATAAATAATGGGTATAAAATTGATGGCGATGACTTTACCCTATAAACAATAGCTATAGAGGAACATTAGGTGAAACCTAAAGCATCTCTCTACTCAATACATATACTTAACAAGAAGAAACTCAAAATGAAACATCCTGTTGTACCAACAGAAGCTTTTGACGAGCGGTCCATGTCCCCATCACTGCCATTATCTTGAAGCAGGTGAGACAGCCTATTTCCTAGTCTGGTATGCTGGCTGAGCCCTTCGCTGCCTCTGCTTGTAGGGATTCAATTAATGGTAAAGGACCTATTGTATAACGTGTCAGGAGGCATCTTGAAATAAAAATAAGATTAATGATTTCACATCAGTCTCAGCTTGATCACCCATGAGCTAAAATGAAGAGCTCGTGAGGTGAGATGAGATTCTCACTGGCACTCTGAAGTCTGACTCTTAAGAGCCAGGAATAGTAAATTCCCAAATTCAGAATCACCAGGGACTCAACCAGGGGGACATTGTGGAAATAGTGCTTCGTGGGAAGTTGGAAGACCTGAATTCAAATCCTGACTTGGATATTTTATTCACCTGCAGTTCTTAGGATTACAAATTAGATCTAGAAGAGATATTAAAAATCACAAAAAACAACTGCTTCATTTTATAGGTGAAGAAACAGAGATTCAGTGAGGCTAAGTGGTTTTCCCAGAGTCATATAGATAACATGTGGCAAACCTAGAATTTCAACCTTAGCACCCAATTCAAAGCCCACTTCACCACGCCACGCTATAGATGGTAGCCAAATCACATGCTCTCCAGGCCCTCTATTTCTCCATCTCTTAATTGCTGAGGTTGATATAGATGGCCCTATAGGTCCATATTTTATAGACTTTTTCAGAAACAAGTCTGATGATTTCTCTTTTGTTGTTGTTTTTATTTTTTGTTTACCAACAGAGAAACTAGAAACCACTAGGTGGTGCCATAGTGCAGAGTACTAGACCTAAAGGAAGGAAGACTCATCTTCATGGGTTCAAATTCAGCCTCAGATACTTCCTGGCTGTATGACCCTGGGCAAGACACTTCACCTTATGTGCCTCAGTTTCCTCATCTGTAAAGTAATATGGAGAAGAAAATGGCAAAGCCTTCTAATATCTTTGCCCCCCAAAAAAAAACCCAAATGAGGTCACAAAGTGTCACGCACAACTGAACCAAATGAATGACAACATCAACAAAACAGAGGACCTGCTCAGGGTCTAGGGTTGCTTAAACCCAGGTCTTCATGACTCTAATGTAGGTTCTGTAGATACTATTCAATTTGTTTCTCGTTGGTAAACAAAACATATGTCAAGAACAAACCATTTTGCCTGAATCTTAGATAGGTGATTGAGTTTCCAAAAAATTACTTGACTTGCCTAAGGTCACAGAGCTAGCAAGTATAAGACAAAGCATTGGAGCACAGATCCTTTGACTCTAAATCTGACCTCCTACTCCCTAGGCCTTCATGAAAGTTACCATAGTTAACATCATATAGTTTAACATCATATGCCAGCTACCAAAATTTATATTTTTAGTCATTCTAATCATGAGAAATACTTGAAGCACCACAAAACTACATAATAGTAATAATAATACTGTCACATATGTGTAGTACTTTCAGATTTGCAAAGCACTCCCTTACAACAACAGTATAGGTACATTGTTGTTGTTTGGTCATATCTGATTTCTCATGATCCCATTTGGAGTTTATTTGGCAAAAGTGCTTTGGTATTTTCTTCTGTTTAGTGTAGGAAACTGAGGCAAATAGTGTGAAATGACTTGCTTAAGGTCACACATCTAGTAAGTATCTGAGGTCAGATTTGAACTCAGGAAGATGAGTCTTCCCAATCCCAAATCCAGCATACATACACTATACAGCCTAGTAATGAAGTCTTATAAGTTCTGATTTACAAATATGGGGATCATGATACAGAAAAGTTGTTAATAATAATTATAATAGTAGTAATTTTATTAATAATAATGACATTTATATAGCACTTACTATGTGCCAAGTCCTATGCTAAGCACTTAACAAATTTATTCTCACTTAATCATTACAACAACCCTAAGAAATGTGTTATTAGTCCCTTATTATTTCTGTTTAATAGGTGAGGAAACTGAGGCAAACAAAAATTCAATGATTTGCCTAGACTTATTCAGAGAGTAAATGTCAGAGATGAGAATCAAATCCAAGTACCTGACTCAGAGTCTAGGAGTTGGTACACTAATTATAAAAAAAGATGTGGGCCATTTTATCCCATCTTTAAATTAGACTGAAAAAGAGAAATTAGCCTTACATGAAAAGAGAAATGAGTTAGATTACTTATAAGGAAGGGTACATCCATTCTTTTAGCCACAGTCATCACCTCTTATACTGATGGTTTCCACTGTTTTTGCTTCTAGTTCCATTTTCTCTCATGAATTCTAATTCTACCTCCACAGATGCCAACAGGGTATTTCTACTTGATTTTCTCACCATTATGTGCCTCAAATTAAATCTCCCCCCTCCCTGCAAAAAAAAAAAAAAATCTGGTTCTCCTTTTGAGTTTCTTATTTCTGTAAATAATATTCTTCATTATTCCAGTCATCTAAGCTCAAAGCATCAGTCATTTTCAGTTAGTTACCAAGTCCTTTCATATCATTCTTCATCTTGTCTCTCCTGATCATTCCCACCTTTCCATTCCCATGCCACAGAGCCAGTCCCGGCCTTCATAACCTCATGCCTGGCTTATTGCAATCGCTTCCTAACTCATCTATCTCCCGCCTCACCTCACTGCAATCTACCCTGCACGTTCCCTTCCCCCATTCCACTCCCAGATTGATGTTCCTAAAATCACCACCACAGCTTTGGGATGTGGAAGGACAGGGCTAGGCAATCGTTCATGTGAACAGCAACTGGGGATTTCAATAGACTAGAAACTCAACATGACTCAAAAGCACAAAGCAATGACTAAAAAAGATTAATAATTATAAAAATATAAGCACATACAGTTATATAGTGCCGCAGGTGATACAAAGCACTTTCCACGAAGCAGCCCCATGAAATAGAGCAGTGTGATGTTGGGTTACATTAATAGAAACAGTTTCCTGGATAAAAGAGGTGATACTGTTGTATTCTCTTCTGTGAAGATCACATCTGAGTTATGATACTTAGTTCTTAGTGCTAAATAATAGATACAAGTATGAGTCAAAGAGCTTCACTTACTTAGTATTTCCTCTCCACTTACTTCTACCTTGGCCAAGTCAGCCTTAGACCTCAGTTTACCTATCTTTGAGGAAAGAAACAAGCATTTATTAAACACCTACTGTATTCCAGAGAGCTTCACTTACTTAGTATTTCCTCTCCACTTACTTCTACCTTGGCCAAGTCAGCCTTAGACCTCAGTTTACCTATCTTTGAGGAAAGAAACAAGCATTTATTAAACACCTACTGTATTCCAGATACTGTGCAAAGTGCTTTATAAGTATTATCTCATTTGGTTCTCACAACAGCCCAAGAAGGTAGGGGCTATTATGAGCTCCATTTTATAGTTTAGGAAACTGAGGTAGATAAAGGTTAAGTAATTTTACTCAAGGCTCAAAGTGAATAAAGTGAGGTTTTTCTCACCTCAGGGCCTGAACTCTATCTACTGGACCTCTGCTCTGTATCTACCTCCATAAAAAGAATGAATTGGATTAGGAGACATCTAAGGTCTCAGGTCTAAATTTAAGGTCTTATAAGGGCAACCAAGATGGTGAGGTCTTGGACATCATGTCAAATGGGAATTTGATTTAAGAAATGGTGAGGTTTAGCCTGTAGCAAAGAATACTTAGGGTAGGAAGGTGAGAGCTGTCTTTAAGTATTTCAAAGGCTGCCACATGAAAGAGGGATGCGACTTGTTTCATTAAATATGTATTGAGTGCCTACTGCATTCACTCTGTGCCTCACTCTTGAACTAATTGAACAAGGTTATGTTTCTCTCAAAATGGTGTCATGATAACTTACAAGAAACAGCTGCCGGAAACACTGACTCTCATTTTTCATCCAGTCCCAATTTTCTTTTTCTCTCTGCCCCATCTCCAGATCTTCTCTATTGCTCTCATTTTCTCCCCTTCAAGACTCAATATATGTTTTTGGTTTTGCTTTGTTGCTGTTCTATTTTCTCTAAAACTGCTTTTTCTGACGATTGTTTAACTTTATGGTTGAGAATGTCAAAGAGCCAACCTGGGCGCCTGGGTGGCTCCCCCAAATTTACTCCAGTTCTGCCCATCCAAGATCCCCAGGAGAGGGCCTGATTCTAAGCTAAGACCCTAATGATGGGCAAAGAGTGAAATCAGTTATGGTGGACCAGCAATAAAAGCTTCCCATCTTGAGGTTAAACATTTTAATTAACAATTAGCAAATAAATGAATAATTTGTGCATAGGTAATATAAATTAACCTGCATGTTATAGATCAAATTTTCCTCTGAGGATGTGGCTGTAGCTCATTATCAAAGTGTCAGAAAGGAAATCCTCTTGCTCATCATTTGTGCACTCTTGTCAGCTGGCTCAATTCTGGAAGAAACTAACATAGGTAGAGAGAAAATGTATTATGATAAGGAATGATGCTAATGTAGATGTGTATATACCAAGGGCCAGTTAATCACTGTTTTAGAGTAATTACATTGTGAGTTTAATATTCTGCAGACTATTACCCTGTCACAAGCTAAGGAAGCCCTATATATAATTTTCAGTAATAAAGCATATATTTTCTGCTTTCATAAATTTGTTGTCTAATCAGACTGCCTACTTTTCTCTGAACGCTCTCAGCTTAGGCCTTGAGATGGGATGCTCTCCAAGATATGGACCCAAAAGGCATCTCCATTTAACAACGTGAAGGGTCAGACACAGGCTCGGATTTCTGTTTAGTCCCACAGGGCAAAACTAAGAAGTAATAGGTAGAATTTTCAATTCAATGAATTCAAAATCAGGGAGAAACTTCCTAACAATTAGAGCTGTAGAAATAGATGAGAAGGCCTTCGGAAGTAACCAGTTTCTCATCATAGAATGTCTACCAGCAGAGGCTGAGACCAATTTTCAGAGATGCTATATTATATAAATGATATTCATGCTTCGGGCATGTGTGGATTGGATCCTTCTGAAATTTTGAAATGGTATGGTTAATAAAAAGAGTTAATAGTAGCCAACATCTTTATAGTATTTTAAGGTTTATAAAGCAATTTACAAATGCTAACTCATTATATCTTTAAAACATTTATGGGAGATAAATAATGTTATTGTGACTCCCTTTTAACAAATGAGGAAACTGAGATAGGAGTTAAATGACTTGGTCAGAGTCAACCAGCTAGTAAGCATCTAAGACAGGAGTCTGCCTTAGGTTTTCCTGGCTCTACTATGGGATTCTTAGTCCCCAGTTGCTCCCAAACACCAATGCACCCTTTGCTCACTTTCACTTTGTATAACTTCCAACTTCTTTCAAAATACACTTCAGGTACCATCACCAAAATGATGTATTTCCTAGTCCCCTACAGCAGGGGTCTTCAAACTTTTTAAATAGGGGGCCAGTTCACTGTCCCTCAGACTGTTGGAGGCCAGACTATAGTAAAAACAAAAACTTTGTTTTGTGGGCCTTTAAATAAATAAACTTCATAGCCCTGGGTGAGGGGGATAAACGTGAGGGCCCCTGCTACAGTATTCATCCTCTCTCTTGAAATGACTTTGTGTTATTTCTTAATATATTTTACATTCTCCTTTTTGCACATATGATAAAACCTCCAGTAAAATGTAAACTTTGATTTTATCTCTGCAGCCTCATTACCTAACACAGTACTTCATAGATTGCAAATGTTTAATAAAGGTTTTGTGAATTGGATTGAATTCAATTCTCTGGTATGGGATATCAGTTAAATTGCAGACTATTCATGGATTATAAAACATCGAAATGGAAAGGATGTTTGGAATATTTTACTACCCCCACATCCCCTGCCATTTCGCAAACAAAGAAGTAGAACTATAGCATAGTAGTAGATAGAACACTTGGCCTGGAATCAAGAAGGCCTTTGTTCAAAGCTAGCCTTATACACTTACTAACTACATGACCCTGGACAAATCATTTAATATCCATTTCATTTTCCTCATATATAAAATTAACATCACTTCCAAGTTGCTATGAGGATGAAATGAAATAAAAATTATAAAGCACTCAGCACAGTGTATATGCTTAATAATATATGGGCTTAATAATAATAATAGGTGCTTAATAAATGCTTATTCCCCTCCTTTATCTTTCATTTTTGGATCATGAGGTCAGTGAGAGTAGAATATAGACTATCCTATCTAAACCATGTATGTCTTCTCCTCACCATCACCCCGGGCCAATACCTAGATCGATGCTTTACAGACAGTAGATATATTGAAAATGTGTTAAATTTGTTCTTTTATGTGTTTATTCAACTTATATTCATTAAACACATTAAACTAAATGTGTTAACGTAATTTGGAGCTGTTCTAGGAGAAGCGTAGTTTTCAAAAAAAGGGAAGTGATAGTTTTAATCCATTCTGCCCTGTCAGAATTAATCTGGAGTGTTGTGTTTTCAGTTCCAAGTACCATAGTTTAAGGGCTCAGATAAGCTGGAGAACATCCAAAAGGGATCAAATAGGATGGTGAAGGACCTAGGTTCTATGAGATACAAGAATCAATTGAGGACACAGGGCATTTCTTACTTGGAGAAAAAGAGACTCATGAGAGTCATGGTAAGTGTCTTTAGGTCGCTGAAGAATTGATATGGGGAGATAAGTCCAAATCAGTTTGGCCCCAAATCAATGGGAAGAAAGCAATGTGCCTTATTATTAAAACATTGGGAGCAAAATTTAGTTGATATTCTAATAATTTAGGCTGTCCTAAAATGGAATAACCTGACTCAAAATGGGATGGACTGCTCAAGAAGCAGTTGATAACCACTTGTTAGGTATAATAGAATGGGAATTCCTTTTTTGTATGGGTTGGATCAGATGGAGGCAGTGGTTGCCTTTCAAATTCTGTGATTATATGGGTTTTGTTTTCATTTATTCAACATACATGTATTAAGCACCACTGTGTTCCAATCTTTGTGCTAATATTGAGAAGAAAAACATAAAATTGAAGCAATATCTTCTCTTAGGGAGCTTTCATTCTATTGAGCAAAATAACATATGCACAGAAAATTAAATGGAAACTATATTCAAAGTAATTTCAAGGAGGAGGGCACTAGTACCTGTAGGGTTGGAAAGAGGTAACCAGTGAAAGATTACATTTGTGCTAAGCTTCAAAGGAAATAGAAATGGGCAGTAATCCATTCTAGACACCAGAGAAACACATGGATGATAGAGAAGTGGCCCATTTGGCTGGAAAAGTCAAAGTATGGACAAGTAAATAATATCCAATATGGAACCAGATTGTGAAAAACCTGAAATAGCTATTTAAGAAATGTTTATTTATCTTAGAGGTATTCGGGAGCCACTGGAGCTTGATGAGTAGGGGAGTAACAAGGTCAGAGCTGCCCTTTAGGAAAAAAATCATTTTGGCAGCTGTACAGAGAATGGATTGCAGAAGGGAGAGGCCAAGGGAAGAGAGACAAATTAAGAGGCTATTGCAATTTTCCAGGTGAAAGCTGTTGACAGCATGAGTTATGTCACTGACTCTATAAATGGAAAGAAAGATACTGATGAAAGATATATTGAGGACGCAGTATCAACAAAATTTGGTTTTATTGACTAAGATTATAAATCAAAGATTATGAGGAGAATGAAAAAATGGTGAGTCTCTCAAGAGATATGGGAAAGTTGGGCAAAATTAAGAGCTCACTAATGGATTGTTCAATTTGAATTATCTCTATGATATCTATCTGTTGAATGACAGTAAGAAGTTGATGACATGTGCCTAGAGTTCAGGAAAGAGATGCAAGATGATTATAAAGACTTGTGAATCATCTACATTTGAAGTATCAAACATGCTACCAATTATATCTTAATCTGCTTCAGTCTGGGCAATCATTATTGGTAATATGTTTGATACCTCTAAATGCAATATGTGGTTTTCTAAGTCAATATACAAACTACAGGGATCCTAATGTACAGTTTAATGCCATCTGTTTCCATTAGATTTAAGTACCACTGGTCAACATAAAGGTGATAGTTGAACCCACTGCATCTTATAAAATCATACCCAAAAAAAGAAAAAAAAAAAGGATAAGGAAAGAGATCAGGCTTACACAGGTAGGAGGGAGAAGACAACAAAGGTCCAGAAAAGGAGGCTGAGAACAGCTTGCCAGCTAGGTAGAAGGAGAAGCAAGACACACATTCTCTGGAAAACCCAGAGAAAAAAAGAATACTTACAAGGAGGTGGCAGAGAGACAAAGGCTGCAGATAGGTCAAGCTAAATAAGGATAAGGAAAAAAACATACCTATCTGATTTGGCCATTGCGTCAAATCAAATTATTTATGCAACGGAATTGTTGATTGAATGCATTCCAAATGTGAGAAAAGATGGTGAGTCTCTCAAGAGATATGGGAAAGTTGGGCAAAATTAAGAGTGAAAGTGCTTTGCAAATATTATCTAATATTATCTGATTTAATTCTCACAACAACCTGGGAAATACATGCTCTTAATATCCCTACTTTGCCGATAAGAAACTGAGGCAGAAAAAGGCTAAATGGCTTGCCCAAGATCATATAGCGAGAAAATGTCTAAAGTTAGATTTGAACTCAGAGCTTCCTAATTCCAGATCTAGCACTTTATCTGGAACCTGGCTGGTCAGGACTTTAAATGGAAGTCTAAGGTCTTTATATTTTAACCAATAGATTATAGGGATTCCCTGAAAGTTTCAGGTGTAGAGGAATGACATTTATATCTTTGTACTCCCGGTGACTAGCGTAGGACACATCACATAATAGATGCTTAATCAATGCTTATTAACAGACTGATTAAAAGTTTTACTCTTCAAAATTATGATTATGTAAAATATAGATTGTAAATCCATCCCCATGGAAATGTGGAGTATATTATCCTATTATGTTAGGGGACTTAAGCACTATAGTGATAATAATCTAGACTCCCCAAGGGTAGAAACCCCCCTCTTTCCTTAGTTTACAAGTGGGCATAATTCTTCCAATAATGGTTTTTCCATAATTCTTCTGGTTCTTCCAACCAGAAAATCAAAGGCAGTTTGTGCCCAGGGTCACTCATGGAAACAAATTTGTCATTCTTCAAAATGCTATCATCATCCATCCATTGAAACATAACTGTCCCCATTTCTTGCTCTTCCTTTGGAACACTATGAACCAACACACAGGGGAGCATTTTCCCTAAATGAAACATACAGACACGAGAGAAGTACATCTGTGTATACATAAACCGTGAATTCAAAGGAAGCAAGGGAAGTGAAATAAGGCTCCAAGTCATCATTGTTCCCATCAAAGGCCCACATGAATCCCAAGAAAATCTGATGCCAATTACAACATCCTCACCCGCCAGAGACATCAAATTAATTAAACTTTTTGGCAAACCCACCCAAGCCTTATAATGTTTGCATTTGAGAAAAATCCCTCTTTCCAATGCATTCAAGTCCCTAAAGATCTGGAGTAGGCGTGCTTAACAGCACAATATTTATATAACAATTTTTTAATTACACAGCAGAAACCTGGATTCTTTGCATGCAATTAGCACTTTATTAATAAAGACAAGCAGGTATTAAGAAAAGAAGCCTGCAAACAATTATATTAAAGTAACTAGTTCTTGCCTAGACCTCTTCATGGACCTTTGTACGATCTCATGGGCCTACAGCTAGAAAGTCTTCAAGTCCAATCCCCTCATTTCTTGATTAAGGAAACTGATACCAAGATATATAATATGAATTCTAGAGAGTAGGTCTGCATTTGGAGTCAGATCAAATTATCTAATACCCTAGTTTTGACATTTTTAGCAGTGTAGCAAATAAAATATGGGACTTGATATCATGAAGAAATGGATTCAAATTCCACCTCAAGCATTTTTCTAGCTCTATATCTGATCAAAGCACTTAATTTTGCTGAGGTTCAGTTTCCTCATGTAAAATTACGATCAGGAATTTGACTTCTAAGGTCCTTAATAGCTCTAAATATATGAACCCATTGGTCTCTCAGTAAAAACTCACTATTTAAGTAGTGTTTTGAAGGTTGCAAAGCAAACTTATATGACTTCATTTGATCCTCACAACAATGCCTTAAATTGAGGACTGTTACTCTCATTTTAGAAATGAAGTAATGGAAGACCAAAAAGGTTAAGACTCAAAGTCACACAGAATCATAGTGTCTCAGACAGGATTACACCCAATCTCCCTGACCCAAGTCAAGTACTCTAGCTACTTAATACTCCACACTTCTTCTTGGTTGCTAAAAGGAAAACTCAGAGTATATGGTTTGTTCGGGAAGACCAGTACCTCTGGTACAAGGCTTACCAATCCCTTTCCAGGGCTGATCATCCACTGTTATGGGCCAAAACTCTGAACTTGAAACAAAGGATTCCTACAAGGTACTAAGTCAGTGGAATTGATAAAGACAATAGTTATCTAATTTAGCATGGTTCGGTATGATTGATTTAACCTATAAGGAGATGTTATGGGCCAGAACTTGAAACAAGGTACTAAGTGGAATTGAGGAGATAATGTTTAAATCTACTTTAGAATTGATTTAATCCTACAACAAATAATAGTTTCCTAGTGATATAATGATTGGTGTATACTCAGTGTGGGGCATATAAGCTAGGATCCTCAGTTGGGGAGATTCAGAAGCCAGAGAAGGCAGGGGGAAGCTTAAGCTCTCGGAACCAAGGAGAGAGATAGCCCCCAGAAAAATTAGCTGAGCCCCAAGTGAAGGAAATAAGTCTTTGAAGGAGACAATTAAGAATTTGGACTTTAATGCCTGGCTCCACTTGTAATGATTACTGAACTGAAACGAAAGCTGCTCCCAGAGACCCCAAGAAAACCTCAACAGAGAACATTACATTTTAGAGAGAACATTACAATCCACCTTTGGTGTCTATTTGATTCATTCAACTCTCATTTGTGGTTCTCATCTGTGGCTCCAAGAAGCTGTAATATGTTTGGTGACCCAAAAATTATCTTGGCAGATGACCTACACCAAAATGAGGGTAACCAACAGACCTCAAATCCTTGTGAGTTGGGGGTTGTCTACCCCAAACATGTGAAGGTTTCCCTTGATAAAATGGTCAGAGAAGAACAATTTGTTCCAATAACCATGAAGACATTTAAGCAGACCCTGTGAAGAGCTTAGCTCTTTAAGGTCATTTACCGAATCCCAAGTCATCATGGGTCACTGACTTTTGTCTGGCTACTGATTTCAATGACTCTCACTTCAATTCACACACAGGTGAAGATATCGTTTCACAATGTCATTGGTTCTCTTCAAAAACAAAAGATGAACAATAATAATCATAATCTTAAACCTCTCTTTCTTCTCTGAGCAGTTGTTGCCATACACCATTTACCACTTATTTTTTCTCTCATTTCTTCAAAAGACAGCCAACAATAATGGGGAAAGCACGGGATTTGTATTCAGGAGAGTACTCAGGTTGAATCTCACCTGTGACATCTACTTGCTGTATAATCCTGACAACTTATTTAACCTGTCTGAGCTTGTTTCCTCATTTCTAAAATGGAGATAATGGTATCTGATCACTGAATTGTAGTAAGAATTAAATGAGATCATGTATACAAAGTACTTTGCAAATTACAAAGCAGTATAAAAATTCTAGTTTCAGCTGCTACCTCTTCTGTAACCTTGAACCTCCTGTGACTCAAATTGTTAACCTTTAAAAGGAAAAGATTGGACTAAATAACTTCTAATGTCCCTTCCCATTCTACAGCTATGATTATATGACTTGTCCAAGATCACAAAGCAAGTAAATGGCAAAATTGGGATTTCAATCTAGGTTTTTTGCACTGACTCTCCTGGCTGGAGGAAGTCATTTAACCACTTAATACTTAACATTCTTGAGAGTGGCCAGCCTCAATGGATTCATTTGTAAACTAGAGATACTAATAAGATATACTTCACAGAATTACAGGGAGGATGGAAAGAAATAATGCATGTAAGACACTTCATAAATCTTAAAGCATTATAAAGATGTTCTCTTTTATGACAAGAAACTGAGACATTATTGCAATTTTCTTGCACTAGAGCAATGATTTTCATATGTTTTGTTTCCAGAATGCTTTTATCTTCTTATAGATTATTGAGGATCCCAAAGAGCCTTTGTTTGTGTAGAATATATCTAATAATACTTATCAAATTTGAAATTAAAGCTGATCTATTTTAAAGTATGTATTAATTTATTCATTGAAGGTAGCAATAACAAATTCAATACATGTTGACATAAGTAACATTTCTTATGAAAAATATATTTTCCAAAATAAAAAAAGGAAAAATTAGTATTGCTTGACATACTTTTTTTCAAATTTCTTTAATGTCTGATTTAATAGAAGACAGCTGGATTCTCCTGTTTGTGCATTCAATCTGTTATATGTTGTTTTGATTTAAGCATATAAAGAAAATATGACCACACACAAATATGGGGTTAGAAAAGGGAGGAGCATTTTAGTAGTCAAATAATATCTCAATATTATTATCAAAATGGTCTTATTCTCTTAGATCTATAGAAAGGATGCATCTCACTTTGAAACCATTGCTTTATTTGGACTTTCTAACTACTGTATTATCTTCCAATTCTGAAATCCTATGATTCTATGCAAATTATGCCCAACAGCTTTTTTTGTTTAGGGGGACCTTTTGTATCAAATTTCCTGTGAAAACAGAGACAATATTCCTAAATTGTCACCCTTGAGCAGGCTACCTGATGTCAAAACAAGCTTTACACAGGCCCACATATATCATGAGTTTCAGTGAGAGTGTGTGGAGTGCTGTTTGGTGGGCAGCTCGATCCCAGGTCCTCTAGGACCATACAAAAGAAGCAGAAAAGAAAGTCCTTGCCTCTCTATAACATGCCAAATTTCTGCTTGAAGTCTTTCATTGAGGATTAATCCATCATTTTCTGAATTAGCCTATCACACTTTTGGAGTGCTCTAATCACTAGGATTTTTGTTTTCTTTACATAAAGTTTAAGTTTGGTTCTCTGGATTCCCCTCCATTAATCTTGGATCTGCCTCCTGGGACCAAGTAGAACATATGTTAGATACCTCTTTCAGCCTTTCAAATGAGGTTGGAATCTAACATTTCCCTACTATGTCTCCTCAAGTTTAATCAGCCCCAGTTTCTTCAGGTGACCATTGAGAAATTAATTATGGAACATCATATATGTAGGGAGATAGAGGTTATCATTGTATGAATATTTATCAAAAAGATCAACTGTATAGTGCAATGTATTAAGTGCTACCACAGGACCAAAATGATCAAGACTTTGCTTCTACCCTCAAGGAACTTAATAGTCTCTGGGAACTGATTATAACCATATGCTTAGTTGAACCCAGAGTGAGAGAGTGATGAGATGGGGATAGATTCCCCTTCACTTGAGATTGTTAAGTTAAAGTTGAATAGCCATTCAGAGATATTGGAAAAGTGATTCTAGAAGAGGGGTTAAACACTGACTTCTTGGCCTCTAGAAGACAAAAATCAAAATAAAAGAGTAGATATTGCAAAGAAGCAGATTTCTGTTTGATGTAAGGAAGAACTTCCTAATGATTAAAGCTGTGCAAAATAGAATATATAGTGCATGAAGAAGCGAGCTCCCCCTCACTTGAAATCTTTAAGCTAAGCTTGGGTGAACATTGGTTGCCACACTATAAAGAAGATTCTTCTTCAACTCAGTGCTGAATTATCTAGGGTCTGATTTCCCTTCCAATTGCACTGATTTTCATCCCATCCATGCTATCCATTGAGCAGTTTAAGTTGCCTATTAGAGAAATTCTCTGTCAAATCCATGCCTTTATCTGTTTTTCAATGGATCATTAGTTTTCTTTGAATTTGTAAAACCAAGTATCTGAAAGGGAAATACTCAGAAAAGGAATGGAAACTGGAGGCGGTATCAGTGACCCAAACCTGAGAATGGAGAAGATTTTAGCACTCTAAGAAATAACAAATTCATTATTCGACAGCTCACGTTATATTTGTCTCTACTCTTTGTATCCACTGTAATACATAATTTATGAATGGAATTGACAGAAACCAATCAACACACTAGTGTGTACACAAATGCTGTCTTTTTTAAAACAGATGTTTCCAGAAGTAATTATGTTGGAATGCCATCAACAGAAAAACCACATGGGCATGGGTACGATATCACACATCTGAGCTCGATTAACAAGAAGACTGGGAGTCTCTCCAATTTCACAGCTAACAACAATGACAATGAGATTATAATGATTAACATTGATATAACACTTAAAGATTTACCAAAAAAAAATTTCTTTACATGACTTTATCTCGCTTCATGCTCACAAATAGGTTGGACTGCATGAAGGAATTGCTACAAATATTTTTATGCCCATTTTATAGATGAGAAAAGTGATGGTAGGAGGCAGCTAGGTGGCTCAGTGATTAAAGTGCCAGCCCTGAAGTCAGGAGCTCTTGAGTTCAAATCTGGCCTCAGACACTTAATACTTTCTAGCTGTGTGATCCTGGGCAAGTCACTTAACCATTGCCTCAGCAAAAAAGAAAAAGAAAAGAAAAGAAAAGTCATGGTGAGAGAAGTGAAAATGATTTTCCCTGGGGCAGCCAGGTCGTATAGTGAGTAGAGCACAAGCTCCGAAGTCAGGAAGAACTGATTTCAAATATGGCATCAGACATTTAACACTTCCTAACTGTGTGATTCTGGACAAGTTATTTAGCCCCAATTGCTTCAATAAAAAATAAAATAAAATAAAGTCATTTTCTCAGGAAAACACAGATTTGGGACCCAGATTTTCTTGTCTCCAAATCTAGTGCTCTAGATCCTCAGCAATAAGATCTCCTCTGTTCCAGTAGTACTATTATTCATAGCTTCATGCAGGCCTTTAGAAGAAGCAAAATCAGGAAGGGGTGGTTGGAGTTTTACCTTAGAGCAGAAAATTTAGAGGGAATAGTAACCTTAAAAGAAGGGTGTTTCCTTCCCTTCCTTATTTTGTCTCCAACACAAATTCTGTTCAGAATTGGATAGGAGTAAAAGGGATTGCATTGCATTGAGAGAATTGTCAAATTTGTTTACTGACCCTCCCTCCAAGCTTTTTCTTGAAGTCTTATTTTTCTAATATCAATCAACAGTATATTTATATGGTTTCAAGTCATGGGATGCTACCATCTTGG
The DNA here is from genome assembly GCF_016432865.1 of Antechinus flavipes. NCBI lineage: Eukaryota > Metazoa > Chordata > Mammalia > Dasyuromorphia > Dasyuridae > Antechinus > Antechinus flavipes. Next base: position 689,893,936 of record NC_067398.1, read on the forward strand.
AAGAATTGTGATTGACAAGTACCCAAAAGGTAATCATGAGACACATGTAAAGTATGAGCAGGCTGCAATAATCTCTCCTCCAAAAAATAGCATGGGATTCCTCAGAACAGATATAAGGTGAAAAAGAAGTTGGGCTGCTCATAGTAATGGATCGCCCATTTCTTCAGATAATTGGTACCATGCTGTGTGGTCCTCCTCTGACAACTTGTGGAAGGGCATGAACAAGATTTCCATAGTATAAATAAGCACGGGTGATCTGTTTGGAGAAATTCTGCTTATTAATGAGATCATAGCACCATCGGGGTGCTGAACTTGGGAAAGTAAGAGTCTTTATGATCTCGTAAGTGTAAGGAACATTTGAGGAGGAGTCTCCCAGGGCAGAATCGGCCCCTGTTCCCTTATCTGTCATTTATATTCTTGGGGAATCACTCGGGAACATTAAAGATTACATAAGAGCATAGATTTCAAATTGAAAGGATCCTTAGAGATCACCAAGTCCAACTACATCATTTTACAAATTAGAAAACTGAGGCACAGAACAATTAAAGCAACATTTCCAGTCACACAGTTGGTATGTGTGAGACTTGTTTCCTAAACCCAAATATTGTAGAGTCCAAGACTGCCATGCTGCTTCTTATCTCTTCTTCTAACACTCCATGTCTCTATGATCTTTATCTCTCATCTGCCGCCCTTAGACTAACTAACAATAAGTCTCTAACTTCTCATGCTGTGGAGGTTCGATTCAAGTCAACAACATAGTCTAAATAGCAGATATATGCAAGGCTTTCATGTAGATGATTCATATCCAAGACAAGAAAAGGCTCATGGGCTCACATATTTAAAGGTGAAAGTGGTTATTTGTCATTTAGTCTATCTTCTTCATCTTGCAGCTTAGGAAAATTTGGAAAATCCAGTAATTCTTGCTTTCAAAGAGCTTCTATTGTATACAGCAAGGGCTAAGTAGTGTGCAAGGAAAATTGAAGAGAGACCCAGCAGTAACTGGGTGGGATGAAAAGAGGTGACTAAGCTGAAACATGAAAACAGTGAGGGATTCTGAGGCATAAAGAAAAGGAATGAGTGCATCTTAGGCATGGAGAACAACTTGAATAAAATTATAGGAAATAAATTGTCAAGGGAAGGAAACAGCCAGAAGTCAAACTGGGAGGGAAGGGTTGGAAGAGAAAAATTTTAAGTGACAATTATATAAAATAGGATTGAGAGTTAGATTAAAGAGGGAGGTAAAACATTAGACTTAGGAGTTTGTATTTTATCCTGTAGACAATTGAAATCTTTGAGCATGGACTGACAAAGTCTGTGATTTAGAGAGATTACATAAGGGGGTGAATTGAAGATGGGAAAACCTAGAAGCAAGGGCAATTGGAGGATTTTCCTGATCCCCCTGAGTTCTAGTATCCTTCTTCCATTGAATAACTCCAGTTTATCCTGTATCTCTTCACGCATAGTTGTTTGTCCATTGTTTTCCCCATTAGATGGTGAGTTCTTTGACAATGGGAACTTCCTTTTGTCATTCTTTGTATACACGGTGCTTACTTAGCACAGAGTCTGGTACATAGTAAGTACTTAATAAATACTTATTGACTAACTGACAAATTGACTGAAGATATTATAACAATGGTGAAGAAAGTCTATAACAATGGTGGATAAAGCCAATAAAGGTCTAAATGAAGATGCTGGCCACGCATGTGAAGAGATGGGTATAGTTTCACGAAATGATTCAAAAGTAAAATCCACAGATTTGGCAAATGCATAGATGTGAAGAATAAACAAGAGTTAAGAATGACTGAAATGAATCTGAGTGATTAGAAAGATGGCTATATCTTCAACAGAAAGTGGGAAATAGAGAACTGGGAGAGAG